>NC_091282.1:824856098-825171931 GCF_032444005.1 Ranitomeya imitator | reverse complement strand
TTGATTTATTCACTGAAATTGTAATGCTGAAAATCTATAATTTCCTGTAAAAAGATCTGAATAACATTCTGAGGTCTCCTAGGTGTGTATTAGAAACCGCTTTTGAGCTCTTTAATGAAAAAACAGCTTTGTTAACATCCAAGTGACCTTAACCTATCTGGCTAGAGAATAGCGTGGGGACCCCTCCATTCTAGATAACCAGACTCGCTAACACTGACAGCTGAGGGTTGTAGCCCCCAGTTGTCGGTTTTGCCTGGATGGTTATAGAAAATACAGTTGAACCCATGCCGTTTTTTTCATTTATTTATTTATTTATTTATTTATAGCACAAGCGGTGGGTGAGGAATAGTCCCATCAGCCGCTCCTGCTGTCACTTTTATAAGCGGCAGCAAGTGTAGGCTGATGGGAGTAATAGTCCCAAAAGCCGCCACCTGCTGTCATTGTTCTCACTTGAATACAACTCATCATTCTCCCTTGCTCATGCTGATTGCAAGCAGAGCAAGGGAGAATGATGATTACTGTACCGCTGCTTCCCTGGAGCACACCGTGTGATACTGATGAGGCACATGGGCGGCACATAGTTGCCACACATTAGCCACATGTATTAAGTACACATTAACCACATGTATTACACACACAGACACTGACATCTCTGGTACCGATTTGAGATTTGATGTTAGCGGAAGCGCAGTGGGAAAATTTCTATTGGTGCTGGTGCTGATGTCAGATAGGTGAAGTGAGTTCATTGGCTGTGAATTCCCAGTACCTCTCAGTCAGCACCGCAAGCAAGAGAACTTTTTCATGCTTGCAGTGCCAAGAGACAGATGATAGGAGCTCGCAGGGAGACACTGAGGGAGACACTGAGCAGTGGTAGCAGACGATGTAATATTTCAGAACTATGTCAATAATAGTTCATCTTCATGATATAGTTGTGTGAAAAAGTGTTTTCCCCCTTCTAGATTTCCTATTCTTTTTCAAGTTTTTCACACTTAAATGTTTCAGATCTCCAAACAAATTTAAGTATTAGACACAAGTAAACAATCAATGCAGTTGATGAATGAAGATCATTATTATTAAGGGAAAAAGAAACCAAACATGCAGGGCTCTGTGTGAAAATATTATTTTATTATATATTATATTATTTAAATATGATTGCCACCCCCCTTAAAACATAAATTAACTGTGGTCTATCACATATTTAGGAAGCTGAGTTTAAATTCTCTAGCCTCATGCAAGCCTTATTACTGCCATACCTGTTCTCAATCAAGAAATCACTGAAATAGGACCTGCCTGACAAAGTGAAGTAGGCCAGAAGCTCTGCAAAAGCTAGAAATCATAGCATGATCCAAAGAAATTCTGGAACAAATGAGAAACAATGTAATTGAAATCTATTAGTCTGGAAAAGGTTATAAAGCCATTTCTAAAGCTTTGGAATTCCAACAAACAACAGTGAGAGCATTTGTCCACAAATGACGAAAGCATGGAACAGTGGTGAACTTTCCCAGGAGTGGCCGGTCGACCAAAATTACCCCAAGAGCATAGCAAAAACTCATTCAAGAGGTCACAAAAGACACCTCAACATCATTCAAAGAACTGTTTGCCTCACTGAAGGTCAAGGTTCATGACTCCACCATAACAAAGAGACTGGGCAAAAATGGCCTGCATGGCAGAGTTCCAAGATGAAAACCACTTCTGAGCAATAAAATTATAAAGGCTCATCTCAGTTTTGCCAGAAAACATCTTGATGATCCTCAAGAATTTTGGGAGAATACTCTGTGGACTGAAGAGACACAATTTGAACTTTCTTAAAGGTTTATGTCACATTACATTATTGGCGTAGAAGTAACAGCATTTCAGAAAAGGAACATCATGCCAACAGTAAAATATGGTGGTGATAGTGTGATGGTCTAGGGCTGTTATTCTTCTTCAGGTCCTGAAAGACTTGCTGTGGTAAATGGAACCATGAATTCTGCTGTCTACAAAAAAATCCTGAAGGAGAATGTCCTGCCATGTGCTTGTGACCTCAAGTTGAAGCGCACTTGAGTTATAAAGCAGGAAAATTATCCAAAACACACCAACAAGTCCACCTCTGAAGGGCTTAAGAAAAACAAAAGTATTACTTTGGAGTGGCTTAGTCAAAGTCCTGACATTAATCCGATTGAGCTGCTGTGGCATGACCTTAAAAAGGTGGTTCATACTCAGAAACCCTCCAATGTGGCTGAATTACAACAATTCTGCAAAGATGAGTGGGCCAAAATTCCTCCAGAGTGTTGTAAAAGACTCATTGCCAGTTAGTGCAAACGCTTGTTTGCAGTTTTTGCTGCTAAGGGTGGCCCAACCAATTATTAGGTTTAAGGGACAATCACTTTTTCAAATAGGGCCCTGTAGGTTTGGATTTATTTTTCTCTTAATATTATAATCCTTCATTTAAAAACAGTATTGTTTGTTTACTTGTGTTATCTTTGTCTATTATTTAAATTTGTTTGGTGGTCTAAAACATTTAAGAGTGGCAAACCTGCAAAAGAATAGGAAATCAGGAAGGGGACAAACACTTATTCACATAACTGTATTTGTTTTTTTAATAAAAAAAATACTCTTGTTTATGAATGTGACATAGAAAAACACATTTTTATTTCTTATTAATCAGTTTTTAATTTTTAAAAAAAATTGTTTATAAAAACGTATTTAAGATGTATCCCAAAAATCAAGAAACATAAAACATTTTATTTTGTGATAGCATACCAAATACATTTTTACTTAGAATTTTTGATAACACTGTACCAAAACCTTTTTTTTATTTTCTTTTAATTCCTGTAAATAACATGGCCTATTGCCACTACAACTATATTTGGCTTCTTTATAACTGAAAAATATTCATCAATAAAATGTTATGTTTTGTGCAAAAAATTAGTATACTTAAAATATATTTTACTATGAACATAGGTCTACTTATCTCCCCAAGCAATAATATTTATAAATGTCAATGATATTTGAAGCCAATTAAACAAAACATATATAGCTCATATCTTTTTTATGCTACCGACATTTGTATATCCCACTGCTATAAGCATTACTATAACACATATCAAACAACAGTATAAAAGCAAAAGCACCATTACTGTTTGATAATTCCATGCTTGCCCCCTTTTTCAAATCAAACATATACAGTGGAGTAAATAAGCGTATGATCCCTTGTTGATTTTTTATGTTTGCCCAATGACAAATACATGAACAGTTATTAATTTTCAGGGTAGGTTAATTTTAACATTGGGAGATAAAATATCAAAAATAAAATCCAGAAAATCACATTGTATACGTTATATAAATTTATTTGCATTTTGCAATGAGAAATACGTATTTGATCCCTCTGGCAAACAAGACTTAATGCTTGGTGGCAAAACTCTTGTTGGCAAGCACAGCAGTCAGACTTTTTTGTAGTTGATAAGTTTGTGAACATGTCAGGAGGAATTTTTGTCCACTCCTCTTTGCAAATCATCTTTAAATCATTAAGATTTTGAGGCTGTCATTGGCAACTCGGAGCTTCAACTCTCTCCTTAAGTTTTCTATGGGATTAAGGTCTGGAGACTGGCTAGGCCACTACATGACCTTATTATGCTTCTTTTTAAACCACTCCTTTTTCCCTTGGTCTGTATGTTTTGGGTCATTGTCTTGCTGGAAGATCCAGCCATGACACACTTTTAATGTCCTGGCAGAAAAAAGTAGGTTGTTGCTCAGGATTTTATTGTGCATGGCTCCATCCATTCTCCCATTGATGCGGCAAAGTATTCCTTAGCAGAGAAACAAACACCCCCTAAAAAATAATGTTTCCACCTGCATGCTTGACAGTGGGCAAAGTGTCGTTTGGGTCATAGGCAGCATTTCTCTTCCTTCAAACACGACGTGTTGAGTTAATGCCACAGAACTCAATTTTTGTCTCATCTGACCACAGAACCTTCTCCCAATTACTCACAGAATCATCCAGGTGCTCACTGGCAAACTTCAGATGGGCCTGCACATGTGCCTTCTTGAGAAGTGGGACCTTATGGGCACAGCAGGATTTTAAACCTCTACCTCATAATGTGTTACCAATGGTTTTCTTGGTGACTGTGGTCCCAGCTGCCTTGAGATCATTATCAAGTCCCCCCTGTGTAGTTTTAGGCTGATCTCTCACCTTCCTCATGATCAAGGATTCCACATGAGGTGAGATTTTGCATCATGCCACAGATCGATGTCGATTGACAGTCATTTTGTATTTCTTCCATTTTCTTACGATTGCACCAACAAATGTCTCCTTCTCATTCAGCGTCTTACTTATGGCTTTGTAGCCCATTCCAGATTTGTGCAGATCTATGATCTTGTCCCTGACATCCCTATAAAGCGCTTTGGTCTTGCCCATATTGTAGAGGTTAGAGTCTAACTGATTCATTGAGTCTGTGGACAGGAGTCTTTTACAGTATAAAAGATGACTATGTATAAAGGTGACTATGTAAGTCAGCTGTCTTTGATGCAGGTAACAAGTTGATTAGTAGCATCTAACTGGTTTGTAGGTGCCAGAACTCTTAATTACTGGTTGGGGATCAAATACTTATTTCTCACTGCAAAATGCAAATATATTGAGAAAGAGGGTAAATTCCCTCGAAACGCGTCGGGATTGGCCCTTGTGAGTGTTCATCATACGGACTGGTGATGTCACCTAATAGCCACGCCGCTCACTCGCCACGCTACTAATCGTCGGCGCTATCGGCCGAGGCTGCCTGCCGGGAATCACAGCGGCGAGCATATTGGGGACTTCATTACTACGGGAGGACGCTCCCTGGTACATTTGTGCACTGCAAGCTGTGCCACCCTTTAAAGACCACAGACCTTTGAAGACTTCAGAGGACGGTTTTGCAGCAGTCAAGTGTCTCGAGTGGACACACCAGTTTACAACAGTGAGGTAGGTGACTGAGGCTCACTCATATTCACAGTTCCTCCTGTCAGCGCGGCATCTACATTATGATATATACTTTATTATTGTTTGGCAGGGCGTGCACACTACGTGCCAAGGTGCCTGCAGCTGGGTTTTTGGGCCACAGCTTAGCGCCAGTGTGTCTTTTTACAGTGTTTGGTATTTATACAATATTATTTTCTGGATTTTATTTTTGATATTCTCTCAATGTTAAAATTATCCTACCCTTAAAATTTTTTACTGTTCATGTCTTTGTCAGTGAGCAAACTTACAAAATCAGCAAGGGATCATATACTTATTTAAATAACATTTAAATACAACGTGCTCGTTATATTATGTTAATTTAACCAAACAATACTTTTGTAAGCAAAGATGGAGGCAAATTTTCATATTGTCCATGTATTTGTTGGTCTTGTTCCATGATGCAATTAAATATGAATGTTATGATATTTTTAATTGGAAATATAGGTACATCATTTACCAAATAAATGTAATATTTAAGTGAAAAAGCAGCTTTATAACAATAGCATTATTGCAATATGTAAAATATTTTTTATAGATGCATTTAAAATAAGTTAAAATATAGAACACATCATTGCTAAATTCCCAAAATATGTTCTAGTGCAAATATGCATGCATTTAAAAGAATTTTAGATACAGATGTAAAACACAATGTGTTAAATAATATTTTTAAAACGTATTCTCTAGTTATTGTAAATTTATTTTAATAAATTACTCAACTTCATTCTCTCCCAAACGAATGCACTGAAATTTGATTAGTTCATGATCCATTATTAGCTGCTTTAAATTTTTGTTGAGTCGCAAGATGTGGGCACTAAATTCAGACAGTCTATGTATGGCAGTTTCATTTTCTGAGCCTCTCTGCTTTTTACATCACTGTGGTAATATAGCAGACAGATTTTTGTTGAGCATAATCCTAAAGAAACTTCTGAAAACGTAGGAATTGAACAGTGAAACAGCAATAATGCATAGTATGGATTAAAAGATAACAAGACAACGATGTACATTGTTTTGCTTCATAACTTAGCAATAGCTAAATAAAAAATATACAAAAATTATTGGTTTCAAAAATTCACATCCTTGTGAGCTGTCTCAAGAAATAGAAGTATTGTTTGAAGGAAATTCTTCTCTGATCGGTGAATTTCTTGAATGACATGAGTAATGAGGTTTTGATGTGAAGAATGAATGTGCATATTGGAAACCTTGTTGGGGACCCTGAAAGTTAAATATGGGAAGATCACTACATGTACAGTAGGTGTTTGAGAGTAACATACCTGAGCATGTTACTTTTTTTCCTTCTCCAAAGAGGCAAAATTATTATTTTTTTTAATTTAAAGCCACTTCCAGTCATATCTTTTGGGGATTTTTTGCTGAAGAATTGTTGTTTGTATAACAACATTTACTTCACAAGAAAAAGCATTACAAGAAAAAGCATCGCAAGAAAAATCTAGGTGTGAAATGGCAAGTAAAGCATATTCTGTCTTATTTTTCATATTTTGCCTTGAAGGCTTAAAAAACCCTACCTGATATAATATTTCAATTTTGAATAATTTTCATTTCAATTTTGTTCTAGACCTTTCGGACTATATATAGTTATATCTATAACTATATCTATATCGATATACCATATATACTTGAGTATAAGCCGACCCGAGTATAAGCCGACCTCCCTAATTTTGCCACAAAAAACTGGGAAAACTTATTGACTCGAGTATAAGCCTAGGGTGGAAATGCAGCATTTACCGGTGAATTTCAAAAATAAAAATAGATCATTATTTCCCCATAGCTGTGCCATATAGTGCTCTGCACCGTTCATATTTCCCCATAGCTGTGCCCCATACAGTGCTCTGCACCGTTCATTTTGTCCCATAGCTCTGCCCCATACAGTGCTCTGCTCTGCACCGTTCATTTTGTCCCATAGCTCCGCCCCATACAGTGCTCTGCTCGGCACCGTTCATTATTGTCCCATATCTGTGCCCCATATATGCTCGGCACCATTCATTATTGTCCCATATCTGTGCCCCATATATGCTCTGCACCGTTCATTGTGCCCCATATATGCTCTGCACCGTTCATTGTGCCCCATATATGCTCGGCACCGTTCATTATTGTCCCATAGCTGTGCCCCATATAGGCTCTGCACCATTCATTGTGCCCCATATATGCTCTGCACCGTTCATTGTGCCCCATATATGCTCTGCACCGTTCATTGTGCCCCATATATGCTCTGCACCGTTCATTGTGCCCCATATATGCTCTGCACCGTTCATTGTGCCCCATATATGCTCTACACCGTTCATTGTGCCCCATATATGCTCTGCACCGTTCATTGTGCCCCATACAGTTAGGGCCAGAAATATTTGGACAGTGACACAAGTTTTGTTATTTTAGCTGTTTACAAAAACATGTTCAGAAATACAATTATATATATAATATGGGCTGAAAGTGCACACTCCCAGCTGCAATATGATAGTTTCCACATCCAAATCGGAGAAAGGGTTTAGGAATCATAGCTCTGTAATGCATAGCGTCCTCTTTTTCAAGGGACCAAAAGTAATTGGACAATGGACTCTAAGGGCTGCAATTAACTCTGAAGGCGTCTCCCTCCTTAACCTGTAATCAATGAAGTAGTTAAAAGGTCAGGGGTGGATTCCAGGTGTGTGGTTTTGCATTTGGAAGCTGTTGCTGTGAGCAGACAACATGCGGTCAAAGGAACTCTCAATTGAGGTGAAGCAGAACATCCTGAGGCTGAAAAAAAAGAAAAAATCCATCAGAGAGATAGCAGACATGCTTGGAGTAGCAAAATCAACAGTTGGGTACATTCTGAGAAAAAAGGAATTGACTGGTGAGCTTGGGAACTCAAAAAGGCCTGGGCGTCCACGGATGACAACAGTGGTGGATGATCGCCGCATACTTAATTTGGTGAAGAAGAACCCGTTCACAACATCAACTGAAGTCCAGAACACTCTCAGTGAAGTAGGTGTATCTGTCTCTAAGTCAACAGTAAAGAGAAGACTCCATGACAGTAAATACAAAGGGTTCACATCTAGATGCAAACCATTCATCAATAACAAAAATAGACAGGCCAGAGTTAAATTTGCAGAAAAACACCTCAAGAAGCCAGCTCAGTTCTGGAAAAGTATTCTATGGACAGATGAGACAAAGATCAACCTGTACCAGAATGATGGGAAGAAAAAAGTTTGGAGAAGAAAGGGAACGGCACATGATCCAAGGCACACCACATCCTCTGTAAAACATGGTGGAGGCAACGTGATGGCATGGGCATGCATGGCTTTCAATTGCACTGGGTCACTTGTGTTTATTGATGACATAAGAGCAGACAAGAGTAGCCGGATGAATTCTGAAGTGTACCGGGATATACTTTCAGCCCAGATTCAGCCAAATGCTGCAAAGTTGATTGGACGGCGCTTCATAGTACAGATGGACAATGACCCCAAGCATACATCCAAAGCTACCCAGGAGTTCATGAGTGCCAAAAAGTGGAACATTCTGCAATGGCCAAGTCAATCTCCAGATCTAAACCCAATTGAGCATGCATTTCACTTGCTCAAATCCAGACTTAAGACGGAAAGACCCACAAACAAGCAAGACCTGAAGGCTGCGGCTGTAAAGGCCTGGCAAAGCATTAAGAAGGAGGAAACCCAGCGTTTGGTGATGTCCATGGGTTCCAGACTTAAGGCAGTGATTGCCTCCAAAGGATTTGCAACAAAATATTGAAAATAAAAATATTTTGTTTGGGTTATGTTTATTTGTCCAATTACTTTTGACCTCCTAAAATGTGGAGTGTTTGTAAAGAAATGTGTACAATTCCTACATTTTCTATCAGATATTTTTGTTCAACCCTTCAAATTAAACGTTACAATCTGCACTTGAATTCTGTTGTAGAGGTTTCATTTCAAATCCAATGTGGTGGCATGCAGAGCCCAAATCGCGAAAATTGTGTCACTGTCCAAATATTTCTGGCCCTAACTGTATATGCTCTGCACCGTTCATTGTGTCCCATATATGCTCTGCACCGTTCATTGTGCCCCATATATGCTCGGCACCGTTCATTATTGTCCCATAGCTGTGCCCCATATAGGCTCTGCACCGTTCATTGTGCCCCATATATGCTCTGCACCGTTCATTGTGCCCCATATATGCTCTGCACCGTTCATTGTGCCCCATATATGTTAGGGGTCGAATTCCCGCTTCTGCACAGGGGGAATCTCGAGCCACCTCCGCTGCGGTCTCCCATTCTTGTCCAGCCGCAGTGGAGTTTGCTCAGCAAGGACGTCGGTCCCAGCGTCTTGCTCATTCTCACTCTGTTCTGAGAGTTACTGCTGCTTCTCCAGTCTCTGCTATTAAAGTCTGTGCTGGTCAGCAGCGAGCGGACTTCTCTGGGACTAAGTCCTTGTCTGCACGTACTGAGCATGCCCAGCGTAAGGTCTCCCGTTGGAGATCGAGGGTCATGTGCTCAGGCTCTGCAGCACATTCCATTGGTCCTCTTGGCAGGTCCTAGAAGGGCAAAAGTGCTGTGGCCACTTCCTGTGCTGCTGCTATATAAACTGCGCATGACCGCACGGCCATGCGCTAGTATTGTCAAACAATTGCTAATGTGTGTATGTTGTGAGTGCAAGTCGTCCTTGGATACCCCTACCCTATAGTATGACTGTTCGCGGAAGGTGTATGGCTGCTACCTAGCGCCCGACTTTCCTACAGCACAAGTCACACATTATAGCGTCCAGTTGCTGTGACCGCCAGTACGGCGCTGTGCACTTCCTCTGTGCTTTCCTTACCCAAGCCTGGGTGGTTAGTGGCGTTCGTCAGTGCGGCACTGCATGCTCTTCTGTTTCATTTCACACCCAGTTGCGGTGTTGCGCCAGCAAGGGTCTAATCGGACTTCTATCCCAGTTGGGGTTGAGTTCGCTGACTACTTGCTCGCGCTTTAGGTGCGGTACCGCGGTCCTGTGCCTTAACAGGATTGCTTCTTTCACGCTGGGTGAGGTTAACCCACGCATGTATACTCTAGTGTACCGCCATATAGTCTGCTAATTGCTAGCAGCAGGTTTTCACCTGCACGGTGGACCCTGGACTGCGAACGCATCTATACCATCTGTCTTATCAGAATACTAGCGCCAGGGACTGGCTAGTAAAATGGCGGACGACCAGCGTTTACAGCGGTACATCCAGCAGCTGGAGGGAAGGTTGGCGGCTCTTGAGCATTCAACCTCAGCTGTGGATGTTACTGCTGTCGCTATTCAGGCTGCAAGTGTGGCTGCAGCTACCTTGTCCACTGCCGCTCCTGTACCGACGCTATCTCGCCTCCCGCTACCAGAGAAATTTTCTGGTGACAGTAAGTCCTTGTAGGGGTTTCGTGAGTCAGTGCTCAATACATCTCGAGCTTCTGGCCTCTCGTTTCCCTACAGAGCGGGCTAAGGTGGGCTTTATAATTTCCTTATTGTCGGACAGGGCGTTGCAGTGGGCTACGCCGCTGTGGGAGCATGGCGATCATGTGGTGCAGAGTGCTCCGTTATTCCTGAGCACTCTGAAACAGGTCTTTCTAGGACCTCGTGTCACCCATGACACGGTGCTCCAACTGTTGGCACTGACTCAGGGCTCGTCCTTGGTCAGCCTTTTTGCCGTCCATTTCCGCACTCTGGCATCTGAGCTGGAGTGGTCGGATAAAGCCCTTATCCCTATATTTTGGAGGGGGCTGGCTGACCACGTTAAGGATGCTCTGGCCACTAGGGAGATTCCCGCCACACTGGAGGAGTTATTAGCAGTATCTACTCGCATTGACCTCCGTTTTCATGAGCGGAGGTTAGAGCGAGCCCAGTGTAGGCAGAGGTTTCGGCTGGCTCCCACCTTCGCCAAACCTTTGGAATCTCCAGTCCAGGCTCCTGAGTTCCAGGAACCTAAGGTGGTGTCACGAGCGGGATCTAAGTCCCAGACCGCTCGTGCACTCCAGGGTTGCCATGTTTGCCAACAGTCAGGACATCTTGCCACCAGATGTCATCAGCGGTCGAGGAAACGTCAGCGTCTAGTGGTAGTAGGTGGAGGTGCACTAGACACTGCGACGTTTGCCTCCAAATTGTCCTTTAAGGGGACAATTACCTTTGGCTCATCCTCCCACTCGGTAGACCTCTGCGTGGATTCTGGGGCGGAGGGTAATTTTATGTCTTCTGCCTTCGCCCAACATCACGCAATACCCCTGGTTATGCTATCTCAACCAGTAACGGTACGAGTGGTGAATGGGTCGACACTCCCCGCACAGATAACACATCAGACCATCCCTGTTACTCTGTCCCTGTCGCCATCCCATCAGGAGATTATTTCTCTGCTCGTCATTCCTGAGGGTATTGATGAGGTCCTGTTGGGGATACCTTGGCTATGGTACCACTCTCCTCACATCGAGTGGTCCTCAGGCAGAATTCTGGGATGGGGTGAATCATGTGGGGGTAGGTGTCACCGAGAGTGCGTTCAGGTTGCTACTACTGAGGTACCCGCAGATCTATCCTCTCTCCCCAAGCAATATTGGTCTTACGCAGACGTGTTCTCCAAGAAGGCGGCGGAGACCCTTCCGCCCCATCGCCCCTATGACTGTCCTATCGATCTCTTGCCTGGTGCGGAGCCTCCCCGGGGTCGAGTTTATCCATTATCGCTCCCGGAGACGGAGGCCATGTCTCAGTACATTCAAGAGAATCTGGCAAGAAGGTTTATCAGGAAGTCAGTGTCACCTGCTGGGGCAGGGTTCTTCTTCGTGCAGAAGAAGAATGGGGAGCTACGTCCATGCATAGACTACAGGGGTCTTAACGCTATCACCGTTAAGAACAAGTATCCTTTGCCCTTAATATCTGAGCTCTTCGATAGGCTTCGGGGAGCAAGGGTATTTACTAAATTAGATCTGCGGGGTGCTTACAACCTGATTCGCATCCGTGAGGGGGACGAATGGAAAACGGCGTTTAACACCAGAGATGGGCACTATGAGTATCTGGTGATGCCCTTCGGGCTCTGTAATGCCCCAGCCGTTTTTCAAGACTTTGTCAACGACATCTTCCGGGATATGCTTTCCACCTCAGTAGTAGTCTATCTGGATGATATTCTCATCTTTTCTCCAGATATTGACTCCCACCGGCGAGATGTTGGCAGAGTCTTCGACCTTCTACGGGCAAACTCTCTTTACGCTAAGTTGGAGAAGTGTATGTTTGAGCAGGAGTCTTTGCCGTTCCTGGGCTATATCATCTCCGCCCAGGGATTGGCTATGGATCCTGCCAAACTACAGGCTGTGATGGACTGGCAAGAGCCCCATTCTCTTAAAGTGGTGCAGCGCTTTATGGGGTTCATTAACTATTGCTCTGCACCATTCATTGTGCCCCATATATGCTCTGCACCGTTCATTGTGCCCCATATATGCTCTGCACCGTTCATTGTGCCCCATATATGCTCTGCACCGTTCATTGTGCCCCATATATGCTCTGCACCATTTATTGTGCCCCATATATGCTCTGCACCGTTCATTGTGCCCCATATATGCTCTGCACCGTTCATTGTGCCCCATATATGCTCTGCACCGTTCATTGTGCCCCATAGATGCTCCACATAAATCTGTGCCGCTGCTGCTGCAATAAAAAAAAAAAACATACTCACCTCTCTTGCTTGCAGCTCCCAGCGTCCGGTCCCGGCGCCTCCATCTTCCCGGCGTCTCTGCTCTGACTGATCAGGCAGAGGGCGCCGCGCACACTATACGCGTCATCGCACCCTCTGACCTGAACAGTCAGAGCGCAGACGCTGGGAAGATGGAGGCGCCGGGAAGATGGAGCGGCGCCCGGAGGCTGGAACACGGACAGGTGAATATAAAATACTTACCTAGTCCCGCCGCTCCTGACGCTGCCCCCGCCTGTCACAGCTGGTCTTCGGTGCCGCAGCTTTCTCTATCAGCGGTCACCGGCACCGCTGATTAGAGAAATGAATACGCGGCTCCACCCCTATGGGAGGTGGAGCCGCCTATTCATTTTTCTAATGAGTGGTCCCACGTGACCGCTGAAGAGGGGAAGAAGCTGCAGCACAGAAGACCGTGGGACGGCAGGGGGAGCGCCGGGATCGCTGGGACTAGGTAAGTATGCCTCAGCGCCCTCTCCCCCTCACCCGCCGACCTTGCCACCCACCTTGACTCGAGTATAAGCCGAAAGGGGCACTTTCAGCCCAAAAATTTGGGCTGAAAATCTCGGCTTATACTCGAGTATATACGGTAGATAGACTATGCCTCGTTCTTGGAATTCACATTGAAAATTATAATTTTCACAGCCAAGTTGGAAAAATATTAGCACCCAGCTATCATGCCACAGTGGGGTTGAAGGGCATCCGATATAGTGTCTTTGCTATCCCAATGACTATACTTAAGTGACAAGATCTAAGCTATCTCCGTCAAGACCTTGCCTTTTTTCATTTTTGCAGTTCTGTTTTTTGCTCCCTTTCTTCCCAGAGCCATAACTTTTTTATTTTTCAGTCAATATGGCCATGATAGGGATTTTTTTTGTGGGACAAGTTGTACTTTTGAACAACATCATTGGTTTTAGCATATCTTTTACTAGAAAACCGGAAAAAAATTCCAAGTGCGGTGAAATTGCAAACAAATTGCAATCCCACAATTGTTTTTTGTTTGGCTTTTTTGCTAGGTTCACCAAATGCTAAAACTGTCCTGCCATTTTGATTCTCCATGTCATTACGAGTTCATAGACACCAAACATGTCTAGGTTATGTTTTATCTAAATGGTAAAAAAATTCTAAACTTTGCTAAAAAAAATTGCGCAATATTCTGATACCTGTAGCGTCTCCATTTTTCGTGATCTGGGGTCGGGTGAGGGCTTATTTCTTGTGTGCCGAGCTGACATTTTTAATGATACCATGTTTGTGCAGATATGTTCTTTTGATCGCCCGTTATTGCATTTTAATGCAATGTCATGGCGACCAAAAAAAGTAATTCTGGCGTTTCAAATTTTTCCTCGCTACGCTGTTGATAGATTGGGTGATTCTGAATGCAGTGATACCAAATACATGTAGCTTTGATTTTTTTAATTGTTTTATTTTGAATGGGGCAAAAGGGGGGTGATTTAAACTTTTATATATATTTTTTCATATTTTTAAAAACAAATTTTTTTCTTTTGCCTAGCTTCAATAGAGGCTAGACACTGGCACAACTCGATCGGCTCTGCTGCATAGGAGCAAAGCTCAGATTGCTCCTATGTAGTAGATTTACTGCATTGCAAGGAGCGCCAACCACAGGGTGGCACTCATAGCAATCTGGCATCAACAACCATAGAGGTCTCAAGGAGACCTCTGGTTGTTATGCCGACATATCGCTGACCCCTGATCACGTGACGCGGTCAGCGATACGCTCATTTCCAGCCCGATGGCCGGAAGCGCTAGTTAAATGCCGCTGTCAGCGTTTGACAGCGGCATTTAACTAGCTATTGCAGGCACATAAGCTGTTCAAAGCTGCTGACATGTCCCGGCTTTGATGCGGGCTCACTGCCGGAGCCCGCATCAAAAGAAGAAATGCGACCTCCGCAGTACCAGTAGAGCAGAGGTCAGTAAAGGGATTAATAAGATAAATTTTAAAATATAGATATGAGTGAAACTAGTAATAGTGTAAACTGCAAATATCCCACCTTGGCCACCAGGTTAAGTCATACCCCCAGCCACCTTGCACCAGCTTGAGGGCAGATAACTGACCTGGCCAAAGCAAAAACCAGTCCATGGGTCTCTTGGTTATCACTTCGGCAGAATCAACTGAAAACCCCATCCAACTGAATTTCCCCAGGAGGATTCCAGGACCTCTCGAGATCCCCCCACCACCAATTTGCCATTTCCAATTCCACCAACTTCGAGGACCCTCCCCCCGCTGCCATGACAGATGTATAAGCATTCCTATAATTTAATTAACTTTAGAAAGTCCCCCTTAATCAAAAATAGGCCCACAACCACAATCCCATAGCCTTATCCGCAATTAAAGGGAGGGTGTGTACTCAAAATGGCTGCCTTCACAAGATGGTTGCATCGTCCTTTTCTCTCTCCCAACCTACATCCACTCTCTGTCCCACATTCCCTGCCTCAACCACCAGCATACTAGCCCTGGATGCCCCACCGCTAGTTACTGAAGAAGCTTCAACTCCGACCCCAACCCCCGAACTGCCGCAGGGTCCAAAAACTTCCAATGGGCTCTCAGGTCCTAAGACCGATCTAGGACTCCATAATCATGCAGCTGATGACAAAGCCACTCTTTGGAGCCCTGACCCCCATAATGTGGCTAAATCGCTAACTCCCACAGAAATTGCATCCTGGTTCCTAAGTTCAGAAGAAGCTAAGCAAGGGTTAAAATGTAAAATAAATTCACTCTCACCTAGCTGCCTGGGCACTGTGAACCCAGCAGCTGAGTATCCGGCATCCTGTTGATGATGTCTGGGCTCCATCCTGGACCAACTCGACCGCGAATCCGGAGTTTCGAGGTCTCCTTGTCCCACAGACTGCTGAGGTGACAGTCTTGCAGGGACCCACGGAACTGCTGATGATGCACTGGGAGCAAGGCCAGCCTCATGCTGTCCATCAGAGCCCGCTCCACCAGGCTCACGGAACCTTCCTTCAGATCTGGCGACTGAGGCTGCCAGCTGCTGCCCATATCCGTGCAATGGGACTGGTGCCAGTGCCACTCTCACCTCTCCTCCACTCTGAACAGCAGCTCTGTGCACCTCATCTGGTGGCGCACTGCTGTCCTGGCCGGCCGCCTGCCACCTGCGATGTTCCCTGAGGGGCTGCCAGGTATGGCCCCCATCTCCTCGACTCCCACTGCCTCCTGCGCTGAGCAGGCCCATCCCCCATTACTGTGCCCGCCGTTCCTTGTCTCCTATGCTGTACCGCTCTTGATGAGGAGGAGGCTGACACCTCCCCCTGCTGTAGGTCCCGCCGCTCTGCAGATTGCTCCCGCCATTGTGATGCATGGCTGCCAGCCCAAGGCCTGTGTCATTTACCAGAGAGGCTCCTATTTTGGTGCCTAACCAGGGGGTGACGTTGGGACTCAAGAACGCTGGGGGCCTAGACCTACGCTGACGTCGCTAGTCAAGAGGAGCCTGGGATGCTCCAGCTACTGACCCCTGCAGCAGGCTGCTGACTGAGGCCTGCAGTTACTCCGTGCCCTGCGTGCCTGCTGCATCTCTAAAATGTTGAAGCAAGGCCTCAACCTCTATCCCAGAAGTACCCTCCAGCTTCTTAATGCTGAATTTGCAGAATAGGCAAAACAAAAATTGGAACAGGACCCTCAGTTACACAGACATTATGTTCAGTGATGAGGCAAACCTTTTTGGGTGAGCCATTTATATGGATACTTCTAAATAACATGGGAATGGTGACAGTTTTCTTACGTAGGGTGTCTTGCATTGAAATCCGCTGTAATGACCCAGGTACTGCTTTCACCAGACGTCAACACAGTTTCTATCCGCTCCTCATGTGTTAACCTCTGCGACATGTCAATGGCTGTAAACAAAGAGAAACTTGTAAATAACTCATGAAAGAATAAAGTTACTTTAAAACCAAGCACACCATTGTTTTTCTTGTGAAATTCTCAATAAGTTTGATGTGTCACATGACCCTTTTCTAAAGTTGGATCCAAAATGGCCAACTTCAAAATGGCTGCCTTGGCCACCACCCATCTTGAAAAGTTTTCCCCCTCCCATATACTAATGTGCCACAAACAGGAAATTGATATCATAACCATTCCCATTTTATTTAGGTGTATCCATATATATGGCCCACCCTGTAGAAAGCCCTGCTTATTGTTTGAACATTAGTCGAGGGGAAGGTATTATCACTGACTGACATTTATTTTTATATAATTATATTCTGGTATGTCTAACAATTAATTTCAGTGACATTGATAAGTGATTAAAAATACAGCTTAGTATTATTATTATTTATTTATATAGCACCATTAATTATATGATGCTGTACATGAAAAAGGGTTTACATACAGAGTTATAGATATCGTTTACTGTAAACAAGTTTACAGTGACAGACTGGTACAGAGGTGAGAGGACCCTGTCCTTGCGGACTTACATTCTATAGGATAGTGGGGAAGAGGCAGAAGGTAGGGGGAGGTGGCGGCGATGGCGAAGCGGTGACTCTGGCGATGGAGAGGCGGCGGAATGGTTATTGCAGTCTGTAGGCTTTCTTGAAGAGATGGGTTTTTAGGTTCCGTCTGAAGGATCTGAGGGTTGTGGATAGTCGGATGTGTTGAGGCATGGAATTCCAGAGGATGGGGGATATTCAGGAGAAATCTTGGAGGCGGTTGTGTGAGGAACGAATAAGTGTGGAGGAGAGTAGGAGATCTTGGGAGGTTCGGAGATTACGTGAGGGAAGATATTGGGAGATTAGTTCAGAGATATAGGGAGGGGACAGGTTGTGGATGGCTTTGTAGATCAGTGTTTGTAGTTTGAACTGGATTCGTTGGGGAATTGGGAGCCAGTGGAGGGATTTACAGAGGGGAGAAGCAGGGGAGTAGCGCGGAGAGAGGTGGATTAGCCGGGCAGCGGAGTTGAGGACAGACTGGAGTGGTGCAAGAGAGTTAGCGGGGAGGCCACAGAGGAGGGTGTTGCAGTAGTCGAGGCGGGATATGATGAGGGCATGCACAAGAGTTTTGGTAGATTGTGGGCTGAGGAAGGAACAGATTCGGGCAATATTTTTGAGTTGGAGACGACAGGAGGTGGCAAAAGTTTGGACGTGCGGTTTGAAGGACAGGGCAGAGTCGAGAGTTACCCCGAGGCAGCGGATTTCAGGTGCGGGAGAGAGCGTGATGCCGTTTACCATAATAGATAGGTCAGGTAGGGGGGATACGTGAGATGGGAGAAAGATGATGAGTTCGGATTTGACTACATTGAGTTTTAGCAAGCGAGAGGTGAAGAAGGAGGATATGGCTGACAGACACTTCAGGATTCTGGACAGCAGAGAGGTGACATCAGGGTCAGAGAGGTAGATCTGAGTTTTGTCCACATACAGGTGGTACTTGAAGCCATGGGACTTTATGAGTTGTCATAGGTCAAGGGTACAGCTTAGTAATAAATATTCACACAGAAAAAAACTCAATTTATAAAAAATGAGAGAAAAAAGAAAAGAAAATGGAGATAATCAGTGTTAGATGATACCAATATTAATCTCTAAAGTACAGTGATTATTATAAAAAAACAGCCAAAAGAAATGATAGAGAGAAAAGAGTGGACATAAAAAGAAAATAGCCAAAGAGAGAGATAACGAAATAAACATCACCAAGAGAGATAGAAGATAGCAAAAATAAGAACAGCTATAGAGATTGCAAAGCATTAAGCCATGCAAATAGTGAGCTACAAATAAGCATAGACAGAAAATAAAGATAAATGAACTTTAAAGTATTATGATGATGGAGAACTTATCATTTGCTTGCAATACTTGTTCTGCAAAATGGCTGGCTGAAAACTTCACATTAGGGCATGGGGCATGACTTGATGGAGTAAAAGTTTTTGTTTATTTTTCAATATGTTCCCTTCAAGTTAAAATACCATATACAGTATGTTAAATATATGGAAACATATTACGTTCCACTGCAATTCTCATAGACAATAATGTAAAAATAAACGGATTAGTTTAGTGTCCATTTTTTTAAACCAGACTAATAAGTGTAGTAGTCTGTATTTTCATTCATGTTTAAAAAAATGGATGCTGATCAAATGGATTCTAAGCTAAACATATATATTTTTTTAAATAAAGATTTATGGTTCCATCAGGATATGCGCTAGAATAAGTAATATGTATACAGATGTCCTGTGCAAAGCATGTTACTGGCCCCCCTTCGCCAATGCTGGCAAAGTTACCTCTGCTGATGGGCTGAGTTTAGGAAAATGTACCACCATTGTACTGTACGTGTATGTATGTATGTATAGCAGTCTCGGAACTGGTTAAACACTTAAAGATAGGGTCTGTTTATTTTGCTTAATAATTTTTATCAAACATTCCTCCATTTTGATGCAGTAATCTCTATTCATCAGTGGCTTCTCAATGGACAGCATGAGTCGGTTTCAGGTGGGCGTTACTTTTACAAGACAGCTTTTCATTGTTACTGAAAGTGTTGGGTCCCAAATGAGGATTCCCTTCTAAAATGTTGACATGCTCAAGAGGGTTGTATGCAGAGAAAATGTTTCATTTTTTACAAAATACTGAGATCTTTATTATTATTATTAAAATTAATAACAATAATAAAAAGGACAATACTCACTGACCTCTGCCATTACCTTTCCATCATCAGTATCTATTTACTCCTGCAGTGATTACGTAACCTTCAGAGGGACATATGAACACTGCAGCGAATCACTGGGTCACACCAGTGATCTGCTACAGCCAGTGATTAACCGATCCACAGTGATCATGCGTCATGTGTTTGACAATTAAGTTGTTGCAGCATAGAACTAGAGATTAGAGATGAGCGGTGTTCGACTCGAACTGTTCGCCAATCTCAAATTCGAGCTGTTTTGGGTGGTGTTCGAGTCGTTCGACGAACCCGAACAATTTGCTTAAAATTCGTCTGTTTGAGTTTCTGTTCAGAAAAAGCCTCGCTTGATTTGCACATTAAAATTGTTTATCATTGTTAATAGACTGTTTCAGTGTATAGTGGGCGGGGGGGCGGGGGATAGATCTGTGCTGAAATAACGCCGATCTCCATTTTTTTTCTTTCCCCATTTACAGTGGGGCGGTGCAGTCTCTCAGCCTATCAGCAGTGCACACACACACAGCAATGTGCATGTGATGCACACAAGCAAGGGCATGTGTCATTGGCTGTGAATGTCACATGTCCTTGCCCTATAAGAACCAGCCATTTGCCCCGTCGCCACCATTTCCTCACTGCTGCAGCTTAGTGTTAGACGGCACCGCTGCTGTTGTGGGTGCTATACAGACTAATAGTGTTTTTTTTAAGCGAATTGTCAGAGAGATAGGTTTAGGGCGTCGGGAAGAGTCGAGACTAGTTGTAATATCAGCCCTTTTCAGGGTAGGTTACAGCAGTTCATAGCACTGATTGCCAGGCAGGTCTGTGCCAGTGCTGTGCAAGTGTTTGGTGTAATCTAGCTCAGCCAATCCTTTTGGGCTAGTAGCGTTGTCTGATAGTCATCTGAGTAGCCCGCCTGTGAAGCTAGCTACACCACCTGTGTATCTCCATTTTCACTGCATCTAATCCAGTTGATAGTTTAGGGCCTAGGGGCAGTGTCTGCACGTCAGCAGAGTAGAATGCCAGTGAAACAAACTATACCCCCTGTGTATCTCAATTTTCACTGCATCTAATCCAGCTGATAGTTTAGGGCCTAGAAGCAGTGCATGCACATCTGCAGAGTAGCCTGCCTGTGAAACAAACTACACCGCCTGTGTATCTCAATTTTCACTGCATCTAATCCAGTTATTAGTTTTGGGCCTAGTACCACAGTTTGGCCACTCAGTTCTGCTTTGTTTTCATCTATCGGTTGTTGTGCCAACAACTACAGATACAGAGTTGCCAATTAGTTAAGCACTAAAATGAGTGGCAAAAGGCCTGCTGCTGATGGAAAGGGGAATAGGCGTGTTGGAAAGGGAAAAAAAGGTTGTGTCCGTGGGGTAGGTGGTCAAGCAACAGTAACATCTGCCAAAGTAAGATGTCTATTACTTTTCGTGGACAATCTGATATGATCCTTTTCTTACGACCATCGCTACAAGCATCGCCAAAAATTGCAGATGAGGCACAAAAACAGCAAGTGCTTGAACGGATATCAAGTGCTCATTCAAGTGGGCTCTCCTCCATGTCAACTTCAACATCACAGCTACTCCAGTCCTCAGAGTTGTCACCCCAATCGCACTTGCTTCCTCACAGCTCTCAAGTCCCCAGCTGCCCGCCTGAGCATGGGGTAACGCACATGGTTGAGTCTGTAGAGCTGTTTACGCATACTATAGCCTGGGAATCAGAGGTCTGCTCCAGAGCTTCTGTGAATCCAGACGAGGAAATGATCTGCACTGATGCCCAGATTCTTTGTGAGTCGGATCCAGGCCCAGATGAAGAAGTTTGTGAGCATAATGTAGACCCTCGTTCCCAAACTGTAACTCCTGTTGGTGGAGACAATGAGGAAGATGATGATGACACTGAGATACCTGATGGGAACGAAAACTTGACTTTTTGGTCAGGGCAGGAAGAGGTTGGCTCTGAGGACGACGGGCGTGAGAGCACACACGATGATGATGATGAGTTTGTAGACCCCACTTGCTGTCAAGCCCCAGTCCGCCAGTCCATGAGGTCAGCAGAGGAGGTGGAGGAGGATGCTAGTGACAAGTCTGACGATGAGGTAACGGTGCACCTTCCTGGACAGAGACAGAGTACTGGAAGCACGTCAACAACTGCATCCTCAACCCAAAACTGTGCCTCAGACCAGAAGTCGTGGTGGCTCTTCAGGTCGTAGGGGCTCTAAGCCTTGCATAGCCTGGGCATTTTTTGACATCGCAAAGGATGATCCAACTCATGTTGTCTGTAAGATTTGTCAACAAAATCTCAGTAGAGGCCAAAAAATCACTAGCCTGAGTACTTCATGCATGAACCGTCACATGGATATGAGGCATAAGTTGCAGTGGGAAGCTCACTGTGCTACAATGCGGCCTAGTGGGCCGGGTCAAACACCATCTGCCCCATCAAGTGCATCCACATCCTCTTCATCCTCTGTGACTGTGGGGACAGCAGTCGCACATGGTTTTGGATGCAGACCTTCCACCTCTTTACCCGCAACAGCCAGTGTGATTGGCAGGTCATCAGGACATTTGCACGTGGAAACACCTGCTGGTGTTGAGCGCTCTCCGACATCGACACCACATTTTGATCAAGGCAACATAACATCTCCGCCTTCACCTTCTTCACAGACCAGCAGTTTGCCTGGGACACCCTACTCAACTCCGTTTAAGCATGGCAGCCAGCCTTCAGTCCCTCAGATGTGGACAAGTAAAAGACCATTTCCTGCTAGCCATGACAAAGCTAAGAGGTTAAATTTCTCCATCAGCAAGCTGTTGGCTACAGAAATGCTGCCTTTCTGCCTGGTGGACACAGAGGATTTTCGAACCTTATGTCCGTCGGAGTGCCCCAGTACCAGATGCCCAGTCTCCACTACTTCTCAAAGAAAGCTGTGCCTGCGCCACACCAGCATGTCGCACACAACATCACCACTTCCTTGAGAAACTCTGTTTGTGACAGGGTGCATTTCACCACAGACACTTGGACGAGTAGACATGGACAGGGGAGTTACATGTTGGTGACTGGGCACTGGGTAACTAAGGCGACATCAGGAGAAGGGGCTGCTGTCCAAGCCTTGCCGTTGCCACGAGTTGCTCGTCGATCCTCTGTATCTAGAAGTTCCTCAACTGCTTCTGCCTCCTCAACCTCCTCTCGGTCCTCCACCTGCACCCAAAGTCTGTCTGGTAATGCCACCCACGTTGTAACTGGGCAGAAGGAATCCTGCACACCTCACTATGCTGTTACCAGGGCTCAATGGCATCAGGCAGTGTTTACATTGAAATGTCTGGGAAATGTGAGTCACACAGCTGAGGAGTTGTGGTCAGCTCTGGAAACCGAGTTCCATCAATGGTTGTCTCCACTCAACCTGCAGCCAGGGAAGGCTGTGTGCGACAATACTGCAAACCTGGGTGCGGCCCTTCGCCGGGGCAATGTCACACACGTGCCTTGTATGGCTCACGTTTTGAACCTGGTTGTCCAGCAATTTGTATCCCACTATTCCAGACTAGATGGGCTTCTGCAGAGGGCATGGTCGCTGTGTGCTCACTTCCGCCGTTTGCATCTCGCAGCTCGACGACTTGCATCTCTACGCAGTCGTTGGGCCTGCCAGTTCACCAACTGAAATGCGATGTGCCCACACGGTGGAATTCAACTCTGCACATGTTGCAGTGACTGTGGCAGCACCGACGAGCTCTGGTGCAATACATTATGACGTATAGCCTTGACCAACGAGATCAAGAGGTGGGGCAAATCATGCTGCAGGAGTGGTCTCAGATCAGGGACCTATGCATCCTTCTGCACAGTTTTGAAATAGCGACAAAGATGTTTAGTGCTGACGATACCATTATAAGCATGACCATTCCGGTAATTTTCATGCTGGAGCACACCTTACACAGTGTTCTGAGTCACGTGGTGGAACAAGAGGAGGAGGAGGAGGAGGAACAGGAGGAGTCATATGCGGAAGGGATCATATCTCCAAGGTCAAGAAGGTTGGCAGCACCAAGGCGGCTGGGATTGGAGGCAGGGGGAGAGGGATTACCGAGGGTGCATGGTAGTAGCCAAACTGTTGAGGAAGGTGCAGGAGGGGCGAGGAAGAAGTGGAGGACGAACTGGTGCTGGGCATGGAAGACTCATCAGATGAGGGAGACCTTGATCAAATTTCTGTTGTGCGAGGTTGGGTGGAGTGGGCAGCCGAAGGAAGCATGATTCTCACCTTGCCACCACCAAGACAACGAGGACTTGGTCCTCCTGGATGCGCAAGACACATGAGTGCCTTCTTGCTGCACTACCTGCAACATGACCCTCGGATTGTCAGAATCTGAAGTAATGCCGACTACTGGGTTGCCACACTCTTAGATCCCCGGTACAAAAGCAAATTTGGTGAAATAATTCCTGCCATAGAAAGGGATTCACGCATGCAGGAGTATCAGCAGAGACTGTTACAGAATCTAACATCTGCTTTTCCACAAAACACCAGTGGTGCACGAAGTGAATCATCACTCAAACCGTAACAGTAACATCGTATCTGGTAGTAACAGCAATTTTTTCCAATCGTTTCAAGATTTTTTTAGACCATCATTTGCAAGGCCACAGGAGACAAGAAGTCTGATGCACAGCAAACGCCTAGAGGGGATGGTACAAGAGTATCTCCAAGTTAACATCGATGCCATGACTGGAACTGGACCCTTGCTCATTTTGGGCTTCCAATCTTGAAAAATGGCCTGAGCTCACCACTCACGCCTTGCAGATCTTATCGTGCCCCGCAGCCAGCGTTCTCTCTGAATGTGTGTTCAGCGCTGCTGCTGGTGTGCTGACAGATAAGCGCACGTGGCTGTCCAGTGACAATGTAGACAGACTAACGTTCATCAAGATGAACAAATCCTGGATCTGCAAGGACTTTTCTACCCCTGTGTCATCTTGGGGAGACTAAAAGCTTGATGATTTTTGAAAATCACCTCACCATCTGTTTTAAAAAAGCTCTGGCAAAATAGATGCCACTTAATTGGTGTCTGTGGCCGACTTTTTGGAAAAAATGGAGACTCTTTATTTATTCCCCTTGCTGAGTTTTACATGACATTGCCATCGTCAATTCCAGGTGGGTGGGGTCATCTGCAGAGTTGTTTACTCATACTATGGCCTGGGATTCAGAGGTCTGCTCCAAAGCTTCAGTGTCTGCTAGTCAGCAGAGAAGCCCAGCTACCCACCGACTGTTTACCTATGTACTATTTTTAACGGCATCTAGCCCATGAAATCCATTTGGGCCTAGTAGAATTTGGTGCAACTCAGCAGCGTACCCCACCCATGAAGCAAGCTACATCGCCTGTTTACCTAAGTACTATTTTTTAACGCCATCTGGCCTAGGAAATCCTTTAGGACCTAGTAGCAATTTCTGCTACTCAGAAGCGTACCCCACCCATGAAGCAAGCTACACTGCCTGTTTACCTAAGTACTATTTTTTAATGGCATCAAGCCCAGGAAATCGTTTTGGGCATAGTAGAATTTGGTGCAACTCTGCAGCGTGCCACACCCATGAAGCAAGCTACACCGCCTATTTACCTAAGTACTATTTTTTAACAGCATCTGGCCCAGGAAATCCTTTTGGGCCTAGTAGCAATTTCTGCTACTCAGCAGCATACCCCACCCATGAAGCAAGCTACACCACTAGTGTTGAGCGATACCGTCCGATACTTGAAAGTATCGGTATCGGATAGTATCGGCCGATACCCGAAAAGTATCGGATATCGCCGATACCGATATCCGATACCAATACAAGTCAATGGGACACCAAGTATCGGAAGGTATCCTGATGGTTCCCAGGGTCTGAAGGAGAGGAAACTCTCCTTCAGGCCCTGGGATCCATATTAATGTGTAAAATAAAGAATTAAAATAAAAAATATTGATATATTCACCTCTCCGGCGGCCCCTGGACATCACCGCGGGTAACCGGCAGGCTTCTTTGTTTAAAATGAGCGCGTTTTGGACCTGCGGAATGACGTCGCGGCTTCTGATTGGTCGCGTGCCGCCCATGTGACCGCCACGCGACCAATCAGAAGCCACAACGTCATTCTTCAGGTCCTAAATTCCTAGAATGAGGAGTTTGGTGCCTGAGAATGACGTCGCGGCTTCTGATTGGTCGCGTGCCGCCCATGTGACCGCCACGCTACCAATCAGAAGCCGCGACGTCATTCCTCAGGTCCTAAATGCGCTCATTCTAGGAATTTAGGACCTGAGTAATGACGTCGCGGCTTCTGATTGGTCGCGTGGCGGTCACATGGGCGGCACGCGACCAATCAGAAGCTGCGACGTCATTCCGCAGGTCCTAAACGCACTCATTTTAAACAAAGAAGCCTGCTGGTTACCCGCGGTGATGTCCAGGGGCCGCCGGAGAGGTGAATATATCAATATTTTTTATTTTAATTCTTTATTTTACACCTCACTATGGATCCGATGCCGATACCCGATACCACAAAAGTATCGGATCTCGGTATCGGAATTCCGATACCGCAAGTATCGGCCGATACCCGATACTTGCGGTATCGGAATGCTCAACACTATACACCACCTGTTTACCTAACAACTATTTTGTTAAGCCATCTAGCACAGGAAATCCTTTTGGGCCTAGTAGAATTTGGTGCAACTCAGCAGCGTACCCCACCCATGAAGCAAGCTACACCGCCTGTTTACCTAAGTACTATTTTTTAATGGCATCTGGCCCAGTAAATCCTTTTGGGCCTAGTAGCAATTTCTGCTACTCAGCAGAGTACCCAACCCATGAAACAAGCTACACCGCCATCTTCCTTTCTCAATCTAACCCCTCGGCTCTGGGGTGTCCACTCTCCCACCAGCTCTCTCCTTCTCACAGGTGGACTACCACGTGTTTTCACACTGTGGCAAATCTTTTGGGCCCAGGCATAAGAAGTCTTCGAGGTAATGGATAATATGTGCCGCCTTACAAACGTCCATGACGACACATTCGAGGAAGCAACTAAATGCCTCAAATAGTGAGCAGGATATGGAGCACCCCATGGGCAAACAGCGATCTATGCAGTATGCTCCTTCACAGAAGCAGCCCAATGGGAGGACACTATTCGGAGGCACAGGTAGTAACCGGAATGCACCCTCAATGTCTGTTTTGGCCATTTGGGTGCCCCTTACCAACTTACTGACCCGCCCGATTGCCTCGTCAAAGGAGGTACAGTACATAGTACTGTACTTGGCTCCGCGTCGATGTTGTCGTTTACTGACCTGCCCCTTGTATATGACAAATGGTGGATTAGTCTGAATGTATTGGGTTCATTTTTTGGCACAACTCCCAATGGGGGTACCACTACATCTTCTAAGGAAAGTGTTCTGAATAGACCCGCCGCCATTCTACCTAAAGATATTTCTTTTTTTATATTTTTTGTCAAGACGTCTGGGTGTTGGTAGAGTGATTTTAGATTTTTACTCCAGCCTTTCTTGATTTTAGAAGGGTATGACATGCCTATATCTGTGTCTCCTCCTCCTTTTACTCCTCCACCTTTTCTCTTCGCATGACTATATGTAGTTGTGACTTTTCCATTTGTTTGTTGTGTCTTCTGAGCAGTTTGCCAGCTTTTGGACACCTTTTAAGGTGTTTTCTATGTGTTTATATGTGTTTGTGTTTGCCTGCCATTGGTTTCGATGGGGTTCGACGGTGTTCGTCGAACGTTCGACGAACAGTTTGGCGAACACCTCCCTGTTCGACAAACCGAACCGAACCTGAACACTTGGGAGGTGGCTCAACACTACTAGAAATGTTCAGGAGCATTACCTAGAAATCAATGAGGTGAGGAGAGGTGCTTTTTTAGAATCTGTTTAAACGTGAGCATTTTGTAAAAACCAATGTAACTACTGAGATAACCCATTTAATAAGACATATAGGCAAGTGTTATTCTCATAGGACATTCCCTTTAAGGGTGTAAATAAGGGAAGTCTAAAGCAAGTGGCCCCCTACACGGAGTTTGTATGCCTTATGCATATGCACAAGAGTTATTCAAGTGTTAATGAATTAACATCCTCATTTAAATAAATAGATAAATAAATAGGTATAGATAGATAGATAGATAATTGATCTATAGATAGATAATTGATCTATAGATAGATAATTGATCTATAGATAGATAATTGATCTATAGATAGATGGATTGATATAGATAGATAATATATAGATAGATAAATAGAAAATAGATAGACAGATAAATAGATGATTGATCTATAAATAGATGGATAGATAGAGATAGATACAAAAATAGAAAGAGAGATAGATAGATAGATAGATAGATATAGATAGATAATTGATCTATAGATGTAATACATAGATAAATAATAGATAGTAGAGAGATAGATAATAGAGAGATAGATGAGGAAGACAGATATAGATAGGTGATAGAGACAGACATATAGATACGACAGACTTATAGATAGATAAAGTCAAACAGAGGGATGTCCTTTTCTATACAGCCCAGTACAATTAGAGACCTCATTTTCTTGTATTGTGTAAAAGAGGAGGAGACATAAGCCTTACCTGAATCCTCTCTTCAGTCACAATTTTGAGGCTGCAGATGAGTGCTCCTGGCCTCTAGAGTACAGCAGAAAAGTGTATCCCCAAAACTAGAGCAGAAGCATCCTCTCTTCCAAAGAGTGCTGCAGTCACACAGTGGCCACCAAGATGCATGGGATAACGTGTCACCATGTGATTGGCTGCCAAGCAGGATAGATGGCAACTTTTGTTCCCCTGATGCTATCATTTTTGTTATAGGGCAACATTTATGGAAACTACTGCAGATAATAATTGGAGATGTTGCCTGATTTCTGCTAGCAAATTAGGTAATAATTTTTTCCTTACATGCATGCCAACTTGAAGTTTTATTCCTTTCTTAACAACAGCTTTAATAAGGAATACAATTATTTTCCATATTGTCATTAATTATTGCTGTTTTCAGTAGATTTCATACAATGGAATTTCATCCTAATTGGATGCAAGTAGAAATAGCATTTATTACATGTGTTTTGGCCTGGTCATAAGATCAGTCCAGTAACTTGAAAAATAGCAAAATGTACTTAAGTTAAAGACATTGTGGTTCTCTAAAATTATAGTATTTTCTATAAATTGGGCAGAACAATCAGAACAAAAATTTAACCTCTGTGAACCATTAAAGTCAGTGAAATTGTAAGCTATTGTTAGTTAACAGTTATAGAAAATGTGATATGCTTCCAAGAAAAAGAATACATGCACATATGTATTTGTTTCAATATTTGTTTTACAAATTTAACATGAAGAAATGATTACAATTACAACAGAGGATGACTAGGGAATACCTATAATGAGATAAAAACAGTGAGTTCCAAAAATTGGCACTGACATTTGAAATCATCCAAACTGATGATTGAAGGGGGAAACGTGACAAGAAAAAGAAGAGGAGAATACTAAAGTGTACCCATGATTTCACAAGAAAATTTATATAGTGCAGGATTCTGCAGAATGATCATTTTTTCTAAATCATTCTATTAGCGATTTTTGCTGATATCACCCAGCTCGGTGTGTTTTGCACTAAACTAAGCAGCATCCTCCACCTGCCACAGGGTTACTATTTACAGAGCGCTCACTCCCGCCCTGAAGGCGGTAGCTAAGTGTGACAAGATGCTGCTTAGCTGAGTGTAGTCTGCAGCACACACTTAGGGTGGTCAAAACTGCTGGGTTTTCTGCAAAAATTGCTAATACATTGATTTAGAAAAGTCATTATGCTGCAGAGTCCAGCACTATAATTTTTAGTGTGAAAGGTAGACATACTTTAACCCCTTCCCAACATGCGCCGTACATATACTGTTCTGTTGGAGCTGCGACCCCGCAAACAGCAGTATTATTATTATTATTATTTATTTATGTAGCACCGGTAATTCCATGGCGCTTTACACGAGAAGGGGTTACATTCAAAGTTATAGACATCGTTCACAGTAAACAAATTTACGATGACAGACTGGTACAGAGGGGAGAGGACCCTGTCCTTGTGGACTTACATTCTATGGGATAATGGGGAAGAGACAGAAGGTCAGAGGTGCAGCAGCTCTGGTGGTGGTGAGGCGGCAGCTCGGGTGGTGGTGAGGCGGCAGAATGGTTATTGCAGGCTGTAAGATTTACTAAAGAGATGGGTTTTCAGGTTCTGTCTGAAGGATCCAAGGGTGGTGGATAATTGGATGTATTGACTATATGTACGGCGGCACGATTGTGCGGCATCATTCTGAGCACCGTGGCAGGTGTCAACTCTGTGTAAGAGCTGACACCCTGCAGCAATACCCACTTTGTCACTGTCACTACTGATTGCGGCATTTAACCCCTTTGATGCCTTTCTCAGTAGTGACAGCAAAATAGAGGAGCATCGCGCAGGGAAGGAGTTCCCTGCACGCTTCTATCAGGACAATGCCATGCGATCACATTGTCCTGATGGTCTCCATGGAGACCCCCAGCTACAAAATGGCCCTTTGGGATCCTGCATTGAAGGTGGCTTGTAAGAGCCAGCTGAGAGCAGGCGCTGACATGCCTCCTTCCCTGCCTGTCTGATGTTTCTCTGATATGCTGCAGTGCAGAAGCATTGCAGAGTATCAGAGCAGTGATCTGACACTATACAGTGATGTCCTAGGATGGGACTATATAAAAAACTAAAAGAAAAACATTAAAAAGTGTAAAACCATTTTTAAAAAATCCCCAAATAAAGAAAAAAATAAACAAATATTTTACCAATAAATACATTTATTTTTGTAAATAAAAATGAACAATAAAAAAAATTTGGTATTGCTGCATCCATAAGGATCCACTCTATAAAATTATCCTACTAGTTAACCCCTTCAATGAACACCTTTAAAAAATAAATAAAAAACGAGGCAAAAAACAATGCTTTATCATCATACCACCGAAAAAAATGTGAAATAAAACATGATAAAAAAGTCGAATATAAAAAAATATGGTACCACTGAAAACGTCATCTTGTACTGCCAAAAATAAGTTGCCATACAGCTCCCTCAGCAGAAAAATAAAAAAGTCACAGCTCTCAGAACAAAGCGATGCAAAAATAATTATTTTTCTATAAAATTGTTTTTATAGTGTAAAGGCTCCAAAACATAAAAAATTGATAAATTGGATGTCACTGAAATCATTCTTACCTGAAGAATAAAGCTGCCTTACCAATTTCAGCACATGTGGAATGGTATATATAGAAAAAAGCAATTCCTGAATTGCTGGTTTTAGTTCATTCTGTCTCCCAAATATCAAAATAGAAGTAATGTGCCTGAAAATGGTACCAATAAAAAATGTCAGCTCGTCCCTCTAAAGACAAGCCATAACATCACTTAGCTGAAATATGTAAAAATTATAGCTCTCAAAATATGGTGATGCAAAAACTAGTTTTCACAATAAAAAGCATCTTTTAGTGTGTGACAGCAGCCAAACATAAAAACCCGATATAAATCTGGTATTGCTTCAATCACACTGACCTGAAGACCAAAGTTGCCTAATCTCTTACACCTCATGAAGAACGGCATAAAAAATAAATAAAACCAATTATTCACATGCTGTTGATTTTTTCATTCTGCCTCATAAAGATCGCAGTAAGGCTCAGCGCACATTTATCCTGCACTCTACGCTGAGCGCTTACACTGGGGTTTCCATGAAAATCTCTGAAATACATGATTCAGATAGAGCCCCCAGTGGAAGAGTCCCTATAATGAGGCAGATGGAGGCACTGTGAACCCCATAGGAGCTTTAATCTGGCTGAGCCAATCTGAGTCAATCTGAGCCAGTTTTGTGCACTTCTGAAAAGAAGGACACCACTGAACAGAGGCCAGATGGAGTCTAGAGTAACTCTGCTGCTTCATTATAGTGAATTGATCCACCTGGGCTTTCATTTGTTGCATCACTCGGAGATTTAGATGGAAACCCAGATGTAGGTGCTCAGCGAAGAGCGCTGGACAAATGTGATCATAAATGTTATGTAAAATGTTGCTAATAAAAGCTTCAACTCAATAGACAAAAAAACAAGACCTCAGTCAGGTCTGTCATCTGTTAATGGAAATATAAGGGGCTTTAATGTTACTGGTAGCACAAAGGCTCTGGAAAAGCGAAATGGCTTCCAAATCCAAATTCCTCCTCTCCCTTCTGAGCCCCAGTGTACATAAACCACATTTAGCACCCACATGTTTGGCATTTCTGTAGTGAAGAGAGCCCGCCTAATTTACAGGTGTGTGTCTCCTGAAGCATGAGCTGGGAATAATGTACTTACTGGTCACTACAATGGCAGTTTGCCGTTTTCACTCAGCAACATCCACTGCTGCTTGTTTCTGGAAAAATCATATGGCGTCAAAATCATCACTACTTCTGTAGATAAATTCCCAAACGGTAATAATTGAGGGAGGATTCTGCTTTTCTATCACTTAGGGGCTCTTTATATGGAATCTGCAAACTATTCTAGGAAAATCTGCGTTCCAGGAGGCAAATAATGTTCGGTCCCTCTGGAGTCTCTCCATATGGCTAAGTAGTAGTGTACAGACACATATGCGGAATTGTCACGTTCAGTAGAAATTGTTGGATACATTTTGGTGCCATTTTTACCCATTTCCCAGTATAAAAATGTAAAACTTGGGGCTAACATACAATCTTGGTAGTAAAAATGTAAATTTTTTTATCTTCCCTGCCCAATGGTGTAAAAGTCTGTGACACACCTGTAGTGTCAATATAATCACTGCACCCCTAGATAAATTAATTGAAAGCTTTAGTTTGTAAAATGGGGTCACTAATGGGTCTGCTTTGTTAGCACCTCAGGGGCTCTGCCAATGTAACATGGCATCCTCAACAAGTGTGGCAAAATCTGCACTATAATATTGCGCTTCTTCCCATCTGAGCTTTACACTCTGCCTCAAAAGTACTTTTTGAAGATATATGGGATATCGGTAAACTCAGGAGAAAATGGACCCCAAAATTTGTTGTGCAACTTTTCCTATTACCCTTGTGGAAATACAAAATTTGGACATAAAAAGGATTTTTGTGGGAAAAGTGTGATTTTTTTTTATAAACTTCTGTTTAGTACCTATGGGTTCAAGGTGCTGAATATACATCTAGATAAGTTCCCTAATGGGTTTAGTTTCCAAAATGGTGTAACGTGTTGGGGGTTTCCACTGTTTAAGCACATCAGGGGCTCTCCAAACATGACATGGCGTCTGCTAATTACCGTATTTTTCGGATTATAAGACGCATTTTGTTCCCCCAAATTTTGGGGGAAAGTGGGAGGTGCAACTTATAATCCAAATCTGTGTGATGTGCTTTGCTGTAGAGGAGGGGTAGCAGCTCTGGAGTGGTTTCATGGGGCTGGGGTGGGCTTCCTACAGGCTGCAGAGACAGCAGGAGGTCCTGTGCTCCCGCTCATTAGCCTCATGTAATATTCACTGCACCTGCTGTCCATCACCTCGGTGCTGAACCTCTGCTGAGTTGATTTACAGGGGAGCAGCGAATATTACCTGTGCCTGCATCTCCCCCCTCCCATCATGGATATGGCCCCCCCGATCACTCTTATATGCGTCCCCCTGTGCTGCTGGCAGACACATGATAAAATAACAAACACTTAACTCACCTTCTGATGATGGCTCCCTGCTCACAGCTCCTCGGTTGTGCTTCCTGTGTCTGTGCTGACATCTCATCATGTGATGACATCACTGTGTGCCCAGGTCACATGATCCGATGCCTGGGAAACAGGAAGCACAACCAAGGAGCTCGGAGCAGGGATCGATCACCAGAAGGTGAGTTAAGTGTTTTTTATTTTATCATGTGTCTGCCAGCAGCACGGGGGGCATGTGTCTGCCAGCAGCACAGGGATAATGTGTCTGCCAGCAGCACAGGGGGGGCATGTGTCTGCCAGAAGCACAGGAGGGGCATGTGCCTGCCAGGAGCACAGGGGGGCATGTGTCTGCCAGAAGCACGGGGGCATGTGTCTGCCAGCAGCATGGGGGCATGTGTCTGCCAGCAGCACAGGGGGAATGTGGCTGCCAGCAGCACAGAGGGGCATGTGTCTGCCAGCAGCATAGGGGGCATGTGTCTGCCAGCAGCACAGGGGGACATGTGTCTGCCAGCAGCGCGGGGGGGCATGAGTCTGCCAGCAGCACAAGGTGCATGTGTCTGCCAGCAGCACAGGGGGGCATATAGTGACCGGGGAGCCTGTACCTGCCAGCAGCACTGGGGTGCATATAGTGACCGGGGGGGCTGTACCTGTCAGCAGCACAGGGGGGAATATTGTGACCAGGGGGCATGTTCCTGCCAGCAGCACAAGGGGACACATTGTAACCAGGGGGCATGTGCCTGCCAGAATAGGGGGCATATAGTGACCCAGGGGGGCATGTGTCTGCCAGCAGCACAGGGTGGCATATAGTGACCAGGGGGGCATGTGCCTGACAGAAGCACAGGGGAACATGTGCCTGACAGCAGCATAGGGGGCCATGTGCCTGACAGCAGCACAGAGGGGCATGTGCCAGCACAAGGAAGGGGTTATATAGATACCATCTATATATCTCGTGAGATCACAATGCATGGAGCATTTACCGTCCCAGGATTGGTATGAGCGCAGGACCTGTGATGACGTTGCGGTCACATGAATGTGACATCATGGCAGGTCCTTCTCGCATAGCATCCTTGGCACCGGTACCTGCCGCTTGTACTGCTGAGGACAGCGGGCGATGTCGGAGGGTAAGAATAACCTTTTTCTTTATTATTATTATTATTTTCTTTATTATTATTATTTGTAACATTAGATCTTTTTACTATTGATGCTGCATACGCAGCATCAATAGTAAAAAGTTGGTCACACAGGGTTAATAGCTGCGTTACCGGAGTGCGTTACACCGCGCTCCGGTAATGCTGGCATTAACCCTGTGTGAGGGCTGACTGGAGGGGAGTATGGAGCGGGCACTACTGCGGGGAGGAAAGAGCGGCCATTTTACCGCCGGACTGTGCTCGTCGCTGATTGGTCGTGGCAATGGTCATTGGCGTTTTGCCACGACCAATCAGCGACTTAGATTTCCATGACAGACAGAGGCCGCGACCAATGAATATCCGTGACAGACAGAAAGACAGACAGACAGACGGAAGTGACCCTTAGACAATTATATAGTAGATTTTGTGTGATATGACTCTGATTTAAGGGCATAAAAGTTAAATATTTGAAAATTGCAAAATTTTACAAAATTTTGCCAATTTTTAATTTGTTTTACAGATAAATGCAAGTCATATTAAAGAAATGTTACAACTATCATGAAGCACAATATGTCATGAGAAAGCAGTCTCAAAATGAGTGGGATCCATTGAAGCTTTACAGAGTTATCACCTCATAAAATGAAAGTCAGAATTGTAAAAAATGTCCAGGTCAGGAAGGTGAAATCAGGCTTCGGGGTGAAGAGGTTAAGCTTGTAAACACATATCACATAGTTACAGATTATACAGATGAACAAGTTGTAAAGATGTAAAGTTTGGGGTTCGTACTGGACACCTAGTGTGCAGTGCAGAACTCCGAACACTGACTTTTCCCTGAAGTCCGTTTTAGTGTTTGGAGTCAAAATTCTGGGAGGAGAGAGAGAGTGAGTTTGGATCCACATTGATTTTACGGGGTTCGGGTTCAAGTTCTGGTAGAATTCTGGTAACCAAACCGAACTTTGGACTAAAGTTCAGTTGAAACCGACGAACCCGAACATCCACGGGTCCACTTATCCTCAGTTACAACAACTTTACAAATGTTTTCCAGGCTCAACATAATTTTCTGTGTCACTCTGTTTGAGTGCAGATTGATGGATCTTGACAGTGTGCAATGTGCACACTTTCAGGATTGCCCATTGTTGCAGACTGAAGTGACTGTTGTCACGTGAGTTGCGATTTGCATATTTGTAATCACATGCTAGCTAACTTCTCATTCCCTTCTCTCAATGGAATATTAAGAGAAGCAGCAAAAGTTGCTAGTTGGCATGTGATAACTAGTATGCAAATTGCTTACTTACAGAACCGCTTTAACTGCAATAGTGGGGACTTTGACAGTGTGCATATGTTCATTTCATAGCATCCACTGAGTACTATATAGCCTGCAGTGCCAGTGTCAAGTGCTATCAATTTATGACACTTGGTCATTATTCGATTAAGAAGCAACAATATGCTATATTAATTCAGGGGTAGGCATACCACTGGTGTAACCTGTACAGCTGCACTGCGAAGCAGGAGGACTTATGCATAATGATGAGCTATTGGACTGCAAAGGGCCCATATATTGTACTTGCACTTTGCCCCTCTTCAGTTTGTGTCTGCAACTGCATTAGTTTATTAAATAGATAAAAATGTTGAGCAACTTTATAAAACAATCTACAACAGATAAGATATAAACTATAACGATTACATTTAGGTTATAAGAAATGTAAAAATGTGACTTCCTTCCCCACTCTTGATTCATGCCTTAATACCACCTATTTCAGTACAAAAAAAATATGGAACCTATTTGCTCACACCTTTTCTCTTGTAAAGAATGAAAGGCCACATGTTACTCTATAGTTTACTTAAATTACACATGTAGATTTTTGTCTAAAATGGAAAGTGCCATGATTAAGACTCCCCTTTTCTCCATGTGCCCTCTCTCTCCTGTGTGCTCTTTTAGCATCAATCCAAAGCCAAAATTAATGTAGGATTTTCTATTTCTTGTGGTTAATTATTTATTCCTTTAAAAAAAAATTCATTTTGTAGTAAAATATAGATTACATATTGGTTCCATTCACAGCTAAGAGAGTGCAAACCGATTGTTTCTGTCTGAACTACATTTTTGGTCGCTACTATGTAATCTGGCATTACATAGTGATCATGGTTGACATCTTATTTATAATTCAGTTTGATCGTAATGGGAGAGTATTATGAAACGCAATGCTTTAGTGACTACTTTGGGACATGCTTACTCTGAATAAAACCTAAAAGTCTATATACTTTTATTACGTGAAATAAAATGTCATATTTAGAAAGCCAATGAATATACTTATGTTTGTTGCTGTGGGAACCTGATGTTATGCCAAATGCACTCGGTTATTGCTAGTGAGAAGTGCCGTTTATGGTTGTGGGAGAGCTATTTCACCTTTTAAAAATGTCTTGTATATTTTGCTTTTGGATTTCTGATACATACCATGCCCTAATTGCTGCCTATAAACCTTCTAGCCTTCTCAGAGATGAATACCCTGTAATATACATGATTTTATAAGACCTTAAAGATTTGAGTTACTGGGATGTTAAGCAGTTACACAATCACTGTTATTTATATAATGGTCTTCTCAGTGGTTAAAGGTGCCATCCTACGAAGCCAGTAATTTAACAGCTTGCTATGGAATGTAGAGTAACAACATCCCAATCTTCCATTGCTGGAATTGTAATATGCAAATAGATTTGGGATCTGCTTAAATCAGGTAATTTACTAATAGTTTAATGATAGTACAGTTAATACAATTGAGCATTAAAAAAATTGACAAATAATTTAGAATTATATAAAACTGATAAAAAATCCAAAAGTTGTATGTGTCAAGTCAAGAAGAACACCTTCATTATTATGGGGGACTTCAACTACCCTGAAATAGATTGGGGAACAGAAACCTGCAGTTCCAGCAAAGGTAATCGGTTTTTGACAACTATGAGAGACAATTACCTTTCACAACTGGTTCAGGACCCAACAAGAAGGGGGGCACTGCTAGACCTAATATTAACCAACAGGTCAGACCGCATATCAAATATAAGGGTTGGGGGTCACTTGGGAAATAGCGATCACAAAATAATAAGTTTTCATGTATCCTTTAAAAAGATGTGTAATAGAGGGGTTACAAGGACACTAAACTTCAGGAGGGCAAATTTCCAACGGATGAGAGAGGATCTTGGTGCAATTAACTGGGACGATATCCTGAGACACAAAAATACACAAAGAAAATGGGAGACATTTATTAGCATCCTGGATAGGACCTGTGCACAGTATATACTGTATGGGAATAAACATACTAGAAATAGGAGGAAACCAATATGGCTAAATAGAGCTGTAAGGGGCGCAATAAGTGACAAAAAGAAAGCATTTAGAGAATTAAAGGAAGTAGGTAGTGATGAGGCATTAAATAAATACAGAAAATTAAATAAATTCTGCAAAAAGCAATCAAGGCAGCAAAGATTGAGACAGAGAGACTCATTGCCAGAGAGAGTAAAAATAATCCTAAAATATTATTTAACTACATAAATAGTAAGAAACTAAAAAATGATAGTGTTGGCCCCCTTAAAAATAGTCTGGGTGAAATGGTGGATGAGGATGACGAAAAAGCCAATATGCTAAATGACTTTTTTTCATCAGTATTTACACAAGAAAATCCCATGGCAGACAAAATGACTAGTGATAAAAATTCCCAATTAAATGTCACCTGCTTAACCCAGCAGGAAGTGCGGCGGCGTCTAAAAATCACTAAAATTGACAAATCTCCGGGCCCGGATGGGATACACCCTCGAGTACAGCAGGAATTAAGTACAGTCATTGATAGACCATTATTTTTAATCTTTAAAGACTCCATAATAACAGGGTCTGTACCACAGGACTGGCGTATAGCAAATGTGGTGCCAATATTGAAAAAGAGGACAAAAACTGAACTCGGAAATTATAGGACAGTAAGCTTAACCTCTACTGTGGGTAAAATCCTGGAGGGCATTCTAAGGGATGCTATACTGGATTATCTGAAGAGGAATATCCTCATGACCCAGTATCAGCACGGGTTTACTAGTGACCGTTCATGTCAGACTAATTTGATCAGTTTCTATGAAGAGGTAAGTTCCGGATTGGACCAAGGGAACCCAGTGGATGTAGTGTATATGGACTTTTCAAAAGCTTTTGATACGGTGCCACACAAAAGGTTGATACATAAAATGAGAATAATGGGGATAGGCGAAGATATGTGCAAGTGGGTTGAGAGCTGGCTCAGGGATAGGAAAGAAATGGTGTTTATTTATGGAGCACACTCGGACTGGGTAGCGGTTAGCAGTGGGGTACCACAGGGGTCAGTATTGGGCCCTCTTCTTTTTAACATATTTATCAATGACCTTGTAGGGGCATTCAGAGTAGAATTTCAATATTTTCAGATGACACTAAACTCTGCAGGGTAATCAATACAGAGGAGGACAATTTTATATTACAGGATGATTTATGTAAACTAGAAGCTTGGGCTGATAAATGGCAAATTAGCTTTAATGGGGATAAATGTAAGGCCATGCACTTGGGTAGAAGTAATAAGATGTATAATTATGTGCTTAATTCTAAAACTCTGGGCAAAACTATCAATGAAAAAGACCTGGGTGTATGGGTGGATGACAAACTCATATTCAGTGGCCAGTGTCAGGCAGCTGCTACAAAGGCAAATAAAATAATGGGATGCATTAAAAGAGGCATAGATGCTCATGAGGAGAATATAATTTTACCTCTATACAAGTCACTAGTTCGACCACACTTAGAATACTGTGCACAGTTCTGGTCTCCGGTGTATAAGAAAGACATAGCTGAACTAGAGCGGGTGCAGAGAAGATGGACCAAGGTTATTAGAGGACCGGGGGGTCTGCAATACCAAGATAGGTTATTACACTTGGGGCTATTTAGTTTAGAAAAACGAAGACTAAGGGGTGATCTTATTTTAATGTATAAATATATGAGGGGACAGTACAAAGACCTTTCTGATGATCTTTTTAATCATAGACCTGAAACCGGGACAAGGAGGCATCCTCTGCGTTTGGAGGAAAAAAGGTTTAAGCATAATAACAGACGCGGATTCTTTACTGTAAGAGCAGTGACACTATGGAACTCTCTGCCGTATGATGTTGTAATGAGTGATTCATTACTTAAATTTAAGAGGGGACTGGATACCTTTCTGGAAAAGTATAATGTTACAGGGTATATACACTAGATTCCTTGATAGGGCGTTGATCCAGGGAACTAGTCTGATTGCCATATGTGGAGTCGGGAAGGAATTTTTTTCCCCAATGGGGAGCTTACTCTTTGCCACATGGGTTTTTTTGCCTTCCTCTGGATCAACATGTTAGGGCATGTTAGGTTAGGCTATGGGTTGAACTAGATGGATTTATAGTCTTCCTTTAACCTTAATAACTATGTAACTATGTAACCTGTTCCTTTCAAAATACCCAAAGCAAAGTTGAGAGTGTAGTTTTTGGGAACTGTTGGTAAACATCCAAAAAAAGGGATCTACATGTTGATAAAACATAATTTTTTGATTTGGCCTCAATTATAAACGTAGTCAAACAGTTTAAATGGTTAATATTACATATGTCACCAAGTTTACATATGGGAGGGTAGAGGTTGTGCAAGAAAGGAAGGGGAACATTTGAATTTAAAACATGGTGACAAGTTTAGATCAACATTTAAGCAACGTTTCTATGCGTGAACATAGGCATATATGTGATTTCATTCTAAATCATCAACATGCTGTGTGTTGGAGAAATCAGAATCATTCCAGACATCTAGAAACCTAGTAAATGTTGATCCACAAAGTCTATAAAATTATAGCTGATGAAAAAAGAAAATGAGCTTGTAATCCTGTTTGATTGAACCTTTCACTGACTAGGACATATGTATTATGTCATGATTTTTAACTCATGCTTTGCTTAGAATATAAGTTCTAAAACCAAGATGTTGGTATAATAATTAAGTCCAGAGGCTTAGTTTTTAAATAATGTCAGTATGATCCACACAAAGAAGTTGAGGAACAACACAGAAACTTTACTTAATAGTTTTGTGTCAAAAAGAGGAGGCATTGAAGAAAACAAACTGTAAGTGAATTAAAGAAGAAAGATTCCAGTGTATTACTATTAGCACCCCCTTAAAACAAGGATGGGGCACTTTTTCTGCTGATAGCCATTTAGATACCGTATATATAACATAATTTGCGGGACATACAAAATTATCCTACTATATTTGGTCAAACATTTAATTAACTCCCCCAATTGTGATGGCTGGAATTGCTTCTCTTTAATGGGGCGTTTGATGTTAGGTGTTGTTAATGATGTTGCTACTCATGACTGCTTTTGCAGGTTTGTGTCGGGCAGTCATGTTAATTGTTGAAAAGAACTACTTGCAACAGTAATGCACGTCTCCTCAAAGTGGGCAATTCATTATTGCTCAAATAACATTTATAGAACTCAAGCAGTGGTGATGGCGGCGTAAGCTAGTACTGTGAAAGTATATGATGGTAATGGAGATACGTAGGAAGGTAATATTTAATCAAATTGTAACAGAAAGTTTATGTAGTGTCAGTAATGGCATACATATTTTACAAAATGAGAGATAATTGAAACTTTCAAAATTCAAATTTGCCAGATTCAACAATTTTCTTACAAATGTTGGTCTGCATCAAACTGATTTGAAGCAAAGCCTGCAATTTTACCTAAAGGGACATGTGTAACCCATTTCAAGCTATTTATAACAATAATAGCCTTAGTAATACCAATGTGACCTAAATATAGAAATCTGGGTATATCCAACAGCATATGTAACCACTCAGCACACTAATAGAGTTTTCACGATTTTTGAAAAACAGTCCAAAAATACCTTTCTTATTCATTTGTGGTCAGATGAACTGTTTTATGCATAACAATGACTCTAAGTAATGGCAATGCTGTTAGTGATATCATCAACTCGCTGTGACTGAGATGATGTTCCATATGTTCCATAAAGCTATCTGCCCTCTTTTTTCTGGAAAAATATTGTGCTGCTTTCTGCTTTCTAGTGCATTAAGAATGAAGAAAAAATATTGTGTAATTGTAGTTCAAATGCAGCAGGACAGATGCCAACTACATCGTGTCATTGATAATTACACTGAATCTGGCACATATAGCTCTCTCGCCCATCAATTGAATTTCTGTATTATTCTCAGACTGCTACACTCATCATGTTCACTGCTGCAGTTATACAAAACAACACTGTCTGGAGTTCAATGTGCTAGGACTTTTTCTTCCCATATCTTGCGCTGAGTTGTGAGCCCGGACATTTGCCCACTATTCTAAATCACCCTAAAATTAGTGTTTCATTCCCTGCCTAGGTTTCTACATAGATTCTGATAGTCCCTACAAGGCATTATGGGGAAGCCTGCATTGTCGCTTCTAAGGTCATATCAGCTTTCTTTGACTGATGTAATCTTCTGCAATGTAGAAAAAGGTGATGGCTATGTTTTGTGGCAATGTGCGCAAACTAAATTGCAAACTGGTTGAATTTTATAACATTTTAATCTAATTAAATTAGCATTGAATTGAATTGATCTCTATACAATATTTAATGTCTTACACGGCAACACATTTATATTCTATGACCGTTGTTGAAGTTATATTAATATATAATATAATTATATTACTATATATAATATTGTACATAATTGACATATTTTCGTAAAAACAATACTTATCTACTTTACAACCTGGCATACCTATTCAAACAAATCCTCCCACTGTGCTAAATAAAGCAAGTAATACAAAGGAAACAATTAGTGAATAAGATCATTATGCAGGTTGGAGAGTTTGTAAAACCACATCATATTGGTAATTGTTTCACATGGTTCCCTAACGTGCAACATATTTAAGAAATTCAAATGTGGCAATAAAAGCCTCTGCTAGAGAAAGTATTACTACCTCTGGTGACACAAGACTAACTTTTTCCTACAATACATACTTTCTCCAATTTTGATTACCCCTTCCTATGTTCTTAGCTGAGACTAAAAATGTATACACCATTTTACAAGCCTTTCCCTGCTCAATCTCTAATGTGTTTATATGTCTCTAGTGGTGCCATATTATATATTGTTAGAGTTCATTGAACCTGTACTTTTAAAACAAGCTTGTCTGAAAAAGTGTAGCTACAGATGACACTTGTAGTAGAAGGAAAGTTGTCCCAGAACCTACTTGTCATTAAGAAGCACGCTTGTATGTTTTTCGTGTTTTCTAGTGTGAAACTCTTTGACCATTAGAACATTATTTTGGAATACTTGATATTTTTCAGAGGACTCCAAGGACAATTATTTCCTGTGATTAATGGCATGCCTTATTTCACATGGCTAAGTTACTTACCATGTCACACTTGTTTAACGCTACCCGGAAATTCAATGCTAAATGAATTGACTGCTAGGAAAGGGAGCAAAATAGGAAAAAGTCGACAGCAGTTTCAAGTACTCTAAGACACAGATGGTTAGGACAGGATAAGTCTGGGAAAGAAATAAAAGGAAACTGTAAAGAAAGAAAAATATCATCTGGTCTATTATGGTGTATATTCCTGTATTGTATCTCCGTATAGAAGCGAGTTAAAGCAGTGGAATAGAGACTATACCAATTTAATAAGAATTATTGGGAAATAAATGCGTGTGTGCATGTAGAACTTTAGAAATGAATAGTAAAATAATAATTTCTGCAAGTTGTGTAGAAATTATGCATTGAACACAAAGTTAAATTTCCTAGAATTTTTTTAATTTTTCACCTAGGGAATTGCGGAGGAGTGGATCTTAAACAATGGGTGGGACTAGAATGTATATTTGTCTTCTGCTATTCAAGGAGATTTTTCTCAGTTGTATTTGTAATATGAGAAAATGGGATCAAACGACAAATGGAGATTATGGGAAGTAGTATTGGTATATTTTATGTGAATGTTTATGTTTATTATTCATTTAAAAGTGTCAGAATTTTGCATATTTCTTTATTTCTAATGATCATCCTCCTAAAGAAAGACTTGGTAGAACATTCTTTCCATTTCAATGGACAAATAAGATGACTGACGCCTTTTGTCTTATACAACAATTAAAAAAAAGTTGTTCCTTTTGTAGTGCTAATTGAGATACCATGAAGCTTTTAGAGCGGGAATTTGTTAGCTAGAAAAGTCACAGATGAATTTATCGGGCAATAGGGAGAAAGCACTGGAGGAGTGTGAAGAAGGGATGCCAGGAATGGAAGTCACAGCTGGTTCAGATTGGCTCATTTAAGCCTTCCTATAAAATAACATATAGAGACCAAGCTTAGACAGGAAATCAGTCTCTTAAATAATATAATAACAAGCTTCTTTATAGTTGTGTACTACTGAAGGTATAATAGACATGTTTAATTAATCAGATAAATCCCCTAAAAAAGTAAGCTCATTAACTGGTAGTACAGAACAATAAGTTTTATCAGTCATTAAGGGGTTGCATTATATATATACAATTCTTGTATAGACCTGTAGATAAATCAGTCATCTCACATTTGTTCTTCTTTGCAGAAAGAAGTTTCCATTTAGGTATCATAAATAGAATGTTATGCTGAACTAGTTAGACCTGATGAACCAAGGGGCAAAATTACTGTTGATCCGTTATTCATTTTAGACTCGTGTCAGATGTAGCATTCTGCATATGAGTAGCACATGTCAGAGGTGCGTTTGCAGAAAAGTTTGATTCCTAAATATCATAGCAGCTTTCCACTCCATCATTAGAAATTAAATGCTGATGGCTTCCTATTCTTAATGGTGGCATGGTTTTGCAGAATCAGAGTGGCTACTCTCAGTAAGCAAGCCATTTACAATTATTAATGCTGTAGCGGAAGGCCAGACTTATAGTTTTGTGAAAAAAATATGGACACTTTTGATCTGTTTGTTTTATCCTTTTTGTGTGTCAAAGGGACAACTTATTCATAAAATAGACAAATTATGTCATTGGATGCCACGTGTTACATTTGTACACCTATTCAAATATAAAAATGATATACTAAATGAATAAAACATCTTAAAATGCAGCAAAATTTTTGAGCAACTCAAATTTGGGCAAACAAATTGTGATATATGGCACTTTTACGCCAGACCGTGTTTGCGTCAGCTTGTAGACAACTCCAGCAATTTGAGTAAAGTTGGGATAAGTACAAAAGGCAATGTCATAGTAATTTATGCCACTTAAGTAGCACACGTTATGCCCGTAATATATGGCAGACCTTGGCTAGAGTAACATTTCCACCGAAGGGACATGGCAGTTGTAAGATGCACTTTAATTGTTAAGATACATATAACTCTCAATGTATTAGATGCATCTTATCTTAGCAGTGCCTTCACTTAGACTTGCGTGCAAAACAAAAATCTTAATAAATTTGGGCTTTAATTTACAAAGAAAAAGTCACTTACAGATGTAGCAATCACCATCATGATGCCTGCTGCGCAACATTGATATTTGAGTCCTGCAGCTGTTATCATTCAATGTGAATAAGCTGCATGGTACGCTGATGCCATGGCACACTGCAGCCATCAATCTGTCAACTGCTACATCTGTAATATCTGTCACAACAAACATTTGGTTGTATTAGTGTGACTTGTTGCATATTTCCCTATCTAGAGAGATAAAATACTGTATTTACATAAGTAATCAAAATATGTTGCAAGATAGCAATTCAAACTTTCTGATAATATATAGGTTTACATTTTTTAAAGAGGTTGTTTCAAGTTGTTGAATTGGGGAACACTGCTATTCTGTCTCCTGGTTTACTGCCTACAGGAAATTGGTGGACTCTTGATGATTAATAGTTTGGTCTAGCATCATGGTGCCACTGGCCCAAACTGTTCTCTCTCTGATGCAGCAATTAGAGACTGCTTTGTCTCTGCAGAATTGGAGGAGCACAGTGATAATTTAACTGGCCATATATAGTGAACCGGACGACTTCAAGCAGTATTAGCAAACTCTATAGCAAACAGCTTTTAAGCGCTGTCCTTCTTGCCTAGGAGACCTTCCACTGCTGATAGACTGTAGTGGTGACTGGTAACCTTAGTAACAAATAGTAAACAATAAAATTTAAAATCCCAGCATTCTTGAGAACAGATAAGACTTTTAATGACAAGTAAATTGTAAAGCTGATTGTTTTTGCAAGCTTTTGCATTTTTCACATATAAAATGGTGAGAAGACCTTTTTATGTTAATAAATATATTATAGTGTGGTAAGTGGAGTCCATAGCTAGTGTAAATAAGAAATACAGATTATTCATTGATATCTTCATGCTGTAGATATTTCCACCATATCCTATAATCTTTCCTTAGATATTTTTTGATTTATACAGCGGGTAAACCATAAATGTCACACATCTAGGATCCTCACCTACCAGTTATGTTATAAATGCCTAAGGTGCTAAAATCCTTTTAACAAAATAGTAAGTAAGCAACAGAAAATAAATTTGTCATTTACTTATTATTGTTTGTATTTTCCATCACCTCGTGATAGTTGTGGATCAGCTGCCACAAACAAATCTGTGGCCAGGAGCATGACTTTGTAGGAGAAATGCCAAAGTATACTTGCTCCCTTAATTCTCAGGACCAGCACTTGTTCCAGATGACTGACTCACTTAGATCCTAATTTTATGGGATCTCCTGGGGATATGACATCACATTAAAATAATGGAACACCAGTTTAAACTGACAAACATTTATACGAGTTCTAAGAAACACTTCAAAATTGTTTACATATGTACAATATTTTGATATTATATCTTCACACAATCAAGGAAATTGTTGCCACGATTTATCATTTGTGTTTCTTTTAAGTCACTTTCCTTTTTCTCTTGTAGTATCAGTCACGGTTTTTGGCACCAAATTCATCAATAAGGCACATGTGATTCATGAATTTGGCACACAGTAAAAAAATAGTCTTTTTTTGTATTTTACTGTTTTTGCAGCTTTTTGGGACATGATGGCATGAAAAAGTCACATAAATTGGGGCAAAATGCTGTCGTACGCTAAAATACATTAAGGGAGTGGTGAAGCGTCATTGCTACAAATTTTGAGACATTTTAAATAGTAGCAGTATACGAAGACATTTGGAATTGCTAGACTTAGCTCACAAAATGGAAAATAAGAAAAAAAATAGGTGAGCACATTTAAAATAGACCTCAAAACAAATAGAAGAATAAATTGGGTTAGAACAGAATGGCAGAAAAGACAGAAAACAAGACAAAAAACAGGCTCAATGGCAATGATGATTTGAGGTCAGTATGTTTGCCGGTATTTTACTTCACATAAAACTAGAAGTGGGTACAAAACCCATTAAAACCTTTCTGCTAGTATTATTATTCACTCCAGGTTCCATTCTTAGCTCAAAAATACTGAAGAAAAATACGGACCAAAAGGTTTTCAAATTTTATGTAAACTACATCCATCCAATATATTATGGAAACTCTCCAATTTTCTAATATACTTTGTTTTCCATTCCCCTGCCATTTTAAAGATCTGTACTGCACTCAGTGAATAGAAACATACTTCAGAAAATGCTCATCTAACAAAGGTCTCTTGTAATGAACTGTATTTGATTAGCAAAAATACATTTTGAAGATATGGAGAAATTGAGAGATATTAGAAAGTCTCAGAATGTCCCACTACGCAATGAGTCTAAGTCTGGAAAGACTCTAGGGCATAATAAAAACAAGATGTAGAATAAAAAAGCAACTTATAATAATCTTACTGTTCAACTCTGCTGCTTATTGTCCCTTGTACGGTCTTAGGTGCCTCTACTTACCACCACCTCACTATAAAACTTTGAGCATCTTCACACTAGACCAGAACTTCCATCCATGACTAGGCCTGGGAAGTCCCTGCACCTATGCAAAGAAGTCCTAGACCCAGTCACAGCTTGAAGTTCTTGCCTTACATGTGAGTTATAAGGTTGTGGCACACATTGTGACTTTATGACGCATACGTATGTGCATTGACGTCGCAGTCCTAGTCAAGACTGGAAGCCCCAGCTTAGCATGAAAATGCTTGGGGTTTCAGCATGTAGTGACAGCAAGAAGAAATGCCAAGGATTGTATGCCGAGAGAGCAATGAAGATGGTCAAAGAGGTGGGCAGTGAGATGAGTATTATTATTATTTTTTATCCTTTTGCCAGTCCTCTATGGTTCAGCAAAATGGCAGCCAGCCAGCTGGCATTTTTGCTGAATTCATATAGAGCAAATAACAAAAAAAATCTTCTTTCTGCATAATACAGATTTTAATAAAACATTAGTAGAATTCAATTCTGCTCAAATAAATTTGTCCATCTTTATGTGGGACCCTTATAAAAAAAATTTAGAATGTACTTTAAAGGGAACCTGTCATATATAAAAATAAATGGTTAATATGCAGGTTAATAGTGTTATGAAGCTGCCCTGCACGTGCACTGAGAGCCCTGTTGCCCTCTTGGTTGTCAGTCCATGCCGAGGTGTGGTTACAGCCGCTGCTCACTATGCACTGAGCGGTGACTGACTCTGCCCAGTCCCACCTCTATGACTGAAAGCCCGTGTTTGTTGGGAGGAAAAAAGTTAATTTCCTCTCAGCAGCGGGACTCTCAGTGCGAACACTGGACAGCTTCGGAAAGCTATTAACCTACAGATTAACCCCATATCTGCAGGTTAATAGTGTTTTTTTACATTACAGGTTCCTTTTAAGAACATTAAAGAAGGATCACAATGCAAGTAAATGACCAATCACAATTAATATTCTTTATATCATTTGTTCATAAAATAGTGGTATATATTAGATGGATAGATAAATAAATTATCCTTGTTGTTATCAATGTGTAATAGCAGATACAAAACACTCTTTTCTCTGATTAGTTAAGCTATGATCATACAAGAACTGAGATAATAAGTTAGGACCATCCCCACCAACGAGACCAATTTAAGGTTCTGTTTTAAAACTGAAAAAGTACCTTGAAGATATTTTCTATGCTTTCAGGTTCTACCAGGTGATAAGTTATAGCATCTTATTTTAGCCGGGCAGGAGGACGCAAAGGAAGCGGATGTGAGGACCTTACACAAAGCTGCAGCGAAACATGAGCATCACCTTGAGGAAGACTTTTAAGTTCGCCCTTTGAGATCCTGATGGCAAGCTTTGTAATTCTAAAGAAAGAGACTCCAGCAGAGATGAAGTTGCGTGTTTTCATTTCAATGTACGTCACATTCCACCCCTGAAATCACGGTTTGAAGGTGATCAAAAAGTCTTGCATAAGACTATTTTTTACAGAACTGTGTGTGTTCAATGGTTTTACCTGGAATCCTATTTTTATTTCTTATTTAAATTTTGTACATTTTGATCATGTTTGTAATGCTCACAGAAATGTAGTGTTTATGTGTTTTATATGTTCTTGCCATCAGTTAGATATTTTAAAAAAAAATTAAAATATTTTCTCTATAATTACAGAAATGAAGTTTTGTTTTCACAGCTTGAGCATTTGTGATTTTATTAAAGAAGTTCCTTAAGTCCTGAAGAGCAGTGTTCACAAACTAAATTTCAACTGAAAACCAGTCAAGGTCTTGAACGCAGCCATAATATAAAAGATATGTAAACTATCACCCATTGACATCTACGGCTTATACTGTACTTCCATGAAGTTCCTATTTCACATGCAACTTTTCTCAAAAATATAGTTTTTGCACGTTGTATCCCATGAAACATTACAAAGATACTCTTCTTAAATCACTTCTGATTAGTGTTGAGCGATACCTTCCGATATTTGAAAGTACCGGTATCGGATTGTATCGGCCGATATTCGAAAAATATCGGATATCGCCGATACCGATACCCGATACCAATACAAGTCAATGGGACACAAATATCGGAATGTATCCTGGAATGGTTCCCAGGGTCTGAAGGAGAGGAAACTCTCCTTCAGGCCCTGGGATCCATATTCATGTAAAAAATAAAGAATAAAAATAAAAAATATGGATATACTCACCCCTCCGGCGGACCCTGGACCTTAGCGGTGTAACCGGCAGCCTCCGTTCCTAAGAATGAGCGGGTGAAGGACCTTCGATGACGTCGCGGCTTGTGATTGGTCGCGTGACCACTCATGTGACTGCTCACTTGACCAATCACAAGCCGCGACGTCATCGCAGGTCCTTCACTCGCTTATTCTTAGGAACGGAGACTGCCGGTTGCAGCGGTTACAACCAGGGCGCGTGCGAGGATGAGTATATTCATATTTTTTATTTTTATTCTTTATTTTACACATAAATATTCATCCCGATCCCGATTCCCGATATCGCAAAAATATCGGAACTCGGGATCGGAATTCCGATACCGCAAATATTGGCTGATACCTGATACTTGCGGTATCGGAATGCTCAACACTACTTCTGATGCATTCAGATATTTATAAGCCAAAACCAGGAGTGGAATAATCAGAGGAAAAGTATAATAGAAATATGTCACCACTTCTGTATTTCTCACCCACTAATGGTTTTTGCTTACAAATACTGATGTAAAATACTGACCTAATACTGAACATGTGAACATTGCGTAAGGAAAAATACAGAGTTACCGTACTACAAAACAAAGAGTGCCTGTAAAGATGCAATAAGGAACTAAGCCTTGAGCCACTATACAGACATATTGCACTTGCTTCAGTCATTTTTATGAGGCTTCATGCTTTATTAGTTTACCTGTATGTCAAATTACAGAACCTCTGTTAAATCTAATGGCTCATTCAGAAGTCAGTGATTTTTCACGTATGCAAAAAGCGGTCCAAATTTTATCAGTGCTTTTGAGTAGAGGTGTCATCAGAGTTTGTTCAATGTCAATTTTAACCAATTGAGTCACTTCCATCATTTTTTTTCGCTGATGAAAAAAGCTGATGGAGGTGTCTTAACCTTCTCATACCAAACGGTCTGTGACAAATGGACAGCACACATATGGCATCTAAGTGTCTTCCAGATTTTCTGCAGACCACTCAGTCCATGAAAATGCACGGACATGTAAACTGTTCTTTAGGCAATGAGTATGAGTTTTGTCCATGAAAACAACAGAGAGTATTTGTGCTAGAAAAGCAGACTTCTGAATGATCCCTGAAGATATTTTCTATACAACTCACTGAGCTTATACTTTACACTATTTTTTTACTGAAGGTACGCAGAAATATTATTGAAAGTCCCATTCAGCTACATAAGACTTTCAGAAATCTGTGTGTTTACAAACCTCAAAATTTGCGACAAAATCTGAATTTATTGCTTAGATAAAATATGATTTTAAAATACCAATGCAGGTCAGTAATTGACATCAGATTTTTCTGAAGTGTGTGGTATAAAATTTGATAAAAACTCATACAGTTTGCTGCTAAAGGAATAAGCTGCAGATTTTTCTCAAACAAATGTAGATGAAAAATCTGCATCATATCTACCACATGTAAACAGCTCTGAAAAAAAAAACATGAAAAATGCACACACAAAAATTACATGCAGAAAACCCAGTTATACATGCTTACAAGAAAGATTGCCCTCATGCAAGATTAACATCACATTTTACAAGACTCTAGTTTTTGACACACTGGACGACATTTCTAAAAACTGGCAGAGAGAAAAGGCCTTTGTTGCCTTAAAAACTATATTGTCCTGCCTCAGGGTACAAGGCTGCAGTCACTCTATGTAGCTGCAGACCCGTGAGTCCTAACAGTGTGCAGTGTGCATGCTGTTAGGATTCTGTGATGCCACTGCTGGGAGAGGGCGTGTGCGTGACCGCAAGTATGCGATTTGCATACATGCACTCATGTGACAACTAGATGTGCACAGCCTCGCTCAATACAAGTGAATTGAGCAAGTCCAGATACATCTAGTCGGATTGTGGCTGGGAGTATGCATATCACATACTTGTAGTTACATGACTGCCCGTTCCCAGAGTTGGCACCAGAGAATCCACACATCCACAATGTGCACTCTGAGGATTAACAAGCCTGCAGTTGCATAGATTAACTGCCGATTTGTATTCCAAAGGGCTGGACAACAATTTTGGCTTTCTACTTGCTTTAAGTATTCTGGCAATAATAATAATAATAATACTTTTATTTATACGTATAGCACCAACATTTTTACAAAATGCCAGATGGGCCAGTTTGCATGGGCCACAACCCTTTTAATGATGTCCGTTTTCTTACAAAATGAATACTTTTTGCAACTGTAATAAACCAGAGAAACATCGGCTAACTGTTTAGCCACTAATTCTATCAGGCCACAGGCTGCTTCCTGAGACTGGACAGAGGCCAGTACCATGCAGGAGACATTGGACAGCATGATGACATATGGTAATTTCATTGTGCCTTCTGTGCCAGGTGAAATTCTAAGGTGAAGAGGAGCACATCATCACTGCTCGGCGTGTGAGCGGGGTAAGGCATTAGTTTATTTTTATTGTTTTACAGCCACAGAAAGTTCTATTATTATAAGGAGGCCATAGGGGCATTGTTATTTTTATAACAAGGTGCACTGAGGCACTATTTCTATTAATATAAGGATTATGATGGTGCACTATTAATATTATTATTACAAGACAACCCAAGAGATACTATAATTATTATTTATATTATTATAAAAAAGCCAAGGGGGCACTATTATTATATTAACCCCTTTCCGACATCCGGCATAATAGTACGCCAATGTTGGACACCCTCCCTTTGATGTGGGCCCCATGCTGAGCCAACATCTTTTCCGCCACATGACATGTGCCTCTAACAGCGCCGGGTGGAATCGTGATCTGTCCGCGGCTGTTAACCCATTGAATGCCGCTGTTAAACTCTTTCAGAAAGCGGGCCAGAAATCCCGCCCATCGGCGCCCGTGTCACATGACCACAGGTTGCCGATAAGTTGGCATGACAACCTGAGGTCTCCAGCAGACCTATTTGGTTGTCACTGCCATATTGCTTTGAGCGCTGCCCGGTGGTCGGCGCTCATAACAAGTCAGCAATTCTGCTAAATCTGTTGATCGCCTGAATGTAGCAGAGGCGATTGGGTTATGGCATCCCATGGAGACTATTGAAGCATGCCAAAAGTAAAAATAATGTTTTTCAAAAATGGTAAAGCCAATTGTGTTGTTCAAAAGTACAACTCATCTTGCAAAAAACAAGCTTTCATATGGCCATTTTCGCCAAAAAATAAATATGTTATGGCTCTGGGAAGAAGGCGAGCAAAAAATGAAAATGCAAAGCCAAAAATATCTCTGGTTGTTAAGGGGTTAAAAAGGCCCATGGGGCAGTATTATTATTATAATACGAAAATCCAGGGGGCACTATAATAATAATAATAAGGCATAAGGGGTATTATTATTTGTTAACGAGACTACCAGGATAAATAGTGTAAGGGTATAATTGTTTACACAACCACAAAAAAGCAAAAACCCTAAAACAATATTTTAATAGATATACATTAAAAATTACTGATAATGATAACGAACAAAAGGACAAATATCAATTACCAACACCCGAGCTGGGTAAAGTTGGAGACAGCAGGGCCAAAAATACCAGATGAGGGTGAAAAAATTCCTAAAATTTACCTAAAGGGGTCCTAATAGACTAACCTAATATTCTATGTGGCGCCCCCACTCCTTGTCGACTGTCCCTCCTGGCCCTAAATGTCCCTACCAACTACCCACGCCCAAACCCAAACACATACACACAAAATTCTATTAAAGCTAGACTGACCTACAATAGACGTACATAACCATATATAGGCATATATATGATGTAATACATAATGAACCCATCCTAATAGAAGGCTATTTTTGAACATATATTGATGTGAGCTACAAACACTTTTGGTCCTAAGGTCAGTGAAGTTCCAATGAATTCTCATAAATGAGTCCAGCTTTGAGACAATAGAGACTAACTGCATTAATATAAATGACCACGACTTAAAGGGAATGGTATTAAAGTCCCACTACATGTGGAGTAATTTATCACTACACAGGTTCAATGAATCAACATCAGTGTGCAGCACCAGCAGATTACTTATGTCATAGCAATGCCCTGAGTTTATAAGGCACCAATGCCGGGCTGTTGCAAACACGTAGCTTCCTCAATAAATCTCAGTACTCCCGTTATTGTGGGCTCAATGTCCAAACAGAGAGAAAAAGGAGGGCAATTTTAGGAATTTTTTTCACCCTCATCTGGTATTTTTGGCCCTGCTGTCCCCAACTTTACCCAGCTCAGGTGTTGGTAATTGATATTTGTCCTTTTGTTCGTTATCATTATCAGTAATTTTTAATGTATATCTAAAAAATTGTTTTAGGGTTTTTGCTTTTTTGTGGTTGTATTATTATTTATTATAAGAAGGTATTGAGAGACATTATTATTATATAGAGGCTTGTAAGGTGGAATTATTAATAATCTATATATATAAGAGGCATCGTGATTACTCGCTAATCCCACCCTCTGCACAGCAGCTCTGCCTCCCACCACATCACCACACACAATAACACCTCCCAGCCCATTACCACACATAATCCCACCGCCCACCCCATTACCACACACAAACCCGCCCCCCTCCCCTATCACCACCCACAATACCGCCCCCCCACCCCATCACCACCCACAATACCACCCCCCACCCCATCACCACCCACAATCCCGCCCCCCACCCCATCACCACCCACAATCCCACCCCCCCATCCCATCACCACCCACAATAACACCCCCCCACCCCATCACCACCCACAATCCCACCCCCACCCCACCACCAACAATCCTGCCCCCCACCCCATCACCACCCACAATCCCGCCCCCCACCCCACCACCACTCATAATTTTGCCCCCCACCCCATCACCACCCATATTACCGCCCTCCCACCCCATCACCACCCATACTCCCGCCCCCCACACCCCATCACCACCCATAATCCCGCCCCCCCACCCCATCACCACCCATAATCCTGCCCCCCACACCATCACCACCCATAATCCCGCCCCCACCCCATCACCACCCATAAGCCCACCCCCCCACCCATCACCACCCATAATCCGGACCCCCACCCCATCACGACCCATAATCCAGCCCCACCACCCCATCACCACCTATACTCCTGCACCCCCACCCCATCACCACCCATAATCCCGCCCCCATTCCATCACCACCCATAATCCCGTCCCCCACACCATCACCACCCATAATCCCGCCCCCATTCCATCACCACCCATAATCCCGTCCCCCACCCCATCACCACCCATAATCGCGCCCCCCACCCCATCACCACCCATAAAAATCACCACCCATAATCCCTCCCCCCACCCCATCACCACCCATAATCCCACCCCCCCACCCCATCACCACCCATAATCACCCCATCACCACCCATAATCACCCCATCACCACCCATAATCCTGCCCCCCCACCACATTACCACACATAATACCACCCCCCACCACATTACCACAGATAAACCCGCCCCCCTCCATATTACCACATAATCCTTCCCCCCCACCCCATTACCACAGATAATCCCACCCCCACCACATTACCACACAATCCCGCCTCCCACCACATCACCACACATAATCCCGCTCCCCACATCACACTCGCTAATCCCGCCCCCTGCACAGTAGCTCCACCCCCAACACATGACCACACATAATCCCACCCCCCACCACATCATCCCGCACCCCAAAACATCACCACCCATAATCCCGCCCCCCACCCCATCACCACCCATAATTGCGCCCCCCCACCCATCATCATCCATAAGACCGCCCCCACCCCATCACCACCCATAATCCCACCCCCCCACCCCATCACCACCCATAATCCCCCCACCCCATCACCACCCATAATCCTGCCCCCCACCACATTACCACACATAATCCCACCCCCACCACATTACCACAGATAATCCCGCCCCCCACCATATTACCACATAATCCTTCCCCCCTCCCCATTACCACAGATAATCCCACCCCCACCACATTACCACACAATCCCGCCTCCCACCACATCACCACACATAATCCCGCTCCCCACATCACACTCACTAATCCCGCCCCCTGCACAGTAGCTCCGCCCCCAACACATCACCACACATAATCCCACCCCCCACCACATCATCCCGCACCTCAACCCATCACCACCCATAATCCCGCCCCCCACCCCATCACCACCCATAATTGCGCCCCCCCACCCCATCATCACCCATAATCCCGCCCCCTCACCCCATCACCACCCATAATCCTGCCCCCCTCACCATCACCACCCATAATCCCGCCCCCCACCCCATCACCACCCATAATCCCGCCCCCATTCCATCACCACCCATAATCCCGTCCCCCACCCCATCACGACCCATAATCCAGCCCCACCACCCTATCACCACCTATACTCCTGCACCCCCACCCCATCACCACTCATAATCCCGCCCCCATTCCATCACCACCCATAATCCCATCCCCCACCCCATCACCACCCATAATCCCGCCCCCATTCCATCACCACCCATAATCCCGTCCCCCACCCCATCACCACCCATAATCGCGCCCCCCACCCCATCACCACCCATAATCCCGCCCCCCACCCCATCACCACCCATAAAAATCACCATCCATAATCCCGCCCAAAACCCCATCACCACCCATAATCCTGCCCCCCCATCCCATCACCACCCATTAAACCCACCCCCCACCTCATCACCACCCATAATCCCACCCCCCCACCCCATCACCACCCATAAGCCCACCCCCCACCCCATCACCACCCATAATAACACCCCCCCACCCCATCACCACCCATAATCCCCCCACCCCATCACCACCCATAATCCTGCCCCCCACCACATTACCACACATAATCCCACCCCCCACCACATTACCACAGATAATCCCGCCCCCACCATATTACCACATAATCCTTCCCCCCACCCCATTACCACAGATAATCCCACCCCCACCACATTACCACACAATCCCGCCTCCCACCACATCACCATACATAATCCCGCTCCCCACATCACACTCGCTAATCCCGCCCCCTGCACAGTAGCTCCGCCCCAACACATCACCACACATAATCCCACCCCCCACCACATCATCCCGCACCCCAACCCATCACCACCCATAATCCCGCCCCCCACCCCATCACCACCCATAATTGCACCCCCCCACCCCATCATCACCCATAATCCCGCCCCCTCACCCCATCACCACCCATAATCCTGCCCCCCTCACCATCACCACCCATAATCCCGCCCCCCACCCCATCACCACCCATAATCCCGCCCCCCACCCCATCACCACCCATAATCTCGCCCCCATTCCATCACCACCCATTATCCCGTCCCCCACCCCATCACGACCCATAATCCAGCCCCACCACCCTATCACCACCTATACTTCTGCACCCCCACCCCATCACCACCCATAATCCCACCCCCATTCCATCACAACCCATAATCCCGTCCCCAACCCCATCACCACCCATAATCCCGCCCCCCATCACCACCCATAATCCCACCCCCCACCCCATCACCACCAATAATCCTGCCCCCCACCCCATCACCACCCATAATCCCGCCCCCCCACCTCTACCCATAATCCCCCCCACCCCATCACCACCCATAATCCTGCCCCCCACCACATTACCACAGATAATCCTGCACCCCACCATATTACCACACATAATCCTTTCCCCCCACCCCATTACCACAGATAATCCCGCCCCCACCACATTACCACACAATCCCGCCCCCCACCACATCATTACACATAATCCGGCTCCCCACATCACACTCGCTAATCCCGCCCCCTGCACAGTAACTCCGCCCCACCACATCACCACACATAATCCCACCACCCACCACATCATCCCGCACCCCAACACATTACCACACATAATCCCCCCACCACATTACCACACATAATCCTGCCCCCCACCACATTACCACACATAATCCTGCCCCCCACCACATCACCACACATAATCCTGCCCCCCCACCACATTACCACTCATAATCCCGCCCCCCACGACATTACCACACACAATCCCGCCCCCACCACATCACCACACACAATCCCGCCCCCACCACATTACCACACACAATCCTGCCCCCACCACAATACCACACATAATCCCGCCCCCCACCACATTACCACACATAATCCTGCCCCCACCACATCACCACACATAATCCTGCCCCCCACCACATCACCACACACAATCCCGCCCCCCACCACATTACCACACACAATCCTGCCCCCAGCACATTACCACACATAATCCCGCCCCCCACCCCATCACCACCCATAATCCCAACCCCAACCCCATCACCACCCATAATCCCACCCCCCCACCCCATCACCACCCATAATCACACCCCCCCACCCCATCACCACCCATAAGCCCACCCCCCACCCCATCACCACCCATAATAACACCCCCCCACCCCATCACCACCCATAATCCCCCCACCCCATCACCACCCATAATCCTGCCCCCACCACATTACCACACATAATCCCACCCCCCACCACATTACCACAGATAATCCCGCCCCCACCATATTACCACATAATCCTTCCCCCCACCCCATTACCACAGATAATCCCACCCCCACCACATTACCACACAATCCCGCCTCCCACCACATCACCATACATAATCCCGCTCCCCACATCACACTCGCTAATCCCGCCCCCTGCACAGTAGCTCCGCCCCAACACATCACCACACATAATCCCACCCCCCACCACATCATCCCGCACCCCAACCCATCACCACCCATAATCCCGCCCCCCCACCCCATCACCACCCATAATTGCACCCCCCCACCCCATCATCACCCATAATCCCGCCCCCTCACCCCATCACCACCCATAATCCTGCCCCCCTCACCATCACCACCCATAATCCCGCCCCCCACCCCATCACCACCCATAATCCTGCCCCCCACCCCATCACCACCCATAATCTCGCCCCCATTCCATCACCACCCATTATCCCGTCCCCCACCCTAATCACGACCCATAATCCAGCCCCACCACCCTATCACCACCTATACTTCTGCACCCCCACCCCATCACCACCCATAATCCCGCCCCCATTCCATCACAACCCATAATCCCGTCCCCAACCCCATCACCACCCATAATCCCGCCCCCCATCACCACCCATAATCCCACCCCCCACCCCATCACCACCAATAATCCTGCCCCCCACCCCATCACCACCCATAATCCCGCCCCCCACCTCTACCCATAATCCCCCCCACCCCATCACCACCCATAATCCTGCCCCCCACCACATTACCACAGATAATCCTGCACCCCACCATATTACCACACATAATCCTTTCCCCCCACCCCATTACCACAGATAATCCCGCCCCCACCACATTACCACACAATCCCGCCCCCCACCACATCATTACACATAATCCGGCTCCCCACATCACACTCGCTAATCCCGCCCCCTGCACAGTAACTCCGCCCCACCACATCACCACACATAATCCCACCACCCACCACATCATCCCGCACCCCAACACATTACCACACATAATCCCCCCACCACATTACCACACATAATCCTGCCCCCCACCACATTACCACACATAATCCTGCCCCCACCACATCACCACACATAATCCTGCCCCCCCACCACATTACCACTCATAATCCCGCCCCCACGACATTACCACACACAATCCCGCCCCCACCACATCACCACACACAATCCCGCCCCCACCACATTACCACACACAATCCTGCCCCCACCACAATACCACACATAATCCCGCCCCCCACCACATTACCACACATAATCCTGCCCCCACCACATCACCACACATAATCCTGCCCCCCACCACATCACCACACACAATCCCGCCCCCCACCACATTACCACACACAATCCTGCCCCCAGCACATTACCACACATAATCCCGCCCCCCACCACATTACCAAACATAATCCTGCCCCCACCACATCACCACACATAATCCTGCCCCCCACCACATTACCACACATAATCCCCCACCACATTGCCACACATAATCCCACCCCCCACCACATTACCACACATAATCCCGCCCCCCATCCCATCACCACCCATAATCCCGCCCCCTCACCCCATCACCACCCATAATCCCGCCCCCCCATTCCATCACCACCCATAATCCCACCCCCCACCTCATCACCACCCATAATCCCGCCCCCCACCCCATCACCACCCATAATCCTGCCCCCCCACCCCATCACCACCCATAATCCTGCCTCCCCACCCCATCACCACCCATAATCCTGCCCCCCACCCCATCACCACCCATAATCCCGCCCCCCACCCATATCCATAATCCCCCCCACCCCATCACCACACACAATCCCACCCCCCACCACATTACCACACACAATCCTGCCCCCACCACATTACCACACATAATCCCACCCCCCACCACATTACCACACACAATCCCACCCCCCACCACATTACCACACACAATCCTGCCCCCACCACATTACCACACATAATCCCGCCCCCCACCACATTACCAAACATAATCCTGCCCCCACCACATCACCACACATAATCCTGCCCCCCACCACATCACCACACATAATCCCCCCACCACATTACCACACATAATCCCACCCCCCACCACATTACCACACATAATCCCGCCCCCATCCCATCACCACCCATAATCCCGCCCCCTCACCCCATCACCACCCATAATCCTGCCCCCTCTCCATCACCACCCATAATCCCACCCCACACCTCATCACCACCCATAATCCCGCCCCCCACCCCATCACCACCCATAATCCTGCCCCCCACCCCATCACCACCCATAATCCTGCCCCCCCACCCCATCACCACCCATAATCATCACCACCCATAATCCTGCCCCCTCACCCCATCACCACCCTTAATCCCGCCCCCCCACCCCATCACCACCCATAATCCCGCCCCCCACCCCATCACCACCCATAATCCCACCCCCCACCCATACCCATAATCCCCCCCACCCCATCACCACCCATAATCCTGCCCCCCACCACATTACCACACATAATCCCGCCCCCCACCACATTACCACAGATAATCCTGTACCCCACCATATTACCACATATAATCCTTCATCCCCACCCCATTACCATAGATAATCCCGCCCCCACCACATTACCACACAATCCCGCCCCCCCACCACACCACCACACATAATCCTGCTCCCCACATCACACTCGTCAATCCCACCTCCTGCACAGTAACTCTGCCCCACCACATCACCACACATAATCCCACCCCCCACCACATCATCCTGCACCCCAACACATCACCACACATAATCCTGCCTCCACCACATTACCACACACAATCCCACCCCCCACCACATCATCACACACAATCCCGCCCCCCACCACATTACCACACACAATCCTGCCCCCACCACATTACCACACATAATCCCGCCCCCCACCACATTACCACAGATAATCCTGCACCCCACCATATTACCACACATAATCCTTCACTCCCACCCCATTACCACAGATAATCCCGCCCCCACCACATTACCACACAATCCCGCCCCCCACCACATCACCACACCACCACACATTATCCTGCTCCCCACATCACACTCGCCAATCCCACCCCCTGCACAGTAACTCTGCCCCCACCACATCACCACACATAATCCCACCCCCCACCACATCATCCTGCACCCCAACACATCACCACACATAATCCTGCCTCCACCACATTACCACACATAATCCCGCCCCCCACTACATTACCACACATAATCCTGCCCCCACCACATCACCACACATAATCCTGCCCCCCACCACATTACCACACATAATCCCACCCCCCACCCCATTACCACACATAATCCCACCCCCCACCCCATTACCACACATAATCCCGCCCCCCACCACATTACCACACATAATCCCCTCACCACATCACCACACATAATCCCACCCCCCACCCCATTACCACACATAATCCCGCCCCCCACCACATTACCACACACAATCCCATCCCCACACATTAAATTGTACCTGGTAGAAGACAAGGAACGATCTTTGAAAATGACGAACATGACTATACATTTAATTGTGTTTACAGTGAAATTTTAACTTAATTTATGTTTCGTTATGAAATTTGTTTAGATGCTGGAATGAATAAAAAACGCACATCTTACTGAATCCAGTTTGTTTTTTATTTTACACTGTGAATAAAATGTATTATTAGTATTATTCAGATTTTTAATGATTATTATTGTTATTAACTTAATTTTAAGTTAATTTACCACCTGTGTAAGCGCTATTGAATGTTGTCATTATTTACTTTAGTTTAATCACCAGCAGCGTTAATTAGATAGCAATGAGCATGCCGAGCGTTAGCTGGCTGGAAACAGCTAGTATTATTATAAGGAGGCACAGAGCACATTAATACTATAAAGAGGCACAGGGGCATTATTACTATTACTATAGAGGCTATATAGCTATAAGGAGGCATAAGAGGCATTTTTGCTATAAAGAGGCATTGGGCATTATTACTATTACTGTAGGGGCTATATAGCTATAAGGAGGTATGGAGGCATTTTTACTATAAACAGGCACAGGAGGCAATTATTACTATTACTACAGGGGCTATATAGCTATAAGGAGGCATAGGAGTCATCTTACTATAAAGAGACATGGGGCATTATTACTATATATAGGGGCTATATAGCTATAAGGAGACACAGGAGTCATTTTACTATAAAGAGGCATGGGGCATTATTACTATTACTATAGGGGCTATATAGCTACAGGAGGCATAGGAGGCATCTTACTATAAAGAGACATGGGGCATTATTACTATTACTATATATAGGGGCTATATAGCTATAAGGAGACACAGGAGGCATTTTACTATAAAGAGGCATGGGGCATTATTACTATTACTATAGGGGCTATATAGCTATAAGGAGGCATAGGAGGCATCTTACTATAAAGAGACATGGGGCATTATTACTATTACTATACTGTATATAGGGGCTATATAGCTATAAGGAGGCATAGGAGGCATTTTACTATGAAGAGGCACGGGGCATTATTACTATTGCTATAGGTGCTGTATAGCTATAAGGAGGCACAGGGGTCGTTACTATTAATGTAGGGGATATATAGCTATATATAGCTATAACATGGGGGTATTATTACTATAAAGAGGAACAGGGGGACATTATTACTATTGCTATAAGTGCTGTATAGCTATAAGGAGGCATGAGGGGGAATTATTACTTTGAGGAAGAATATAGTTACCATTACTATATGTATGCTCAATAGAGCACTCCTGCAATGCACTGCACAAATGGAGGATAGTTGTTTTTTTGTGTGCATGGGGGCATTATTATTGTCTAGGTAGGGCACTGGCTATAGCGCTGCGTCATTCAGGTGGGGAAATGTGATGCAAGTCCTTCAAAAGCAATAAGCCAAAAATGTATGTGCATTACATTCTGCTGAGACAATCATGGATATAAGAAGTGGTCATGGCAGTTTGGAGAACATCATCATTGATCTGATTGGGAGGTTGAGATATTAATTTATTTTTGATTGTTTGAGGATTACAAGGGACATTATTATTATTATAAGGAAGCCCAGGGGTATTAATTTTTTTTATAAGGAGTCCTAGGTAAGACTAGTATTATTATATGGAGGCCCAGTGGGTCATTATTACTATTATGATAAGGAGACCGACGGGACACTATTATTATTACAAGAAGGCTCAAGGGACACACACTATAAGGCCGGGGTCACACTAGACCGTAATACGGACGAGTGCAATGCGATAAAAAATCGCATAGCACTCGTCCCAATGTTAATCTATGGGGCAGCTCCCATCATCCGATATTTTCTCGGCCGTATTCAGGATCCGAGTGAAATCGCAGCATGCTGCGATTGTCAGCGTATCTCGGCCGAGACTCGCCAATGAAAGTCTATGGGGGTGAGAAAAAATAGCACAGCACACGGACCATCAGTGTGACTTGCGAGAAATTCTCAGGCATTAGGCAGGTGACAGGAAAGGCTCAGCCATTATTTGCTCATTTTGCAAGTGTGTGAGAAAATCTCGCCATACGGATGCCATACGGATGTCACACGGATGTCACACGGATCATTTGATGCGAGAAAATCGCATCCTCGCACTGCACACGGATAACTGTTTTGGTAACATTTGTGCGATTCTCGTCTGTCAAAAACGGACCGTTTTTTAATACGTTGTGTGTGTCCCCGGCCTAATTGTTACTATTGGTACGATTTTTATTTTAAAAAGGTCTATCGGAGGCACGATTATTATTATCAGGAGGTCTGTAGGGCACTGTTATTATTCTCAGCATGTTGTTATTATTATTAGGTATATGGCCCATTATTATTTTCTTATAAGAAGACACAGGGGAACATTAAATGGATTATATGGAGGCACAGAGGGCCTTATTACTATTAAGAAGGGCAAAAGGCATTATACTGTAACTATAGGGGACTGTATAGATCTAAAAATGTACGGGGGCATTATTAGTTTGAGGAGGAATTTACATACAATTACTACATGGAGGCACAGAGGGAACACTGTAACTGTGTACTGCACAGCAGAAGTGTAGATCTTCTCTGCAGGGCACATTTGGCTACAGTAACTGTCTATGACACTGTATTGAAGCACTGCATCATTTAGAGGTGTGTAAATGTGAAGAGGGTGCTGGAAAAGTGGTAAGCCAAAAATATAGGTGTGTTACATTCTGGAGATGAATCATGGATGGAAGAAGTGGTCAAGGTATTCTAGAGCGAATGAAAAAGAAAAGGGAGATTGAATGAATACAATCTCAGAGAATCACTATCATACACATGTGTTTATCGTGTTCTACACATATAATGCCCCAAAGTTGGATATTACATTACTGTATGTTATATCTGTGTCTTTAAGGTTATGAACTACATCACGGTGAGTCAGCAAGACAAGTTGCTAGTACAATAGTTTGATGGCTGGAGTTTTGTACACAAATAGGTACAGTAAATACAGATCTAGTAAGCTGGAGATTAAGTTAGATTGAGATCAGATCAGGAGAGGCACCACAGCTCAGGAAAGCATGTGAGGGAATCCATTCTCTTCCCACCATGCTGTATTGAAGAGGGAAACTCGAAGAAAGTGTGATGAAAAGCACCAAACATCTACTGCTGGGGTGAGTGTAGCCCTGATTGTACAGAGCAGATACGTCTATTGCTGTTGTATGTGTGCCAAGAAGTAAGGAAGGACATTCGGCAAGGATTAGTTACTCATAGAGACTATTGGGAGAACGTTATGTAACTGCACCTCACACGATATGAAAGTTGGTGTGACAGTGGCCTATATATTTAGAAACATCCCAAGAGGTGCACGCAGGGCGGGGTGCATGCTTGCATCACATAAGCAAAGCATCAAGAAAAAGCAGTTATTCCACTGCAGTTAGGGCAGGAGTCAGGTAACCCTCACTTTGCTCTCCCTTCTATCTATGTGCTTTTTTTCTATCCTCTTATGTTCCCTTGCCATCCACATTCACCACATAAACCCCTCTCTGTCACAACTCACATACATCAGCTCCTCTATACTTCCCTATCCCATGTACAGCTCCCATGCACTTGGCACCTTCCTGAAAAACCTGAGCCCATCTTGCCCAAACACATCGCACAAAAACATTTCTTACAATTCCAAAAACTACTTGCTCTTCATCTTCCTACTCCTACTGATTTCAGGGGACATCTTCCCAACCCTGGTTCACCATCCCCCAACCTCAACCCATACCCTACCTCACATCGAAACTTTACTAACCTTATTAATATTAGCTGCATTCCTTCATCCCCTTCATTTAATTGTGCCCTTTGGAATCCACGGTCAGTATGTAACAAGCTTCCTGTCCTACACAAGTAATTTCTGAACAACTGTCTAAATCTGTTGGCCCTCACAGAAACCTGGATTCAGGATTCTGACACTGTCTCCCCTGCTGCCATTTCCCATGGTGGCTTACAGTTCTCGCATTCCCCAAGACCTACAAAACAGACATGGTGGTAGGTTCGGCATACTCCAGTCCCCACAATGCACTTTCTAGGTTATTCCCCCTGTTCCATCACTCTCATTCCCTTCGTTTAAGGTCCACACCATCAGGCTCTTCTGTCCCCTCTCCCTCAGAGTAGCGGTCATATATACCGGCCCCCAGGCTCACCCACCCACTTCCTGGACCATTTCTCTGCCTGGCTGCAGCACTTTATGTCCTCAGAACTACCAACTCTTATTCTAGGAGACTTCAACATTAACAGCCCCACTTCCACATCTGCATCCCAGCTTCTATCACTAACCACTTCTCTAGGCCTCTCACAGCTCTCAACCTCTGAAACACACAAAGATGGTAACACCCTTGACCTGGTCTTGTTCCGGCTCTGTTCAATCTCCTACATAGACAACTCACCGCTTCCCCTCTCTGACCACAACATTCTCTCCTTCATGCTCACAATTCCTCGCACACCCCAGCACACTCCTACCTACCACACATTCAAAAATATACATGCCATTAACCCTCATACACTTTCAGACTCCATACACTCATAATTGTCCTCAATCTCTTTTTCCTGTCCTGATTTGGCTGTACATCACTACAACGACACTCTTAGGAGCACCCTTGACCAAGTAGCTCCCCTCACCCTCAGAAACTCCAAACACAGAGTAAAACAGCCCTGCTCACATCGCAAACCTGATTTCTCCAGCGATGCTTTAGGTGTGCTGAATAATTCATCCACTTCAAATTTATGTTAAGAACCTATAATTCTGCCCTTCACCTCACCAACAGACCTACTTCACCACCCTGATCTCATCACTATCCAACAACCCCAAGAAACTTTTTGACACCTTCCTTTCCCTCCTCCTGCCAAAAGCACAAGCACCTATGACAGACATTTGTGCTAATGACCTGGCCTCCCACTTTATAGAGAAAATAGATAATATCCGTCAGGAAATCCACTCCCAGCCACCAAGTGCAGTGACTCCCATCCCTCCCTGCTAGGGTTGAGCGACTTTTCTTTTTTTAGGATCGGGTCGGGTTTCACGAAACCCGACTTTCTCAAAAGTCGGGTCGAGTGAAATCGGCCGATCCTATAGAAAAGTCGGGGTCGGGGTCGGCCGAAACACGAAAACCAATGCAGTGCAATGGGATACTAATGGTTCCCAGGGTCTGAAGGAGAGGAAACTCTCCTTCAGGCCCTGGGATCCATATTAATGTGTAAAATAAAGAATACAAATAACAAATAGGGATATACTCACCCTCGGATGCACCCTGGTTCTAACCGGCAGCCTTCCTAAGAATGAGCGCATGAAGGACCTTAGATGACGTCGCAGCTTCTGATTGGTCGCGTGACCGCCCATGTGACCGCTCATGCGACCAATCACAAGCTGCGATGTCATCGAAGGTCCTTCACTTGCTCATTTTTAGGAACGCAGGCTGCCGGTTAAAACCAGGGCGCGTCCGAGGGTGAGTATATCAATATTTTTTATTTTTATTCTTTATTTTACACTTAAATATGGATTCCGATACCGATTCCCGATATCGCAAACATATCGGAACTCGGTATCGGAATTCCGATACCAGATCAGAAGATCGCTGACTTCATGGCTGACCCCACACAGGGGTCGGGTCGGGTTTCATGAAACCCGACTTTGCCAAAAGTCGGCGACTTCTGAAAATGGCCGACCCGTTTCGCTCAACCCTACTCCCTGCATTTCCCCTGGCTCACTCTCCACATTCGATCCCATCACAGAGGAAGAAGTCTCCAAGCTCCTCTCTTCTTCTCGTCCGACTACATGCACTACTGACCCCCTTCACTCACATCTCCTCCAGTCTCTCTCTCCATTCGTCACAACTCACCTAACTACAATCTTTAATCTCTCCCTCTCCTGTGGCATTTTCCCCTCCTCCTTCAAACACTCTATTATTACTCAATTATTAAAGAAACCCGCCCTTGACCCATCCTGCACAAACAACTACAGACCAATCTCCAACTTCCCTCTTCATCTCTAAACTCTTGGAGCGCCTGATCTACTCCCGCCTAAACAGTTACCTCTCCACTCATTCCCTCCTAGACCCTTCACAGCCCAGCTTCCGCTCATTACATTTGACGGAAACTGCACTCAAAGTGACCAACGACTTTCTGACAGCAAAATGTCAGATAAAAATGTAATGTAATGTAATGTAATGGTGACCACTCTCTGCTCGTTCTTCTTAACCTTTCTGCAGCTTTCGACACTGTTGACCATCGTCTCCTACTCTCTATGCTCCAGTCACTAGGCATTAAGGACACTGCTCTCTCCTGGTTCTCTTCCTATCTTTAAGACTGCTCCTTCCGTGTTCTGTTTGCTGGCTCCACTTCATCTCCTCTTCCTCTCACTGTTGGGGGACCTCAGGGTTCAGTCCTTGGCCCCCTTCTTTTCTCCCTCTACACTGCACCAATTGGACAGACATCAGCAGATTTAGCTTTCAGTACGATCGTTATGCTGATGACACGTAACTATACATGTAATCCCCTGACCTTACCCCAGCTGTACTACAGAACGCCTGTGACTGTCTGTCCGCAGTCTCCAACATCATGTCGGCTCTCTATCTGAAACTCAACCTCTCCAAAACCGAACTTCTTCTACTCTCGCCGTCTACTAACCTCCTTAAATCTGACATTTCCCTCTCCGTGGGTGGCACCCTAAAAACACCCAGGCAGCAGGCGCACTGTCTGGGTGTTATGTTTGACACCAATCTCTTCTTCACCTCCCATACACACTCTCTTGCCCACTCTTGCAGATTACACCATGGAAACAACAAAAACCCTCACTGTCGCCCTTATCCACTCCCGCCTGGACTACTGTAATACTCTATTAACTGGCAACCAATACTAGATGACACCGGCACTCACCACTGGATAAATAAATTCCACCCTGAGGGAAAAAAAGGGGGAAAGGCAAAGATGTGTGGGGTCAGAACACAAGAGAGAAGAGTACTGCCCCCAGCTGCTGGAATCTAAACAGAATATGTTCCGATTCTGTAAAAAACCGTCATTCACTTTTTAGATAAATTGTTTTTAATTAGTATCAAATAAAGTGTGTGCAATCTATCTTTTTATTGACCTTTTTAGACTATACATTATTTTATATGACAATTTTTATCTTAACAATTGGAACATATACTCATATTTTTAATGTGTTTAAAGGAATATGTAATAAAGCTAGTTTTAACAAACAGGTCGTATTTTCACATTCAGGGAACGAGCATACAGTGGGGCAAAAAAGTATTTAGTCAGTCAGCAATAGTGCAAGTTCCACCACTTAAAAAGATGAGAGGCGTCTGTAATTTACATCATAGGTAGACCTCAACTATGGGAGACAAACTGAGAAAAAAAAATCCAGAAAATCACATTGTCTGTTTTTTTATCATTTTTTTTGCATATTATGGTGGAAAATAAGTATTTGGTCAGAAACAAACAATCAAGATTTCTGGCTCTCACAGACCTGTAACTTCTTCTTTAAGAGTCTCCTCTTTCCCCCACTCATTACCTGTAGTAATGGCACCTGTTTAAACTTGTTATCAGTATAAAAAGACACCTGTGCACACACTCAAACAGTCTGACTCCAAACTCCACTATGGTGAAGACCAAAGAGCTGTCAAAGGACACCAGAAACAAAATTGTAGCCCTGCACCAGGCTGGGAAGACTGAATCTGCAATAGCCAACCAGCTTGGAGTGAAGAAATCAACAGTGGGAGCAATAATTAGAAAATGGAAGACATACAAGACCACTGATAATCTCCCTCGATCTGGGGCTCCACGCAAAATCCCACCCCGTGGGGTCAGAATGATCACAAGAACGGTGAGCAAAAATCCCAGAACCACGCGGGGGGACCTAGTGAATGAACTGCAGAGAGCTGGGACCAATGTAACAAGGTCTACCATAAGTAACACACTACGCCACCATGGACTCAGATCCTGCAGTGCCAGACGTGTCCCACTGCTTAAGCCAGTACATGTCCGGGCCCGTCTGAAGTTTGCTAGAGAGCATTTGGATGATCCAGAGGAGTTTTGGGAGAATGTCCTATGGTCTGATGAAACCAAACTGGAACTGTTTGGTAGAAACACAACTTGTCGTGTTTGGAGGAAAAAGAATACTGAGTTGCATCCATCAAACACCATACCTACTGTAAAGCATGGTGGTGGAAACATCATGCTTTGGGGCTGTTTCTCTGCAAAGGGGCCAGGACGACTGATCCGGGTACATGAAAGAATGAATGGGGCCATGTATCGTGAGATTTTGAGTGCAAACCTCCTTCCATCAGCAAGGGCATTGAAGATGAAACGTGGCTGGGTCTTTCAACATGACAATGATCCAAAGCACACCGCCAGGGCAACGAAGGAGTGGCTTCGTAAGAAGCATTTCAAGGTCCTGGAGTGGCCTAGCCAGTCTCCAGATCTCAACCCTATAGAAAATCTTTGGAGGGAGTTGAAAGTCCGTGTTGCCAAGCGAAAAGCCAAAAACATCACTGCTCTAGAGGAGATCTGCATGGAGGAATGGGCCAACATACCAACAACAGTGTGTGGCAACCTTGTGAAGACTTACAGAAAACGTTTGACCTCTGTCATTGCCAACAAAGGATATATTACAAAGTATTGAGATGAAATTTTGTTTCTGACCAAATAATTATTTTCCACCATAATATGCAAATAAAATGTTAAAAAAACAGACAATGTGATTTTCTGGATTTTTTTTTCTCAGTTTGTCTCCCATAGTTGAGGTCTACCTATGATGTAAATTACAGACGCCTCTCATCTTTTTAAGTGGTGGAACTTGCACTATTGCTGACTGACTAAATACTTTTTTGCCCCACTGTATGTATGCTTTTATTTAAAATTTATGAAAAGGTATTGAATACAATTATTTGTCTTGAGAAGGAGTAGCATATATTGATTCAGCCTGGTATATTCAATGCCGACCATTAGCTGCATGAAGATACACAAACACACAGATAGAATGAATGGCTGGGGTGGGATTGAGCGGTTTCAGTGCTGGGGGCAGAGACACACAGGTTCTTACCCTGATGAAGAAGGTCGTATACCTTAGAAATGCATTGGTATCTTTTTGGTCTAAGCAGCACTCCGTAGCTTTAGTGACATCACTCTTGAGCACGCGCATCTGAGTACCGACAGCCATTTTTTCTCAGCAACTATCCAGGGACGCCTACGGCCGGGGCTCCCTGTCAATACACAGCTGAGGCACTTCTTACGTCCAGCTGTTACCGTCAGTTTACAACTGCCTATATTCATTCGCCTGCTCGTCCAGCGCGACGTGGCTGGACCTACCGGGATAGATCACAGGACGTGACGATTCATCCACATCACCTGGGGTAAGCACCATTGTCACATTCAACAGTGTCATGTATGGACTAGATACGGGTGACTATTGACTGTAGTACTCTCTGAGCCACATGTGGATTGTGTTGTCCAACAGGGAAGGTACCAAACGACTAGATATAGGGGTTTAATTCTGTCAATTATTCCCTAGCACCACAGTTGTTTCCTCCTAGTGCGGTATCTTAGATTTGAGCACTCCATTAATTGGCCTTCCCCTTACTCAACTTTCTGCTCTCCAGTCCATCCTTAATGCAGCTGCCAGGGTCATCCACCTGGCTAATCGTTACTCAGACACGTCTGCTATTCGCCAGTCGTTACACTGGCTGCCCATTCATTACAGGATCCAATTCAAAGTACTTGTTCTCCCCCACAAAGCTCTCCACAGTGCGGCACTCCCTTACATCTCCTCCCTCATTTCTGTCTATCGACCTAACCAACCAGAGCGCTCTGAAAATGACTTTCGACTAACCTCTGCACTATTCCGTACCTCCCACTCCGACTCCAAGACTTCTCCCGCATTGCGCCAATCCTCTGGAATGCTCTACCCCAAGAAATTAGGACCTGCCACAACTTGCACAGTTTTAGGCGCTCCCTCAAAACACATTTGTTCAGAGCGGCCTATCACGTTCCCTAATCAAAGTCATTTTATGTGTAAGTGTGCATGTGTAGCCCATTCACTATCGACACCTTTCCCCACCCACTGAAGATAGTTGGACCTTCATTGTAAATACATCATTGTAAATACACACCTGTGTTTTGTATCTCCCCTCCTCATTGTAGATTATAAGCTCTCACAAGCAGGGTTGTTTTATTTTGCTTTAATTATTATATTATTGTTAGCGCTGTTACTTATGACTGTTGTGTTTGAAACTGTTTAACTGTAATGCGCTGCGGAATATGTTGGCACTATATAAATAAAGATTATTATTATTATTACTACTACTCTTATTATTATTACATGCCATTTAGGGATCGAGGCCCTAAAAAAGTGGAAGAAACTTCCATAGCGGTAATACTGGACCCCAGCTTTAGACACTGGAGGGACTTACTGGTATCGCTCCTCGTTTGTATCCAGCTCTGTCTCTGATTCTAAATTCTGTCTGTGATATTGGGACCTATTATCATGTGCATGTTTTCCACTGTAACATCTGAGGCTGTCACCTCTCTGGCTGTGTGACGTAAAAATTTAACCTGTTCATCATTAAACGGCAATAACACAAAAAGAGGACTTGAAAATCCTCCAAAAATACAAAAATACAGCAAAACAGCAGAGATCCTTACCTGCCCAGGCCTCCAAACAAATGCACTAGCAGGATGCAGTGGACCCATATAGTTAAGATGGCAATAACACAGGTGCAAGAATACCAATGAGGCAACCACTCACAGCCTACCAATTTATGGAGGGGGCGGTTGCTTGGTATATTAATGCACAATAAAGACTTGTATGTGGCGCTGTCCACACTATGGCAATGTACAGCATCCAGGTTAACATTCTAGTAGTTACACCCTTCTATTAGATCAGGCGATCTGCCCAGCGCTATCAAAATGCATCCACAAATGTGAATGTGTCTGCACAAACGGTTAGTAACCAGCTCCATGAGGATGGTCTGAGTGCCCGACATCCACAGATGGGGGTTTGTGCTCATAGCCCAACACTAGGGTTGAGCGACTTTTGTTTTTATAGGATTGGGTCGGATTTCACGAAACCCGACTTTTTCAAAAGTCGGGTCGAGTGAAATCGGCCGATCCTATAGAAAAGTCGGGGTCGGGGTCGGCCGAAACACGAAACCCAATGCAGTGCATTGGGTTTCTAATGGTTCCCAGGGTCTGAAGTTGAGGAAACTCTCCTTCAGGCACTGCGATCCATATTAATGTGTAAAATAAAGAATAAAAATAAAAAATATTGCTATACTCACCCTCGGACGCGCCCTGGTTGTAACCGGGAGCCTTCCTTCCTAAGAATCAGCGCTTGTAGGACCTTTCGATGACGTCACGTCTTCTGATTGGTCGCGTGAGCGGTCACATGGGCGTCACGCGACCAATCAGAAGCCGTGACATCATCGAAAGGTCCTTCAAGCGCTGATTCTTAGGAAGGAAGGCTGCGGGTTACAACCAGGGCACGTCCGAGGGTGAGTATATACCTATTAGGAATATACTCACCCTCGGACACGCCCTGGTTGTAACCTGCAGCCTTCCTTCCTAAGAATCAGCGCTTGAAGGACCTTTCGATGACGTCACGGCTTCTGATTGGTCGCGTGAGCGGTCACATGGGCGTCACGCGACCAATCAGAAGCCGTGATGTCATTGAAAGGTCCTTCAAGCGCTGATTCTTAGGAAGGAAGGCTCCCGGTTACAACCAGGGCGCGTCCGAGGGTGAGTATAGCAATATTTTTTATTTTTATTCTTTATTTTACACTTAAATCTGAATTCCGATACCAATTCTCGATATCTTAAACATATCGGGAACTGGTATCGGAATTCCGATTCCAGATTCAGAAGATCGCCGACTTCATGGCCGACCCCACACAGGGGTCGGGTCGGGTTTCATGAAACCCGACTTTGCCAAAAGTCGGCGACTTCTGAAAATGGCCGACCCGTTTCGCTCAACCCTACCCAACACTGTGCAGGATGTTTGGCATTTGCCACAGAACACCAGGATTGGCAAATTCGCCACTGGCTCCCTGTGCTCTTCACAGATGAAAGAAGGTACACTCTGAGCACACGTGACAGACGTGACAGAGTCTGGAGACAACGTGGAGAGAGATCTGCTACCTGCAACATCCTTCAGCCTGACTGGTTTGGCAGTGGGTCAGTAATGGTGTGGGGTGGCATTTCTTTGGAGGGCCGCACAGCCCTCCATGTGCTCGCCAGAGGTAGCCTGACTGCCATTAGTTACCGAGATGAGATCCTCAGACCCCTTGTGAGACCATATGCTGGTGCGGTTGGCCCTGGGTTCCTCCTAATGCAGGACAATGCCAGACCTCATGTGGCTGGAGTTTGTCAGCAGTTCCTACAAGATGAAGGCATTGAAGCTATGGACTGGCCTGCCCATTCCCCAGACCTGAATCCGATTGAACACATTTGGGACATCATGTCTTGCACCATCCGCCAACGTCACGTTGCCCCACAGACTGTCCAGGAGTTGGCAGATGCTTTAGTGCAGGCCTGGGAGGAGATCCCTCAGGAGACCATCCACCACCTCATCAAGAGCATGCCCAGGCATTGTAGGGACGACATACAGGCATGTGGAGGCCACACACACTACTGAGCATCATTTTCTTGTCTTGAGGCATTTCAACTGAAGTTGGATCAGCCTGTAACTTCATTTTCCACTTTGATTTTCAGCATCATTCAATTTCTAGACCTCCGTGGGATATTAGTTGTGATTTACGATAAATATTTTTAGGTTTTTTTGTTCTCAACACCACATTCCACTATGCAATGAAAAAAGATTTACAACTGGAATGTTTCATTCAGTGATATCTAGGATGTGGGTTTTTAGTGTCCCCTTTGTTTTTTTGAGCAGTATATATATATATATATATATATATATATATATATATATATTTATATGTATATATATATTGATTTATATTTATATATATTTCTTTCTCTACTTTTACTATGTCTTTATATTTTTAACTACCTTCACCACATTTGCACTAATTTTAACTCTGGAGAACTTCTTCCAAATACAAACCAAGTTATTTCTCCTCTTTTCCTCTTCTGTTCTCTACTTGACAGGATTCTCATATAGCCGCTAGTGTTGAGCCACCTCCCTAGTGTTCGGGTTCGGTTCGACGAATAGGGACGTGTTCGACGAATGTTCGTCGAACGTTCGACGAACACCGTCGAAACCCATTGAAACCAACGGCAGGCAAACACAAACACATACAAACACATAGAAAACACATAGAGAACAGGTGTCCAAAAGCTGACAAATTGCTCAGAAGACACAACAAACACATGGAAAAGTCACAACTACATATAGTCATGCGAAAAAAAAGGTGGAGGAGTAAAAGGAGGAGGAGACACAGATATAGGCATATAGTAAGTAAATAACTTGGCACTCAACTTTGTGGATAGTGATAATAAAGAAAACATTTTTATTACTTGAATAGCAGCCCAGCATAAATGTTTCGGTCAAACATTTAGACCTTCTTCAGTAAACTGCATTACAAATGTATAACAAAATATAAAAATTATAATGTCAGACAACAAAACAAAAATAAAGAAACAATAAGGTAAATCTCACAATCTTTATCTGATATGTGACGGATTGGAGGGTAGGGGAGAGAAGGTAGGGACAAGGTAACATTTTTTACATACCCGACTGCTGGTGTAATGGTGAGTATGGGGAACTGCTAGATGTAGATAGGGTCCTATGGTGTGGTTTCCGCTGGACCTCTAAGGTAAAAGCAAATATCCTAGGATAGCGAAAAGAGCTATGTGAAGGGATATGTAGTGTATATCACAGGTATAGGAAAAGTATCAGTGTACTAACCGAGTAAATGGAACGTGTACGTGTTTTCGTTCCAGATAGGATTGTAGGATAGCCAGCTGAAATATAGCATATAGGTATATTGGAATCTTTAGTATAGAACACAAGGTAATAAGCCTCAACGGGAAAATATAAAAATTCTCACCTAATATGAATCACTTGGACTTAAAAGAGGTGTTGGAAATCTACCATAAGCACAGGATATAAGGTAGTGTCCAATATAATAGCTACAATAAATGGGAGAAAATATTGTAACACAGCTATGGAGACTGATAGCTCTATGAAAACAAAGATATTTCTCACCATAGAGCAATATGATCCTGACCGTAGAAAAGGGTTGGATAAAGTGTATGTAGGCACAAGGTACCGGAGAGACGGTAGGAGATCTGAAGGAAATGCAGATATAACACACTAAGTCAGATACTGTATATAATAGGAAAAAACTGGCCACAAGATGGAGGAAAATAGCTCACCTATAGCACAGGGCTTTTCAGAAAAACTTCATAAGGAGGGTGCGCTAAAGGTCCGCTCCTACATAATAGCAGGATGTTAGGTCTAATATATGCAGATACATATGCATGAGAGGAGATTCCGGTGCGACTTACTGGTGTAGGATGGGCAGGTGGTGTGCATCAACGCGGTGTCCGCCGTTGGTTGAGTGTCCTGCCTCGTGTGGGGCATGTATAAGTAGCGGTGGGGCGGGACTAAATACATCGCCGAAACCGGAAGCTGGGCTAGATGCCGTTACAAAATAGTACTTAGGTAAACAGGCGGTGTGGTTTGCTTCATGGGTGGGGTACGCTGCTGAGTAGCACTAAATTCTACTAGTCCCAAAAGGATTTCCTGGGCTAGATGCCGTTACAAAATAGTACTTCGGTAAACAGGTGGTGTAGCTTGCTTCATGGGTGGGGTACGCTGCTGAGTAGCACTAAATTCTACTAGGCCCAAAAGGATTTCCTGGGCTGGATGCTGTTAAAAATAGTACTTAGGTAAACAGGCGGTGTAGCTTGCTTCATGGGTGGGGTGCGCTGCTGAGTAGCATGACATTCTACTAGGATCAAAAGGATTTCCTGGGCTAGATGCTGTTACAAAATAGTAGTTAGGTAAACAGGCGGTGTAGCTTGCTTCATGGGTGGGGTGCGCTGCTGAGTAGCACTAAATTCTACTAGGCCCAAAAGGATTTCCTGGACCAGATGCCGCTAAAATTAGTACTTAAGTAAACAGGCGGTGTAGCTTGCTTCATGGGTGGGGTGCGCTGCTGAGTAGCACCTCATTCTACTAGGCCCAAAAGGATTTCCTGGGCTAGATGCCGTTACAAAATAGTAGTTAGGTAAACAGGCGGTGTAGCTTGCTTCATGGGTGGGGTATGCTGATGAGTAGCACCAAATTTTACTAGGCCCAAAAGGATTTCCTGGGCTAGATGCCGTTACAAAATAGTAGTTAGGTAAGCAGGCGGTGTAGCTTGCTTCATGGGTGTGGTACGCTGCTGAGTAGCACTAAATTCTACTAGGCCCAAAAGGATTTCCTGGGCCAGATGCCGTTAAAAATAGTACTTAGGTAAACAGGCGGTGTACCTTGCTTCATGGGTGGGGTACGCTGCTGAGTAGCACCAAATTTTACTAGGCCCAAAAGGATTTCCTGGGCTAGATGCCGTTACAAAATAGTACTTCGGTAAACAGGTGGTGTAGCTTGCTTCATGGGTGGAGTACGCTGCTGAGTAGCACTAAATTCTACTAGGCCCCAAAGGATTTCCTGGGCCAGATGCTGTTAAAAATAGTACTTAGGTAAACAGGCGGTGTAGCTTGCTTCATGGGTGGGGTGTGCTGCTGAGTAGCACGACATTCTACTAGGATCAAAAGGATTTCCTGGGCTAGATGCTGTTACAAAATAGTAGTTAGGTAAACAGGTGGTGTAGCTTGCTTCATGGGTGTGGTACGCTGCTGAGTAGCACCACATTTTACTAGGCCCAAAAGGATTTCCTGGGCTAGATGCCATTGCAAAATAGTACTTCGGTAAACAGGTGGTGTAGCTTGCTTCATGGGTGGAGTACGCTGCTGAGTAGCACTAAATTCTACTAGGCCCAAAAGGATTTCCTGGGCCAGATGCTGTTAAAAATAGTACTTAGGTAAACAGGCGGTGTAGCTTGCTTCATGGGTGGGGTGTGCTGCTGAGTAGCACGACATTCTACTAGGATCAAAAGGATTTCCTGGGCTAGATGCTGTTACAAAATAGTAGTTAGGTAAACAGGTGGTGTAGCTTGCTTCATGGGTGTGGTACGCTGCTGAGTAGCACCACATTTTACTAGGCCCAAAAGGATTTCCTGGGCTAGATGCCATTGCAAAATAGTAATTAGGTAAACAGGCGGTGTAGCTTGCTTCATGGGTGAAGTACGCTGCTGAGTAGCACCAAATTCTACTAGGCCCAAAAGTATTTCCTGGGCCAGATGCCGTTAAAAATAGTACTTAGGTAAACAGGCGGTGTAGCTTGCTTCCTGGGTGGGTTGCGCTGCTGAATAGCACCACATTCTACTAGGCCCAAAAGGGTTTCCTGGGCTAGATGCCGTTACAAAATAGTAGTTAGGTAAACAGGCTTTGTAGCTTGCTTCATGCGTGGGGTACGCTGCTGAGTAGCACCAAATTCTACTAGGCCCAAAAGGATTTCCTGGGCTAGATGCCGTTACAAAATAGTACTTAGGTAAACAGGCAGTGTACCTTGCTTCATGGGTGGGGTACGCTGCTGAGTAGCACCAAATTCTATTAGGCCCAAAAGGATTTCCTGGGCTAGATGCCGTTACAAAATAGTATTTAGGTAAACAGGCGGTGTAGCTTGCTTCATGGGTGGGGTACGCTGCTGAGTAGCACTAAATTCTACTAGGCCCAAAATGATTTCCTGGGCCAGATGCCTTTAAAAATAATACTTAAGCAAACAGGCTGTGTAGCTTGCTTCATGGGTGGGGTGCGCTGCTGAGTAGCACCTCATTCTACTAGGCCCAAAAGGATTTCCTGGACCAGATGCCGCTAAAATTAGTACTTCGGTAAACAGGCGGTGTAGCTTGCTTCATGGGTGGGGTGCGCTGCTGAGTAGCACCTCATTCTACTAGGCCCAAAAGGATTTCCTGGGCTAGATGCTGTTACAAAATAGTAGTTAGGTAAACAGGCGGTGTAGCTTGCTTCATGGGTGGGGTATGCTGCTGAGTAGCACCAAATTTTACTAGGCCCAAAAGGATTTCCTGGGCTAGATGCCGTTACAAAATATTATTTAGGTAAACAGGCTGTGTAGCTTGCTTCATGGGTGGGGTACGCTGCTGAGTAGCACCAAATTCTACGAGGCCCAAAAGGATTTCCTGGGCTAGATGCCATTACAAAATAGTACTTAGGTAAGCAGGAGGTGTAGCTTGCTTCATGGGTGTGGCACGCTGCTGAGTAGCACTAAATTCTACTAGGCCCTAAAGTATTTCCTGGGCTAGATGCCGTTACAAAATAGTACTTAGGTAAACAGGCGGTGTAGCTTGCTTCATGGGTGAAGTAAGCTGCTGAGTAGCACTAAATTCTACTAGGCCCAAAAGGATTTCCTGGGCCAGATGCCATTAAAAATAGTACTTAGGTAAACAGGCAGTGTAGCTTGCTTCATGGGTGGGGTGCGCTGCTGAATAGCACCACATTCTACTAGGCCCAAAAGGATTTCCTGGGCTAGATTCCTTTACAAAATAGTAGTTAGGTAAACAGGCTGTGTAGCTTGCTTCATGGGTGGGGTGCGCTGCTGAGTAGCACCAAATTCTACTAGGCCCAAAGTGATTTCCTGGCCAGATGTCTTTAAAAATAGTACTTAGGTAAACAGGCGGTGGGTGGCTGGGCTACTCTGCTGACTAGAAGACACTGAAGCTTTGGAGCAGACCTCTGAACCCAGGCCATAGTATGATTAAACAACTCTGAAGATGACCCCACCCACCTAGAATTGACGATGGCAACGTCGTGTAAAACTCCTCCTGTTCCTCCTCCTCATCCTCCTCTTGTTCTACCACCTGACTCCGAACACTGTTTAAGGTGTGCTCCAGCATGTAAATCACCGGAATGGTCATGCTGATAATGGCATCGTCAGCACTAAACATCTTCATTGCTATTTCAAAACTGTGCAGAAGGGTGCATAGGTCCCTGATCTGAGACCACTCCTGCAGCGTGATTAGCCCCACCTCTTGACCTCGTTGGCTCAGAATATACATCATAAAGTATTGCACCAGGGCTCGTCGTTGCTGCCACAGTCGCTGTAACATGTGCACAGTTGAATTCCACCATGTGGACAGATCGCATTTCAGCCGGTGAACTGGCAGGCCCAACGACTTCTGTAGAGATGGAAGTTGATGAGCTGCGGGATGCGAACGGCGGAAGTGAGCACACAGCGACCATGCCCTCTGCAGAAGCCCATCTAGTCCGGGATAGTGGGATAAAAATTGCTGGACAACCAGGTTCAAAACGTGAGCCATGCAAGGCATGTGTGTGACATTGCCCTGGCGAAGGGTCGCACCCAGGTTTGCAGCATTGTCGCACACAGCGTTCACTGGCTGTAGGTTGAGTGGAGACAACCATTGATGGAACTCGGTCTCCAGAACTGACCACAACTCCTCAGCTGTGTGACTCACATTTCCTAGACATTTCAATGTAATCACTGCCTGATGCCATTGAGCCCTGGTGAAAGCATAGTGAGGAGGTGTGCAGGATTCCTTCTGCGCAGTTACAATGCGGGTAGCATTACCAGAAAGGCTTTGGGTGCAGGTGGAGGACCGAGAGGAGGTTGAGGAGGCAGAAGCAGTGGAGGAATTTCTAGATACAGAGGATCGACGAACAACTCGTGGGGACGGCATATACAGTATATACAGAGCACATAAGTCTATTGCTGTTGCAAGTGTGACCGGAAGTAAGGAAGAACATTCGACCAGGAGTAATTACTCATAGAGGCTGTGGGGAGAACGTTATGCTATCGCATCTCACATGGTGTGAAAGGTAATTAGACTGGGTGCTTATTTAGGGATCGAGGCCCTGAAAGGATGGAAGAAACTTCCATAGCGCCAATACTGGACCCCACCTTTAGACACTGGAGGGACTTACTGGTATCGCTCCTCCTTATATACAGCTCTCTGTCTATGACACCAAATGTCTGTGATATTGGAACCTATTATCATCTGCACATGTTTTCCACTCTACCATCTAATGCTGTCACCATTCTGGCTGTGTGAAGTAAAAAGTTAACCTGTTCGTCGTTTACCTGACTTTTTGACTCTCTCTCGTCTCATCTTCTGTTCTCCCTCTACACCTTCATCATAGGGAACACCATCAACATCACACAACTCAAAGGGAACAGTATGGGCAGCAGAATTTAACCCCTGCACACCCATGCCTCCTTTACTTGTCCCTGAAGTTCTAGGCGTTGGGCATTGCCGCAACCAACCATGTAACAGGGACCAGAGGATTCAACCCATGCCCGTTGTACTGAAGAGCTTTCCACACTGGGCTCCAATGCGTTACAACACACCTCCAACAATTATTAGACAATTTGTAGTTTTGATGATTATTTTGATATGTTTGTCACTCCAAAAGGTTAATAAACCTGAAATCTGAATATATAAGAAAGTAAAAGTGAAGCAGAATTATTATGCTACTAAATTAAAAATACATTTTTCCCCTCTCAATTGTTTTTTTTTTTATCTGTAAACGTGAGAATAATAACTAAACAATACGGATGAGCGTGCTCCATGATACTCGGTTATCACTCAAGTATCACGGTGCTCGGATGTGCTCGTTACTTGGCGAGCAAAGGGTGATGCTCGAGTTCAAACTCGAATCTTCACCCCACATCTTTGGTGCCTGTGACACAGCTAATAAACATGCAGGGACTACCTTTGAGTCACTGTAATGTCTTAGCCATCTTGGTTGTGGCTTAACTGTGATTGTCTGGCCATGTGACACCATCAGGGGTTACAAAACGACAGGCTCCACACTGCATGGAACACTGACGCCATTGCACAGCTCTGTGACACTTTGTATTGAAGTGAGAGAGTGCTTCTCTAGGCCTGTGTGTGCACAGTATAACGAATCAGAGGCCTGTAGTGTTGATACTAGTACTGAAGCTGAGCATCATACCAGTAGCCCTTCTAAGGGCTAATCATTTGCTTTGCTATTTGTGTCACATACAATTTGTATTTAGACTACAGAGGTATAGAGAGTTGCAGATTCTAGCCTGTAGACAGGGATTAGGGCTGTGCAGTCAATTGGCAAATATATAGCTGCAGCTTTTTTTGGGAAGGTGAAAAAATTGAATATATTTTAATCCAGCGAGTATTACATGATTTGTGTTACTTTTTTGTATTACATAACGCTCCAAAAAATTGTTAAAAATTTCCCTGAGTTAATTTTCTTACCCATACACTATCCATTGTTCTGTATTATTTATAACACTCAAAAAAAGCATTTAAAATTTTTGCAGGCTTAAATTTGTAACCTGTACAGTACATTTCCTGTGATCTATAAAACTGAAAATAAAAGGCACAAAAATGTTGTAGTCTTAAATTTCTCTGCCATGCAGTTTCACATGTTCTGTGGTACATTTCTGTGATATCAAACACTTCAAAAAAATGTTTATAAAATTAGCTGGATTACATGACTCACCCATACACTATTCCGTGGTTTGTGGTAAATTTCTGTAATATTATCTAACAATACAAAAAAGCATTTAAAAAATTGGCTGGATTACAGTTCTCATCCATAATCTATTGCGTGGTCTATGGTACATTTCCTGTGATCTATAAAACTGAAAAAAAGCATTAAACATTTTTGCAAGCTTAAGTTTCTCAGCCATACAGTATTTTGTGGTCTGGGGTACATTTCTGTAATATGTCACACTCCACAAAAGCATTTCAAAATTCTCTGGGTTAAATTTCCCACCCATACATTATTACATGCTTTGTGGTACATTTCTGTGGCATATAACACTCTAAAAAAGCACTTGAGACTTTTTTTGTAATGAATTTGATTGTCATCCTTACACTTTTGTGTTCTTTAAGTTACATTACAGTGATTTTAATCTCCCCAAAAAAGTTTTTACTGCTGCAGGTTACCATTTTTTTCTCTTATTAAAAAAAATATAGTTTCAAGAGACCTAACAATTACAAAATGCAGAACGGATGGGGAAGTGGAAGTGCTGCTGATGGTGCACTCAGATGTCGAGGACATGGGGTAGGTACAACTAAACCTGTTGCTAGAGCATGAGAAACACGTCCATCGACGACACATAGTTTCCTGTCCCATTTTGCAGGAAGGCACACTACACTGCTTCTGAAGCCAGAACAGTGTGAACAGGTGGTCAGTTGTATAGTAGCTAATGCTTTCAGCATGCTTGGCAGCGCTACCCAGCCTTCCACACTGGCAAGCATCACCAGTCTACAGTCTGGATAACTCTCCCTCACTCCTATTAAATCTCTCACTACTAAATCCCCACCTAACAAACAAAAACAAGTAATCAAGACAGTCTTCTGTTCTTAAAAGAGCTCTTTGGAACAGATAACACTCACTGTAACTTTCTATCACCATCCCTATGCTCCTTTCAACTTACCTATGCTCATACTATGCTCTCACTATGCTGCTTCCGGCTGCAGTGTGTTCAAGTTGGCACCAGCAGCATTTAAATAGTCCCTATGATGCTGTAAGGCCAGTGGTATATAATCCTCAAGAAACTTTTTTAAAAATTGATCGGCATAATGTATTGCTCATCCATAGACTTAAATATTCTTGGTAAGATTTTGCTGCTATTTAAGCCTCCAAAAATTGTGTTAAAAAGTGTATTGGTATTATAAATCCTCACACATAAAGTATTCCATGGTCTGGAGTACTTTTTGTTGGTACAAAGCCCTCAAAAAACTTGTTCAAAAACGTATCGGTATTATATTGCTAATCCATAGGGTATTACATCTTCTTGGGTACAGATTGTTGCTATATAACACTCAAAAATCTTGTTAAAAATGTATTGGCTTGATACTGCTCATCCATAGACTTTGACATATTATTGTGCAGATTACATTGCTATATAAGCTTCAAAAAACCTTTTAAATAATGTATCGGTATTATATTGTTAATTAGACTAATAATAGGGACCGACACCTCTTCCACTACAGCCAACCCAGTAAATGGAGACCTAGCCAGGAGTGTTCACATTTTAAAAAATTAGTGGAAGACACCATCAAAATGGCATCAATTTCACCAGAGTAGAAATAGTATAATAGGGACCGACACCTCTTCCACTACAGCCAACCCATCTGATGGACACCCAACCAGGAATGTTTACATTTCCAAAAATTATTGGCAGACACCAACAAAGTGGCATCAATTTCACCAGAGTAGAAATAGAATATTAGGGACTGATACCTCTTCCACTACAGCCAACACAGCAGATGGAGACCCAAATAGGAGTGTTAAGATTTCCACAATTTAGTGTTAACATCTGCAGCAACAGCAGTTACAGAAGCCCCACTAAAGATATCACAGACTGCAATTACGCGAGAACAATGGAGCACACTAAACATTACAACATCGCCTTTTCTGTACAGTCTGCGATTGCATTGCAAAAGTCCTTGGAGATCCATGACTTGTTCATTTTGATGAAAGTTAGGCAGTGTACACTTTCAGGGGACAGCCGGCTGTGCTTATCCGTCAGGACACCACCAGCAGTGCTGAAGAGATGTTCAGAGAGAATGCTGGCTGCTTTGCATAATAAAACCTCTAAGGAGTGAGCTCAGGCCACTCTTATATTTTTGAAAACCAAAATGTAAAAGGGTCCAAACCCTCCCTGATGGTATTGATATTGAGTTCTAGATAGTCCTGCATCATTCACTCCAGTCGTTCACCATCTGTCAGACTTGGAATCTGTTGTGCTGGTGCACGAGCTGGTCTAAAAAATGTATGAAAAATTGTTGTGCCAGAGGATGGAAGTCTAAAGCTGCACTGCACACTGTGTACCTCACTGCTATCTTGGGGAAAACCTCTCTTAGTGTTGTGTAAAAGCGTATTTCAATACTCCAGCACTCCCTGGCTCCTTTTCATGCAAAGTTTACTCTTATAAAGAAAATCTAACAGAGTGGCAACCCAATAGCCAGCACTAATTCATATCATAACTATACGGGGATCATGTTGCAGATAGTACAGCAAGAAGGCACTCATATGTCGGGCTCTACCATGAGGTCCAATCCCATGTTGTGTTGGTGGCTAAGTAACAATACTGCTTCTTTCCTTTGTTTCCTCCCGCCAACCATAAAGAATAGAGAGGGAATGTTTATCCTCTTCATCTCCTGAAAGTTGCTCGTCCATCACCTCTTCCTCCTTCATTTGTTCCTCAGCTCTTGCACTTTCAATAACAGTTTGTCTGGAATCAGCAGCTCCCCCTGGATTGTAGTAATCCACCCTCCCTTTGCATCTGCCTGTGTGATGACAGTCTGGAACTTTGAGATATTGTTATCCCTTCTGCAACCTTCTCTGCTGTATCTTCTTCCTCTGTGACCACCACCTCCTTCAGCAGGATATTGAAAGTCTGCTCCAGCATGTGGATGACCAGAATAGTGATGCTGATGACGGCATCATCGGCGCTAGCCAATCTTAGTAGCCATTTCAAAACTATGCAGAAGGGTGCAGAGGTTCTTCTTCTGTGCCCATTCCGCAAGCATGATTTGCACCATGTCCATAATGCATTGGCCAAGGCTATGAAAAAGATATACTGCACCTGGGCTTATCGCTGCTCCACAGTAGCTGCATCATGTGCAGAAGGGTGCAGAGGTCCTTAATCTGTGCCCACTCTATAAATGTGATATTCACCAAGTCCGTACTGCATTGGCCCAGTCTATATGACATGATGTGCTGCGTCAGGGCTCGTTGCTACTGCCACAGTCACTGCAACAAGTGCAGAGTGGAATTCCACAATGTCAGCACATCACAAAACAACCTGTTAACTGGCATGGACAAAAACCTTTGTATCGATGCAATTCAAAGGCCTGAACACACAGCTTTTGTGGTTTCTGCAGCAGCTCACCCAGGCCAAGATAATGGTGGAGAAATTGCTGTACCACCATGTTGAGAACATGAGCCATGCAATCCATGTGTGTGAGCTTGGTTTGGAGTAGGGCCGCCACCAGGTTCGCAACACTATCGGACACGGCCTTCCTGGATCCAGGTTCAGCGAAGACAGTCATTGCTCAGACTCGGCTTCGAGAGCTGTCCACAACTCTTCAGCTGTATAACTGCGAACTCCAAGGCATATTAATTTTAACAGTGCCTGACTGTGGTGAGCCCTGGATACACAGTACTAAGGAGGTGGTGATTCACTCTGCACTGTTGGAACGCGTGTCCCATTAAGGCAGAGGTTGAGGGCACAGGTGGATGCCCTAGATGAGGTGGAGGAGGCAGAAGCAGTGGAGGAAGTGTGAAATACAGCAGTTTGTCCTGCGAACCTTGGGGATTCCAAGACTTGTGGAGCAGCCTCTTCCCTGCCTGCCCCCACAACCAGCAGAGTCACCCAGTGCCCAATCAGAGAGATGTAACACCCTTGCCATGCTTACTCATCCAAGTGTCTGTGGGGAAATGCACCCTGGCAGACAAAGATTTAGTCAAGGAATGGGTGATGTTGTCTGCAACATGCTGGTGTAGCACAGGCACAGCTTTCTTAAAAAAGTAATGGCCACTGGGCAACTGGTACTGCGGGACTGCAACGGCCATCAGCTTTCGGAAACTGTATCTATCAGGTGGAAAGGCAGCATTTCCCTAGCAAACAGATTGGAGATGGTGGAATTCAACCTCTTAAATTTGTCATGTGTAGGAGGAAACAATCTTTTACGTGACCACAACTGCAGGACCAAGGGCTAGCTGTAGTGCTGAGAGAGGACAGTGAACAGGACAAACTGCTCGACTGTGAGTGAGGTGTGGGTGGACATGTTATGGTGTATTAACAAAATGGTGGTTTGCTTGTTACTGAGATTGGTCAAAAACCACAGGCATGTCTGCTTCTGTTACAGCTGATGGGCTATCACTCAGCCTGAGTCCACCATGACAATATTTGGCACAGTAACAGAGGAGGAGGAAGAAGCAACAGATGTGATTGATGGGGCAGCTGATGATTGTTTAGGTCCATTCGTCCGCCTTTTATCGTATTGGGATTGCCAGAGTAACACATGTTGATTGTGCATGCAAACGTTCATGCATGTAGTAGTCAAATTAATGCAATTTTTCCCTCTACTCAATTTTTTTTGCAAAGTTGACAGATAATGTGAGTTGGTTCATTATTTGCATTGTCAAAAAAAGGCAAAGGATAGGCAACTCTTACCGCCCCTGCAAGCTGCAGACCCGCGAATGATCCTGGCCAGAGCCACAGCCGTTATGCTATTCACATTTCATGTATCGCACATTTCCTTGCTTTAGTACAGTTGAGTGCAACCATTGATCTATTTGCTATGTAAGCCTTTTTTGGTTATGCACCAGTTCAGACTAGATTGCTGTTCAGTCAGTTTACCTATATTTACTATATACTATTTTTTCTGACTTGAACGCCCCGCCCTTCACCATGCTGTGATTTTAATTACATCCAAACACAGTTGGTTCCGACCTTCCTATAAATGCAGGCTTTACCATGTTATTAGCCATAGGTAAGTGTTCACACTAGGCAGTCAGGTCAGGTACCCATCCGATCTGAGATTACCTTGACGTTTGGTGGATGGGCTCACATTTTTTGGCCAAATCTTGTGCTAAGCATCTCATGTGTTTTTTCATAGATTTCACAAGCCATTATGCTATTCACATGTCATGTATCGCACATTTCCTTGCTTTAGTACAGTTGAGTGCAGCCATTGATCTATTTGCTATGTAAGCCTTTTTTGGTTATGCACCAGTTCAGACTAGATTGCTCTTCAGTCAGTTTACCTATATTTTCTATGCACTGTTATACTGACAAAATGGCAATAAAACAAGATGTCAACTCTTTATATAGTGAGGAACATGTGATTTCAGCAGCCAATGACACAAGCCATTGTATCTGGACATTGTGGATGTTTCCTGCACCCTGATTAGCTAGCCACAATGTGCATACGTAGAGTTAGAAAACATTTTTTATAAGCATGCCACTCCTCTGAACGTTCTCCACCCCCTCTTTTCATCAAAACCGTGCCCCCTGCTCATGAAATGCCACCACTGTACTAGCCAAAGTGCTAAAAATACTTCAGTGGCAACGCAAATATTTTCTCACACTTTTACCGAATGTAAAATGATAAATGTAAAATGATAAATGTAAGGTTATACACATGGGAAGAGGGAATCAATATCACCATTACACACTGAACGGGAAACCACTGGGTAAATCTGACAGGGAGAAGGACTTGGGGATCCTAGTTAATGATAAACTTACCTGGAGCAGCCAGTGCCAGGCAGCAGCTGCCAAGGCAAACAGGATCATGGGGTGCATTAAAAGAGGTCTGGATACACATGATGAGAGCATTATACTGCCTCTGTACAAATCCCTAGTTAGACCGCACATGGAGTACTGTGTCCAGTTTTGGGCACCGGTGCTCAGGAAGGATATAATGGAACTAGAGAGAGTACAAAGGAGGGCAACAAAATTAATAAAGGGGATGGGAGAACTACAATACCCAGATAGATTAGCGAAATTAGGATTATTTAGTCTAGAAAAAAGACGACTGAGGGGCGATCTAATAACCATGTACAAGTATATAAGGGGACAATACAAATATCTCGCTGAGGATCTGTTTATACCAAGGAAGGTGACGGGCACAAGGGGGCATTCTTTGCGTCTGGAGGAGAGAAGGTTTTTCCACCAACATAGAAGAGGATTCTTTACTGTTAGGGCAGTGAGAATCTGGAATTGCTTGCCTGAGGAGGTGGTGATGGCGAACTCAGTCGAGGGGTTCAAGAGAGGCCTGGATGTCTTCCTGGAGCAGAACAATATTGTATCATACAATTATTAGGTTCTGTAGAAGGATGTAGATCTGGGTATTTATTATGATGGAATATAGGCTGAACTGGATGGACAAATGTCTTTTTTCGGCCTTACTAACTATGTTACTATGTTACTATGTTACTATGTTACAAATTTTTCCTGATTTTATGAAAATTTGCTTGTGTTTTCGATCACGAATCTGAATTTGCCATATTTTTGCTGAATTTATGGTTGGCGATCATTTTCCAAACATATTCGCTCATCTCTAGTCTGGAGTACATTTCTTTGGTATATAACCCTCAAATGTGCATAGCCTTTATGAGTCTAGGAGTACCAATACATGACAATTTGAGCAGAATGTGCATGAGGCCCTCCTGTATAATAGAGAGTGTATCTGAGTCCCTAATTTTTGGCAGTTCTTGCTTCCATCATAATCATAAATTTAACTGAACTTTCCTATTTTTTTAATGAAAAAAATCAATTTACATTTACTTAAATTACATTTTTTTTAAATCCTTGTCTAAATTTTGCTTTATATACAAGCCATTATACAGGAAAAAATGTTTTTTAACTTTTTTCCTGAAAAAAGCAATTTCTCATCAGTTAGTAATGTTTTATTGTCAATTTTTAAAGTGGAGTAGAAGTTTGACACCATTGTTCTCACCAGCGATCTGGTAGTGTGAGATGCTTCCAGTGGTCTTCCATATGCTGCTCTCCTTCCACTCAGCACCTTTCCCATTCATTTGAACATTTTGCAAATTCAACGCACTGATCTGGCATCAATCGAACATCCCTTTGGCTGAAAAAGAGGACTTAAACTCTATACCGCCACCTGTTGGAAGTAGCGATCCTACAAGTCACGATGAACCCTTTAACGAGTCGCGCAATATGACTCGTCAGTTATATATATGGCGCTATTGAGTTTAAGTCCTCTTTTTCTCAGAAGAGGCAATTTGCATATTATATTTCCCAGAGGAGCATTGCACGATGAATAAGCCTCCTTACCTTGAAAAGCCAGAGATGGTATGTCATTCTCCATAAGGAGAAACGTTACCCCTTAGATCCCAGTCCAGAGCCTCTCACCTAGCCAAATTAGTTCTCATGCTTCGCACTGATGAGGGCCAACAGCCCAAAACATCGTGTCTGCGAATTGAGATACTGATTTGACTTTTAGGGCTCATCTCCACTTGTGTGAGAAAAAAACGGTCCGATTTACGGACCGAAAAAACTGATGTAACGTCTGCGAGTGCCATGCGAGTGCCATGCGAGTGTCATGCGAGTGTGATGCAATTTTTTTATCGCAACATCCGTATGACATCCGTATTGCTGTCCGATTTTTACGCACGGGTCTCCTTAGAAAAGCCGGCAATTCAGCGCAGAGTACAGTAAAATCACACTGACAGGTTAGATTAGAGTAGATATATACACATAGAATAGGTATATATACATATATATATATGTCAGGGAGACACCTATATATATATATTTATATTTAATGCAGCGTGAGAGAGCTTTAAAGCTGGTAATTCAATTACCGGCTTTTGCTTTCTCCTTCACAAACCCGACATGATATGAGACCTGGTTTACATACAGTAAACCATCTCATATCACCATTTTTTTTGCATATTCCACACTACTAATGTCAGTAGTGTGTATATGCAAAATTTGGCCGTTCTAGCTATTATATTTAAGGGTTAAATGGCGGACAAAAATTGGCGTGGGCTCCCGCGCAATTTTCTCCGCCAGAGTAGTAAAGCCAGTGACTGAGGGCAGATATTAATAGCCTGGAGAGGGTCCACGGTTATTGCCCCCCCCCCCCCCCTGGCTAAAAATACCTGCCCCAGCCACCCCAGAACAGGCACATCTGGAAGATGCGCCTATTCTTGCACTTGGCCACTCTCTTCCCATTCCCGTGTAGCGGTGGGATATGGGGTAATGAAGGGTTAATGCCACCTTGCTATTGTAAGGTGACATTAAGCCTAATTGTAATATTTTATTTAACGCCCAATCCAATCACTGAAGACCCTCGATCTGTAAATAAAAAAACATAATAAACCAACAATATACATACCTTCCGAGGATCTGTAAAGTCCAACGATGTAAATCTTTCTGAAGGGGTTAAAACATTTAGCTCCCAGGCTTTCTAGGAAAGTTCCCACGATCTATGAACAGCCAGCAGAGGGCGCCTCACCGCAAATGCAGGTAAATATAGGTCATTGACCTACTTTACCTTCATTCCCTGGGGTTTTGCAGCGAGGAGTAGCGGTGCATTAGCAGAACTCCTTGCTGCAAAATGTTTTAACCCCTTCAGAAGGATTTACATCGTTGGACTTTACAGATCCTCGGAAGGTATGTATATTGTTGGTTTATTATGTTTTTTTATTTACAGATCGAGGGTCTTCAGTGATTGGATTGGGCGTTAAATAAAATATTACAACAACCTTTGTTTTTATTTCATTAAAATAATTTTTAATAATGTGTGTGTGTTTTTTTTAACCCTTTCATTCAATTGGATTAATAATGGATAGGTGTCATAATTGACGCCTCTCCATTATTAATTAGGCTTAATGTCACCTTACAATAGCAAGGTGGCATTAACCCTTCATTACCCAATATCCCACCGCTACACGGGAATGGGAAGAGAGTGGCCAAGTGCCAGAATAGGCGCATCTTCCAGATGTGCCTGTTCTGGGGTGGCTGGGGGCAGATGTTTTTAGCCAGGGGGGGCCAATAACCGTGGACCCTCTCCAGGCTATTAATATCTGCCCTCAGTCACTGGCTTTACTACTCTGGCGGAGAAAATTGCGCGGGAGCCCACGCCAATTTTTTCCGCCATTTAACCCTTAAATATAATAGCTAGAACGGCCAAATTTTGCATATACACACTACTGACATTAGTAGTGTGGAATATGCAAAAAAAATGGTGATATGAGATGGTTTACTGTATGTAAACCAGGTCTCATATCATGTCGGGTTTAGGAATGAGAAAGCAAAAGCCGGTAATTGAATTACCAGCTTTAAAGCTCTCTCACGCTGCATTAAATATAAATATGAAGACACAAAAGAGAATAGTAAAACCAAAAACACTCAGTTTGAAAAAATGTTGCAGTAATCCGCAAGTGCTAGTAAAAGATGTAAAAAACAGGGTATTTGGTTGATAAGTTTTTTGCAAAAAATGTATACTAAGCTGCTCTACCAATCTTCACGGTATACCCTTATCAGAGCAGTCCTAACTAATGTATGCAATCCCTATCTGATGTATTTAAAAACCTAATCATCTGTATATAACCTGTGTGAACAGGGTTCAGAGAGGAAAAATCCATGTGTGCATACAGAGTAGAACAGCTTTTGTGCAGATAGCCCAAGAGGAGTGGTGGAACTCCCCAGTCTTGTAGACACAAGAGAACAATTATGGAAACAGGAACACATGGGCTACTTGCACAGTGAACAAGTCTGTATGATCATGTTCACACACCACCAAGAAACCTGAAGACACAAAAGAGAATAGTAAAACCAAAAACACTCAGTTTGAAAAAATGTTGCAGTAATCCGCAAGTGCTAGTAAAAGATGTAAAAACAGGGTATTTGGTTGATACGTTTTTTGCAAAAAATGTATACTAAGCTGCTCTACCAATCTTCACGGTATACCCTTATCAGAGCAGTCCTAACTAATGTATGCAATCCCTATCTGATGTATTTAAAAACCTGATCATCTGTATATAACCTGTGTGAACAGGGTTCAGAGAGGAAAAATCCATGTGTGCATACAGGGTAGAACAGCTTTTGTGCAGATAGCCCAAGAGGAGTGGAGGAACTCCCCAGTCTTGTAGACACAAGAGAACAATTATGGAAACAGGAACACATGGGCTACTTGCACAGTGAACAAGTAACATAGTAACATAGTAACATAGTTAGTAAGGCCGAAAAAAGACATTTGTCCATCCAGTTCAGCCTATATTCCATCATAATAAATACCCAGATCTACGTCCTTCTACAGAACCTAATAATTGTATGATACAATATTGTTCTGCTCCAGGAAGACATCCAGGCCTCTCTTGAACCCCTCGACTGAGTTCGCCATCACCACCTCCTCAGGCAAGCAATTCCAGATTCTCACTGCCCTAACAGTAAAGAATCCTCTTCTATGTTGGTGGAAAAACCTTCTCTCCTCCAGACGCAAAGAATGCCCCCTTGTGCCCGTCACCTTCCTTGGTATAAACAGATCCTCAGCGAGATATTTGTATTGTCCCCTTATATACTTATACATGGTTATTAGATCGCCCCTCAGTCGTCTTTTTTCTAGACTAAATAATCCTAATTTCGCTAATCTATCTGGGTATTGTAGTTCTCCCATCCCCTTTATTAATTTTGTTGCCCTCCTTTGTACTCTCTCTAGTTCCATTATATCCTTCCTGAGCACCGGTGCCCAAAACTGGACACAGTACTCCATGTGCGGTCTAACTAGGGATTTGTACAGAGGCAGTATAATGCTCTCATCATGTGTATCCAGACCTCTTTTAATGCACCCCATGATCCTGTTTGCCTTGGCAGCTGCTGCCTGGCACTGGCTGCTCCAGGTAAGTTTATCATTAACTAGGATCCCCAAGTCCTTCTCCCTGTCAGATTTACCCAGTGGTTTCCCGTTCAGTGTGTAATGGTGATATTGATTCCCTCTTCCCATGTGTATAACCTTACATTTATCATTGTTAAACCTCATCTGCCACCTTTCAGCCCAAGTTTCCAACTTATCCAGATCCATCTGTAGCAGAATACTATCTTCTCTTGTATTAACTGCTTTACATAGTTTTGTATCATCTGCAAATATCGATATTTTACTGTGTAAACCTTCTACCAGATCATTAATGAATATGTTGAAGAGAACAGGTCCCAATACTGACCCCTGCGGTACCCCACTGGTCACAGCGACCCAGTTAGAGACTATACCATTTATAACCACCCTCTGCTTTCTATCACTAAGCCAGTTACTAACCCATTTACACACATTTTCCCCCAGACCAAGCATTCTCATTTTGTGTACCAACCTCTTGTGCGGCACGGTATCAAACGCTTTGGAAAAATCGAGATAGACCACGTCCAATGACTCACCGTGGTCCAGCCTATAGCTTACCTCTTCATAAAAACTGATTAGATTGGTTTGACAGGAGCGATTTCTCATAAACCCATGCTGATATGGAGTTAAACAGTTATTCTCATTGAGATAATCCAGAATAACATCCCTCAGAAACCCTTCAAATATTTTACCAACAATAGAGGTTAGACTTACTGGCCTATAATTTCCAGGTTCACTTTTAGAGCCCTTTTTGAATATTGGCACCACATTTGCTATGCGCCAGTCCTGCGGAACAGACCCTGTCGCTATAGAGTCACTAAAAATAAGAAATAATGGTTTATCTATTACATTACTTAGTTCTCTTAGTACTCGTGGGTGTATGCCATCCGGACCCGGAGATTTATCTATTTTAATCTTATTTAGCCGGTTTCGCACCTCTTCTTGGGTTAGATTGGTGACCCTTAATATAGGGTTTTCATTGTTTCTTGGGATTTCACCTAGCATTTCATTTTCCACCGTGAATACCGTGGAGAAGAAGGTGTTTAATATGTTAGCTTTTTCCTCGTCATCTACAACCATTCTTTCCTCACTATTTTTTAAGGGGCCTACATTTTCAGTTTTTATTCTTTTACTATTGATATAGTTGAAGAACAGTTTGGGATTAGTTTTACTCTCCTTAGCAATGTGCTTCTCTGTTTCCTTTTTGGCAGCTTTAATTAGTTTTTTAGATAAAGTATTTTTCTCCCTATAGTTTTTTAGAGCTTCAATGGTGCCATCCTGCTTTAGTAGTGCAAATGCTTTCTTTTTACTGTTAATTGCCTGTCTTACTTCTTTGTTTAGCCACATTGGGTTTTTCCTATTTCTAGTCCTTTTATTCCCACAAGGTATAAACCGCTTACACTGCCTATTTAGGATGTTCTTAAACATTTCCCATTTATTATCTGTATTCTTATTTCTGAGGATATTGTCCCAGTCTACCAGATTAAGGGCATCTCTAAGCTGTTCAAACTTTGCCTTCCTAAAGTTCAATGTTTTTGTGACTCCCTGACAAGTCCCCCTAGTGAAAGACAGGTGAAACTGCACAATATTGTGGTCGCTATTTCCTAAATGCCCGACCACCTGCAGATTTGTTATTCTGTCAGGTCTATTAGATAGTATTAGGTCTAAAAGTGCTGCTCCTCTGGTTGGATTCTGCACCAATTGTGAAAGATAATTTTTCTTGGTTATTAGCAGAAACCTGTTGCCTTTATGGGTTTCACAGGTTTCTGTTTCCCAGTTAATATCCGGGTAGTTAAAGTCCCCCATAACCAGGACCTCATTATGGGTTGCAGCTTCATCTATCTGCTTTAGAAGTAGACTTTCCATGCTTTCTGTTATATTTGGGGGTTTGTAACAGACCCCAATGAGAATTTTGTTACCATTTTTCCCTCCATGAATTTCAACCCATATGGACTCGACATCCTCATTCCCTTCGCTAATATCCTCCCTTAAAGTGGACTTTAGACAAGACTTTACATAGAGACAAACCCCTCCTCCTCTCCGATTTTTACGATCCTTTCTAAACAGACTGTAACCCTGTAAGTTAACTGCCCAGTCATAGCTTTCATCTAACCATGTCTCGGTTATTCCCACTATGTCAAAGTTACCTGTAGATATTTCTGCTTCTAGTTCTTCCATCTTGTTTGTCAGGCTTCTGGCGTTTGCGAGCATGCAGTTTAGAGGATTTTGTTTTGTTCCAATCTCCTCACTGTGGATTGTTTTAGAAATGTTCTTACCTCCCTTCAGAGTATGTTTTCCTGGGTCGTCTTTGTTCGAGTCTAATGTTTTTCTTCCCGTCCCCTCTTCTTCTAGTTTAACGCCCTCCTGATGAGTGTAGCGAGTCTTCTGGCGAATGTGTGTTTCCCAGGTTTGTTGAGGTGTAGTCCGTCTCTGGCGAGGAGTCCATCATACCAATAATTCACACCGTGGTCCAGGAATCCAAATCCTTGTTGTCTGCACCATCGTCTTAGCCAGTTGTTTGCATCAAGGATCCTGTTCCATCTCCTGGTGCCATGCCCGTCTACTGGAAGGATAGAAGAAAAAACTACCTGTGCATCCAGTTCCTTTACTTTCTTCCCCAACTCTTCAAAGTCCTTGCAGATTGTCGGTAGGTCCTTCCTTGCCGTGTCATTGGTGCCAACATGTATCAGAAGAAATGGGTGGACGTCCTTGGAGCTGAAGAGCTTTGGTATCCTATCGGTCACATCCTTGATCATCGCACCTGGAAGGCAGCATACTTCTCTTGCAGTTATGTCCGGTCTGCAGATGGCTGCTTCTGTGCCTCTCAGTAGTGAGTCTCCCACCACCACCACTCTTCGTTGCTTCTTGGCTGTACTTTTTGCTGTCACTTGTTGCTGTGTGCCCTTTTCTTTTTTGCTTGCTGGTATTGCTTCATTCTTAGGTGTGCCATCTTCATCCTCTACAAAGATTTGATATCGGTTCTTCAGTTGTGTGGTTGGTGATTTCTCCATGGTCTTCTTGCTTCTTTTGGTCACATGCTTCCACTCATCTGCTTTTGGAGGTTCTCTGACACTTTTTTCACCTTCTGTGACCAGTAGAGATGCTTCTGTTCTGTCTAGAAAGTCTTCATTCTCTTTGATGAGTTTCAAAGTTGCTATTCTTTCTTCCAGACCCCGCACCTTTTCTTCTAAAAGGGCCACTAGTCTACACTTCTGACAGGTGAAATTGGATTCTTCTTCTGGTCGATCTGTGAACATGTAGCACATGCTGCAGCTCACCATGTAGGTTGTCACATCTGCCATGTTGCTCCTAGATCCTGCTGACTTGCTGTATGTTTTCCTTCTTGTGTAATCTACTCAGCCAAGCTCTCTTGCAATAATGTCCTACAGGCAAAAATTTGGTGATGCTTTCGAAGCAGCTGGTCCCGGCTGTACCCAACGATCTTCTAGCTTAGGGAGACTTCGCTTCTCCCAGAAGGCACCTGGAATATGCAAATTAGCCTCCTGAAGCTTGAATCCCTGGTTTGGTGATGCTTTCGAAGCAGCTGGTCCCGGCTGTACCCAACGATCTTCTAGCTTAGGGAGACTTCGCTTCTCCCAGAAGGCACCTGGAATATGCAAATTAGCCTCCTGAAGCTTGAATCCCTGGTTTGGTGATGCTTTCGAAGCAGCTGGTCCCGGCTGTACCCAACGATCTTCTAGCTTAGGGAGACTTCGCTTCTCCCAGAAGGCACCTGGAATATGCAAATTAGCCTCCTGAAGCTTGAATCCCTGGTTTGGTGATGCTTTCGAAGCAGCTGGTCCCGGCTGTACCCAACGATCTTCTAGCTTAGGGAGACTTCGCTTCTCCCAGAAGGCACCTGGAATATGCAAATTAGCCTCCTGAAGCTTGAATCCCTGGTTTGGTGATGCTTTCGAAGCAGCTGGTCCCGGCTGTACCCAACGATCTTCTAGCTTAGGGAGACTTCGCTTCTCCCAGAAGGCACCTGGAATATGCAAATTAGCCTCCTGAAGCTTGAATCCCTGGTTTGGTGATGCTTTCGAAGCAGCTGGTCCCGGCTGTACCCAACGATCTTCTAGCTTAGGGAGACTTCGCTTCTCCCAGAAGGCACCTGGAATATGCAAATTAGCCTCCTGAAGCTTGAATCCCTGGTTTGGTGATGCTTTCGAAGCAGCTGGTCCCGGCTGTACCCAACGATCTTCTAGCTTAGGGAGACTTCGCTTCTCCCAGAAGGCACCTGGAATATGCAAATTAGCCTCCTGAAGCTTGAATCCCTGGTTTGGTGATGCTTTCGAAGCAGCTGGTCCCGGCTGTACCCAACGATCTTCTAGCTTAGGGAGACTTCGCTTCTCCCAGAAGGCACCTGGAATATGCAAATTAGCCTCCTGAAGCTTGAATCCCTGGTTTGGTGATGCTTTCGAAGCAGCTGGTCCCGGCTGTACCCAACGATCTTCTAGCTTAGGGAGACTTCGCTTCTCCCAGAAGGCACCTGGAATATGCAAATTAGCCTCCTGAAGCTTGAATCCCTGGTTTGTCTGTATGATATGTATGTCTGTATGATCTGTATGTCTGTATGATATGTAAGTCTGTATGATCATGTTCACACACCACCAAGAAACCTGAAGACACAAAAGAGAATAGTAAAACCAAAAACACTCAGTTTGAAAAAATGTTGCAGTAATCCGCAAGTGCTAGTAAAAGATGTAAAAAACAGGGTATTTGGTTGATACGTTTTTTGCAAAAAATGTATACTAAGCTGCTCTACCAATCTTCACGGTATACCCTTATCAGAGCAGTCCTAACTAATGTATGCAATCCCTATCTGATGTATTTAAAAACCTGATCATCTGTATATAACCTGTGTGAACAGGGTTCAGAGAGGAAAAATCCATGTGTGCATACAGGGTAGAACAGCTTTTGTGCAGATAGCCCAAGAGGAGTGGTGGAACTCCCCAGTCTTGTAGACACAAGAGAACAATTATGGAAACAGGAACACATGGGCTACTTGCACAGTGAACAAGTCTGTATGATCATGTTCACACACCACCAAGAAACCTGAAGACACAAAAGAGAATAGTAAAACCAAAAACACTCAGTTTGAAAAAATGTTGCAGTAATCCGCAAGTGCTAGTAAAAGATGTAAAAAACAGGGTATTTGGTTGATACGTTTTTTGCAAAAAATGTATACTAAGCTGCTCTACCAATCTTCACGGTATACCCTTATCAGAGCAGTCCTAACTAATGTATGCAATCCCTATCTGATGTATTTAAAAACCTGATCATCTGTATATAACCTGTGTGAACAGGGTTCAGAGAGGAAAAATCCATGTGTGCATACAGGGTAGAACAGCTTTTGTGCAGATAGCCCAAGAGGAGTGGTGGAACTCCCCAGTCTTGTAGACACAAGAGAACAATTATGGAAACAGGAACACATGGGCTACTTGCACAGTGAACAAGTCTGTATGATCATGTTCACACACCACCAAGAAACCTGAAGACACAAAAGAGAATAGTAAAACCAAAAACACTCAGTTTGAAAAAATGTTGCAGTAATCCGCAAGTGCTAGTAAAAGATGTAAAAAACAGGGTATTTGGTTGATACGTTTTTTGCAAAAAATGTATACTAAGCTGCTCTACCAATCTTCACGGTATACCCTTATCAGAGCAGTCCTAACTAATGTATGCAATCCCTATCTGATGTATTTAAAAACCTGATCATCTGTATATAACCTGTGTGAACAGGGTTCAGAGAGGAAAAATCCATGTGTGCATACAGGGTAGAACAGCTTTTGTGCAGATAGCCCAAGAGGAGTGGTGGAACTCCCCAGTCTTGTAGACACAAGAGAACAATTATGGAAACAGGAACACATGGGCTACTTGCACAGTGAACAAGTCTGTATGATCATGTTCACACACCACCAAGAAACCTGAAGACACAAAAGAGAATAGTAAAACCAAAAACACTCAGTTTGAAAAAATGTTGCAGTAATCCGCAAGTGCCAGTAAAAGATGTAAAAAACAGGGTATTTGGTTGATACGTTTTTTGCAAAAAATGTATACTAAGCTGCTCTACCAATCTTCACGGTATACCCTTATCAGAGCAGTCCTAACTAATGTATGCAATCCCTATCTGATGTATTTAAAACCCTGATCATCTGTATATAACCTGTGTGAACAGGGTTCAGAGAGGAAAAATCCATGTGTGCATACAGGGTAGAACAGCTTTTGTGCAGATAGCCCAAGAGGAGTGGTGGAACTCCCCAGTCTTGTAGACACAAGAGAACAATTATGGAAACAGGAACACATGGGCTACTTGCACAGTGAACAAGTCTGTATGATCATGTTCACACACCACCAAGAAACCTGAAGACATAAAAGAGAATAGTAAAACCAAAAACACTCAGTTTGAAAAAATGTTGCAGTAATCCGCAAGTGCTAGTAAAAGATGTAAAAAACAGGGTATTTGGTTGATACGTTTTTTGCAAAAAATGTATACTAAGCTGCTCTACCAATCTTCACGGTATACCCTTATCAGAGCAGTCCTAACTAATGTATGCAATCCCTATCTGATGTATTTAAAAACCTGATCATCTGTATATAACCTGTGTGAACAGGGTTCAGAGAGGAAAAATCCATGTGTGCATACAGGGTAGAACAGCTTTTGTGCAGATAGCCCAAGAGGAGTGGTGGAACTCCCCAGTCTTGTAGACACAAGAGAACAATTATGGAAACAGGAACACATGGGCTACTTGCACAGTGAACAAGTCTGTATGATCATGTTCACACACCACCAAGAAACCTGAAGACACAAAAGAGAATAGTAAAACCAAAAACACTCAGTTTGAAAAAATGTTGCAGTAATCCGCAAGTGCTAGTAAAAGATGTAAAAAACAGGGTATTTGGTTGATACGTATTTTGCAAAAAATGTATACTAAGCTGCTCTACCAATCTTCACGGTATACCCTTATCAGAGCAGTCCTAACTAATGTATGCAATCCCTATCTGATGTATTTAAAAACCTGATCATCTGTATATAACCTGTGTGAACAGGGTTCAGAGAGGAAAAATCCATGTGTGCATACAGGGTAGAACAGCTTTTGTGCAGATAGCCCAAGAGGAGTGGTGGAACTCCCCAGTCTTGTAGACACAAGAGAACAATTATGGAAACAGGAACACATGGGCTACTTGCACAATGAACAAGTCTGTATGATCATGTTCACACACCACCAAGAAACCTGAAGACACAAAAGAGAATAGTAAAACCAAAAACACTCAGTTTGAAAAAATGTTGCAGTAATCCGCAAGTGCTAGTAAAAGATGTAAAAAACAGGGTATTTGGTTGATACGTTTTTTGCAAAAAATGTATACTAAGCTGCTCTACCAATCTTCACGGTATACCCTTATCAGAGCAGTCCTAACTAATGTATGCAATCCCTATCTGATGTATTTAAAAACCTGATCATCTGTATATAACCTGTGTGAACAGGGTTCAGAGAGGAAAAATCCATGTGTGCATACAGGGTAGAACAGCTTTTGTGCAGATAGCCCAAGAGGAGTGGTGGAACTCCCCAGTCTTGTAGACACAAGAGAACAATTATGGAAACAGGAACACATGGGCTACTTGCACAGTGAACAAGTCTGTATGATCATGTTCACACACCACCAAGAAACCTGAAGACACAAAAGAGAATAGTAAAACCAAAAACACTCAGTTTGAAAAAATGTTGCAGTATTCCGCAAGTGCTAGTAAAAGATGTAAAAAACAGGGTATTTGGTTGATACGTTTTTTGCAAAAAATGTATGCTAAGCTGCTCTACCAATCTTCACGGTATACCCTTATCAGAGCAGTCCTAACTAATGTATGCAATCCCTATCTGATGTATTTAAAAACCTGATCATCTGTATATAACCTGTGTGAACAGGGTTCAGAGAGGAAAAATCCATGTGTGCATACAGGGTAGAACAGCTTTTGTGCAGATAGCCCAAGAGGAGTGGTGGAACTCCCCAGTCTTGTAGACACAAGAGAACAATTATGGAAACAGGAACACATGGGCTACTTGCACAGTGAACAAGTCTGTATGATCATGTTCACACACCACCAAGAAACCTGAAGACACAAAAGAGAATAGTAAAACCAAAAACACTCAGTTTGAAAAAATGTTGCAGTAATCCGCAAGTGCTAGTAAAAGATGTAAAAAACAGGGTATTTGGTTGATACGTTTTTTGCAAAAAATGTATACTAAGCTGCTCTACCAATCTTCACGGTATACCCTTATCAGAGCAGTCCTAACTAATGTATGCAATCCCTATCTGATGTATTTAAAAACCTGATCATCTGTATATAACCTGTGTGAACAGGGTTCAGAGAGGAAAAATCCATGTGTGCATACAGGGTAGAACAGCTTATGTGCAGATAGCCCAAGAGGAGTGGTGGAACTCCCCAGTCTTGTAGACACAAGATAACAATTATGGAAACAGGAACACATGGGCTACTTGCACAGTGAACAAGTCTGTATGATCATGTTCACACACCACCAAGAAACCTGAAGACACAAAAGAGAATAGTAAAACCAAAAACACTCAGTTTGAAAAAATGTTGCAGTAATCCGCAAGTGCTAGTAAAAGATGTAAAAAACAGGGTATTTGGTTGATACGTTTTTTGCAAAAAATGTATGCTAAGCTGCTCTACCAATCTTCACGGTATACCCTTATCAGAGCAGTCCTGACTAATGTATGCAATCCCTATCTGATGTATTTAAAAACCTGATCATCTGTACATAACCTGTGTGAACAGGGTTCAGAGAGGAAAAATCCATGTGTGCATACAGGGTAGAACAGCTTATGTGCAGATAGCCCAAGAGGAGTGGTGGAACTCCCCAGTCTTGTAGACACAAGAGAACAATTATGGAAACAGGAACACATGGGCTACTTGCACAGTGAACAAGTCTGTATGATCATGTTCACACACCACCAAGAAACCTGAAGACACAAAAGAGAATAGTAAAACCAAAAACACTCAGTTTGAAAAAATGTTGCAGTAATCTGCAAGTGCTAGTAAAAGATGTAAAAAACAGGGTATTTGGTTGATACGTTTTTTGCAAAAAATGTATACTAAGCTGCTCTACCAATCTTCACGGTATACCCTTATCAGAGCAGTCCTAACTAATGTATGCAATCCCTATCTGATGTATTTAAAAACCTGATCATCTGTATATAACCTGTGTGAACAGGGTTCAGAGAGGAAAAATCCATGTGTGCATACAGGGTAGAACAGCTTTTGTGCAGATAGCCCAAGAGGAGTGGTGGAACTCCCCAGTCTTGTAGACACAAGAGAACAATTATGGAAACAGGAACACATGGGCTACTTGCACAGTGAACAAGTCTGTATGATCATGTTCACACACCACCAAGAAACCTGAAGACACAAAAGAGAATAGTAAAACCAAAAACACTCAGTTTGAAAAAATGTTGCAGTATTCCGCAAGTGCTAGTAAAAGATGTAAAAAACAGGGTATTTGGTTGATACGTTTTTTGCAAAAAATGTATACTAAGCTGCTCTACCAATCTTCACGGTATACCCTTATCAGAGCAGTCCTAACTAATGTATGCAATCCCTATCTGATGTATTTAAAAACCTGATCATCTGTATATAACCTGTGTGAACAGGGTTCAGAGAGGAAAAATCCATGTGTGCATACAGGGTAGAACAGCTTTTGTGCAGATAGCCCAAGAGGAGTGGTGGAACTCCCCAGTCTTGTAGACACAAGAGAACAATTATGGAAACAGGAACACATGGGCTACTTGCACAGTGAACAAGTCTGTATGATCATGTTCACACACCACCAAGAAACCTGAAGACACAAAAGAGAATAGTAAAACCAAAAACACTCAGTTTGAAAAAATGTTGCAGTAATCTGCAAGTGCTAGTAAAAGATGTAAAAAACAGGGTATTTGGTTGATACGTTTTTTGCAAAAAATGTATACTAAGCTGCTCTACCAATCTTCACGGTATACCCTTATCAGAGCAGTCCTAACTAATGTATGCAATCCCTATCTGATGTATTTAAAAACCTGATCATCTGTATATAACCTGTGTGAACAGGGTTCAGAGAGGAAAAATCCATGTGTGCATACAGGGTAGAACAGCTTTTGTGCAGATAGCCCAAGAGGAGTGGTGGAACTCCCCAGTCTTGTAGACACAAGAGAACAATTATGGAAACAGGAACACATGGGCTACTTGCACAGTGAACAAGTCTGTATGATCATGTTCACACACCACCAAGAAACCTGAAGACACAAAAGAGAATAGTAAAACCAAAAACACTCAGTTTGAAAAAATGTTGCAGTATTCCGCAAGTGCTAGTAAAAGATGTAAAAAACAGGGTATTTGGTTGATACGTTTTTTGCAAAAAATGTATACTAAGCTGCTCTACCAATCTTCACGGTATACCCTTATCAGAGCAGTCCTAACTAATGTATGCAATCCCTATCTGATGTATTTAAAAACCTGATCATCTGTATATAACCTGTGTGAACAGGGTTCAGAGAGGAAAAATCCATGTGTGCATACAGGGTAGAACAGCTTTTGTGCAGATAGCCCAAGAGGAGTGGTGGAACTCCCCAGTCTTGTAGACACAAGAGAACAATTATGGAAACAGGAACACATGGGCTACTTGCACAGTGAACAAGTCTGTATGATCATGTTCACACACCACCAAGAAACCTGAAGACACAAAAGAGAATAGTAAAACCAAAAACACTCAGTTTGAAAAAATGTTGCAGTAATCCGCAAGTGCTAGTAAAAGATGTAAAAAACAGGGTATTTGGTTGATACGTTTTTTGCAAAAAATGTATACTAAGCTGCTCTACCAATCTTCACGGTATACCCTTATCAGAGCAGTCCTAACTAATGTATGCAATCCCTATCTGATGTATTTAAAAACCTGATCATCTGTATATAACCTGTGTGAACAGGGTTCAGAGAGGAAAAATCCATGTGTGCATACAGGGTAGAACAGCTTATGTGCAGATAGCCCAAGAGGAGTGGTGGAACTCCCCAGTCTTGTAGACACAAGAGAACAATTATGGAAACAGGAACACATGGGCTACTTGAACAGTGAACAAGTCTGTATGATCATGTTCACACACCACCAAGAAACCTGAAGACACAAAAGAGAATAGTAAAACCAAAAACACTCAGTTTGAAAAAATGTTGCAGTAATCCGCAAGTGCTAGTAAAAGATGTAAAAAACAGGGTATTTGGTTGATACGTTTTTTGCAAAAAATGTATACTAAGCTGCTCTACCAATCTTCACGGTATACCCTTATCAGAGCAGTCCTAACTAATGTATGCAATCCCTATCTGATGTATTTAAAAACCTGATCATCTGTATATAACCTGTGTGAACAGGGTTCAGAGAGGAAAAATCCATGTGTGCATACAGGGTAGAACAGCTTATGTGCAGATAGCCCAAGAGGAGTGGTGGAACTCCCCAGTCTTGTAGACACAAGAGAACAATTATGGAAACAGGAACACATGGGCTACTTGCACAGTGAACAAGTCTGTATGATCATGTTCACACACCACCAAGAAACCTGAAGACACAAAAGAGAATAGTAAAACCAAAAACACTCAGTTTGAAAAAATGTTGCAGTAATCCACAAGTGCTAGTAAAAGATGTAAAAAACAGGGTATTTGGTTGATACGTTTTTTGCAAAAAATGTATACTAAGCTGCTCTACCAATCTTCACTTTATACCCTTATCAGAGCAGCCCTGACTAATGTATGCAATTCCTATCTGATGTATTTAAAAACCTGATCATCTGTATATAACCTGTGTGAACAGGGTTCAGAGAGGAAAAATCCATGTGTGCATACAGGGTAGAACAGCTTATGTGCAGATAGCCCAAGAGGAGTGGTGGAACTCCCCAGTCTTGTAGACACAAGAGAACAATTATGGAAACAGGAACACATGGGCTACTTGCACAGTGAACAAGTCTGTATGATCATGTTCACACACCACCAAGAAACCTGAAGACAAAAAAGAGAATAGTAAAACCAAAAACACTCAGTTTGAAAAAATGTTGCAGTAATCTGCAAGTGCTAGTAAAAGATGTAAAAAACAGGGTATTTGGTTGATAAGTTTTTTGCAAAAAATGTATACTAAGCTGCTCTACCAATCTTCACGGTATACCCTTTTCAGAGCAGTCCTAACTAATGTATGCAATCCCTATCTGATGTATTTAAAAACCTGATCAACTGTATATAACCTGTGTGAACAGGGTTCAGAGAGGAAAAATCCATGTGTGCATACAGGGTAGAACAGCTTTTGTGCAGATAGCCCAAGAGGAGTGGTGGAACTCCCCAGTCTTGTAGACACAAGAGAACAATTATGGAAACAGGAACACATGGGCTACTTGCACAGTGAACAAGTCTGTATGATCATGTTCACACACCACCAAGAAACCTGAAGACACAAAAGAGAATAGTAAAACCAAAAACACTCAGTTTGAAAAAATGTTGCAGTAATCCGCAAGTGCTAGTAAAAGATGTAAAAAACAGGGTATTTGGTTGATACGTTTTTTGCAAAAAATGTATACTAAGCTGCTCTACCAATCTTCACGGTATACCCTTATCAGAGCAGTCCTAACTAATGTATGCAATCCCTATCTGATGTATTTAAAAACCTGATCATCTGTATATAACCTGTGTGAACAGGGTTCAGAGAGGAAAAATCCATGTGTGCATACAGGGTAGAACAGCTTATGTGCAGATAGCCCAAGAGGAGTGGTGGAACTCCCCAGTCTTGTAGACACAAGAGAACAATTATGGAAACAGGAACACATGGGCTACTTGCACAGTGAACAAGTCTGTATGATCATGTTCACACACCACCAAGAAACCTGAAGACACAAAAGAGAATAGTAAAACCAAAAACACTCAGTTTGAAAAAATGTTGCAGTAATCCGCAAGTGCTAGTAAAAGATGTAAAAAACAGGGTATTTGGTTGATACGTTTTTTGCAAAAAATGTATACTAAGCTGCTCTACCAATCTTCACGGTATACCCTTATCAGCGCTGTTCTACCCTGTATGCACACATGGATTTTTCCTCTCTGAACCCTGTTCACACATGTTATATACAGATGATCAGGTTTTTAAATACATCAGATAGGGATTGCATACATTAGTTAGGACTGCTCTGATAAGGGTATACCGTGAAGATTGGTAGAGCAGCTTAGTATACATTTTTTGCAAAAAACGTATCAACCAAATACCCTGTTTTTTACATCTTTTACTAGCACTTGCGGATTACTGCAACATTTTTTCAAACTGAGTGTTTTTGGTTTTACTATTCTCTTTTGTGTCTTCAGGTTTCTTGGTGGTGTGTGAACATGATCATACAGACTTGTTCACTGTGCAAGTAGCCCATGTGTTCCTGTTTCCATAATTGTTCTCTTGTGTCTACAAGACTGGGGAGTTCCACCACTCCTCTTGGGCTATCTGCACAAAAGCTGTTCTACCCTGTATGCACACATGGATTTTTCCTCTCTGAACCCTGTTCACACAGGTTATATACAGATGATCAGGTTTTTAAATACATCAGATAGGGATTGCATACATTAGTTAGGACTGCTCTGATAAGGGTATACCGTGAAGATTGGTAGAGCAGCTTAGTATACATTTTTTGCAAAAAACGTATCAACCAAATACCCTGTTTTTTACATCTTTTACTAGCACTTGCGGATTACTGCAACATTTTTTCAAACTGAGTGTTTTTGGTTTTACTATTCTCTTTTGTGTCTTCAGGTTTCTTGGTGGTGTGTGAACATGATCATACAGACTTGTTCACTGTGCAAGTAGCCCATGTGTTCCTGTTTCCATAATTGTTCTCTTGTGTCTACAAGACTGGGGAGTTCCACCACTCCTCTTGGGCTATCTGCACAAAAGCTGTTCTACCCTGTATGCACACATGGATTTTTCCTCTCTGAACCCTGTTCACACAGGTTATATACAGATGATCAGGTTTTTAAATACATCAGATAGGGATTGCATACATTAGTTAGGACTGCTCTGATAAGGGTATACCGTGAAGATTGGTAGAGCAGCTTAGTATACATTTTTTGCAAAAAACGTATCAACCAAATACCTTGTTTTTTACATCTTTTACTAGCACTTGCGGATTACTGCAACATTTTTTCAAACTGAGTGTTTTTGGTTTTACTATTCTCTTTTGTGTCTTCAGGTTTCTTGGTGGTGTGTGAACATGATCATACAGACTTGTTCACTGTGCAAGTAGCCCATGTGTTCCTGTTTCCATAATTGTTCTCTTGTGTCTACAAGACTGGGGAGTTCCACCACTCCTCTTGGGCTATCTGCACAAAAGCTGTTCTACCCTGTATGCACACATGGATTTTTCCTCTCTGAACCCTGTTCACACAGGTTATATACAGATGATCAGGTTTTTAAATACATCAGATAGGGATTGCATACATTAGTTAGGACTGCTCTGATAAGGGTATACCGTGAAGATTGGTAGAGCAGCTTAGTATACATTTTTTGCAAAAAACGTATCAACCAAATACCTTGTTTTTTACATCTTTTACTAGCACTTGCGGATTACTGCAACATTTTTTCAAACTGAGTGTTTTTGGTTTTACTATTCTCTTTTGTGTCTTCAGGTTTCTTGGTGGTGTGTGAACATGATCATACAGACTTGTTCACTGTGCAAGTAGCCCATGTGTTCCTGTTTCCATAATTGTTCTCTTGTGTCTACAAGACTGGGGAGTTCCACCACTCCTCTTGGGCTATCTGCACAAAAGCTGTTCTACCCTGTATGCACACATGGATTTTTCCTCTCTGAACCCTGTTCACACAGGTTATATACAGATGATCAGGTTTTTAAATACATCAGATAGGGATTGCATACATTAGTTAGGACTGCTCTGATAAGGGTATACCGTGAAGATTGGTAGAGCAGCTTAGTATACATTTTTTGCAAAAAACGTATCAACCAAATACCCTGTTTTTACATCTTTTACTAGCACTTGCGGATTACTGCAACATTTTTTCAAACTGAGTGTTTTTGGTTTTACTATTCTCTTTTGTGTCTTCAGGTTTCTTGGTGGTGTGTGAACATGATCATACAGACTTGTTCACTGTGCAAGTAGCCCATGTGTTCCTGTTTCCATAATTGTTCTCTTGTGTCTACAAGACTGGGGAGTTCCACCACTCCTCTTGGGCTATCTGCACAAAAGCTGTTCTACCCTGTATGCACACATGGATTTTTCCTCTCTGAACCCTGTTCACACAGGTTATATACAGATGATCAGGTTTTTAAATACATCAGATAGGGATTGCATACATTAGTTAGGACTGCTCTGATAAGGGTATACCGTGAAGATTGGTAGAGCAGCTTAGTATACATTTTTTGCAAAAAACGTATCAACCAAATACCCTGTTTTTTACATCTTTTACTAGCACTTGCGGATTACTGCAACATTTTTTCAAACTGAGTGTTTTTGGTTTTACTATTCTCTTTTGTGTCTTCAGGTTTCTTGGTGGTGTGTGAACATGATCATACAGACTTGTTCACTGTGCAAGTAGCCCATGTGTTCCTGTTTCCATAATTGTTCTCTTGTGTCTACAAGACTGGGGAGTTCCACCACTCCTCTTGGGCTATCTGCACAAAAGCTGTTCTACCCTGTATGCACACATGGATTTTTCCTCTCTGAACCCTGTTCACACAGGTTATATACAGATGATCAGGTTTTTAAATACATCAGATAGGGATTGCATACATTAGTTAGGACTGCTCTGATAAGGGTATACCGTGAAGATTGGTAGAGCAGCTTAGTATACATTTTTTGCAAAAAACGTATCAACCAAATACCCTGTTTTTTACATCTTTTACTAGCACTTGCGGATTACTGCAACATTTTTTCAAACTGAGTGTTTTTGGTTTTACTATTCTCTTTTGTGTCTTCAGGTTTCTTGGTGGTGTGTGAACATGATCATACAGACTTGTTCACTGTGCAAGTAGCCCATGTGTTCCTGTTTCCATAATTGTTCTCTTGTGTCTACAAGACTGGGGAGTTCCACCACTCCTCTTGGGCTATCTGCACAAAAGCTGTTCTACCCTGTATGCACACATGGATTTTTCCTCTCTGAACCCTGTTCACACAGGTTATATACAGATGATCAGGTTTTTAAATACATCAGATAGGGATTGCATACATTAGTTAGGACTGCTCTGATAAGGGTATACCGTGAAGATTGGTAGAGCAGCTTAGTATACATTTTTTGCAAAAAACGTATCAACCAAATACCCTGTTTTTTACATCTTTTACTAGCACTTGCGGATTACTGCAACATTTTTTCAAACTGAGTGTTTTTGGTTTTACTATTCTCTTTTGTGTCTTCAGGTTTCTTGGTGATGTGTGAACATGATCATACAGACTTGTTCACTGTGCAAGTAGCCCATGTGTTCCTGTTTCCATAATTGTTCTCTTGTGTCTACAAGACTGGGGAGTTCCACCACTCCTCTTGGGCTATCTGCACAAAAGCTGTTCTACCCTGTATGCACACATGGATTTTTCCTCTCTGAACCCTGTTCACACAGGTTATATACAGATGATCAGGTTTTTAAATACATCAGATAGGGATTGCATACATTAGTTAGGACTGCTCTGATAAGGGTATACCGTGAAGATTGGTAGAGCAGCTTAGTATACATTTTTTGCAAAAAACGTATCAACCAAATACCCTGTTTTTTACATCTTTTACTAGCACTTGCGGATTACTGCAACATTTTTTCAAACTGAGTGTTTTTGGTTTTACTATTCTCTTTTGTGTCTTCAGGTTTCTTGGTGGTGTGTGAACATGATCATACAGACTTGTTCACTGTGCAAGTAGCCCATGTGTTCCTGTTTCCATTAAATATAAATATATATATATATATATAGGTGTCTCCCTGACATATATATATGTATATATACCTATTCTATGTGTATATATCTACTCTAATCTAACATGTCAGTGTGATTTTACTGTACTCTGCGCTGAATTGCCGGCTTTTCTAAGGACACGGGTGCGTAAAAATCGGACAGCACTCGCATGGTGCGAGTGCTGTGCGTTTTTTTTCTCGCACCCATTGACTTGCATTGGCGAGTCTCGTCCGAGAATCTCAGCAATACACAGCATGCTGCGATTTTTTTCTCAGCCGACACAGATTTTTCTCAGTCCGATTTCGGCTGGGAAAAAAATCGCAAATGGAGTGTCACCTATTGATTAACATTGGTCCGAGTGCAATCCGATTTTTAATCGGATTGCACTCGTCCGTTTTCCTCACAAGTGGAGATGAGCCCTTATGCTAAGTCATATTGCACGACTCGTTAAAGGGTTGATTGTGACTTATAGGATCTCTACTTCCAACAGGTGGCGCTATAGAGTTTAAGTCCTCTTTTTCTCAGAAGAGGCAATTTGCAAGGTCTAGCACACATTCTGAGTGGAAATATTGTGTTTCTAACAAGCAAGTACCTGGTTAGATAGCATTTAATTTATAATGTGCAAATCTTCATGCTTTTTTTTGCTAAAAAACAAATCAGTTTGATTCATTTTTCCTATACTGATACTGTACACACTACAAAGGGACAAGTTGGTTGAATGTAGGGAAATACTTGCTTAACAATGACTCAAGTATGCAGGAAATCCATAAGAATTACCCCGTAATTCAAATTTCCAAAGCAATCAGAGCTGCCAAGTCATTGCTATGATCTTGTTTAGATCAATCTAGAAACATCACATTCTTATATTATATATCATATTTGCATAATACTGTTTTGTGAAGAATGGCATAGTGATGGCATATGTTTGTGCAAGTTGTTGCATTTCTACATATCCAGTTTACTATTGTATCTTTTCCAAGACAATGTAGCAGCCATTAATTGCTCATATTATATAATAATTTACCATGGAATAGAAACCTCTAGGCTTGTTTTTTGTGAATCGGAAACTACATGTTCCAAAAGCTCTGCCCATGACGTGCATCTGAAATGGGTTCCCCCTTCTGTCAGAGCCAAAACCAGGATGATGACATAGCATGGCAGCTATTTCAAGGTGAGTAATGAGGTCTACGCAACCTGTCATCATGAAACACACCTTCTCAGCACGAGCTGTGTTAATTGCAGTACTTAAGAGCACCCCACCTTCAGGCAAGTTCTACCCATTTTATTAATAATTATAATTTATGTCTTCATTGTGTGCTTATTTTCTATAGCAACAAGCACTGATTAACTTCAGGTGTGGAAGATAGAACAACTATGCTTCTGAAGGAGAACATGCATATGCCCTGGTGTAACAAAGGAAAGATCAACGATAAAACTTGATTTTTGATGGTAATCAATTCTGATGCCGTAAAAAAAAATCACTAGTGGCACAATTGATAAATTTAACTTCTGACCAGTGTCATTTACACTTGGCATTGCAATTCAGTCCTAGTGTTTAAAGGTATGGACTCTATTTTCTAAGAGTCATGCACTTTTATTAGACATTACAGGGCACAATAAGATGTATCAGAATTTAAAGTTGATATGTATTAGACCTACAACACTACATTAATAAATACAGAGACAGAGGCCCTGATTCATTACAGTGTTTTCATCAACTTCTGGCATAAAGTTGCAAAACTTTTGCACAACTTATAGTTGCTCATTAATTTTGAGACTATTGGCAGTTTTAAACCAATCCAGGCCAGATAAGCCGTATTAGACGGAGCATGGACAATGTCTATCTTACAAATTCTTCATATGCAAATTGTCTATCATGACTCTGTTGTCAGGTATCCAAGGGCCATGGTCTCCTTCCCTGTCCCTAGCGCTGGGGTTGCCCTAGCTATCTCTGCTCCCTGGTTTACTTCTAAAGGCCCCGTCACACATAGCGACGCTGCAGCGATACCGACAACGATCGCTGCAGCGTCGCTGTTTGGTCGCTGGAGAGCTGTCACACAGACAGCTCTACAGCGACCAACGATCCCGAGGTCCCCGGTAACCAGGGTAAACATCGGGTAACTAAGCGCAGGGCCGCGCTTAGTAACCCGATGTTTACCCTGGTTACCATCGTTAAAGTAAAAAAAAACAAACGCTACATACTTTTTTTTTCTTTTTTGCAAAGCATGTTCTAGTCTTCTTCTTGGACCAGCACTCCTCCCATTTGGCACAGGTGATTTTAATTAGCAGGAGACTGCAAAGTTAGGGGTCTAGCCCATTTTGGCTCTCACTGAAGAGCTGGAGGAAGGTGAGTTTAAGTGCTCCTTTCATTTTGGTGTTGGTGCTGTGTGGCGGCCATTGTTGCTGTGGCTTTGTGCTGGTGGGGCGGCGCGGTCTGGAGTCATGGGGGCTCAGTCTCGCAGCATGGTTGCTGTGGGGCAACAGGCCGTCCGCCCTGCTGGTGCATGGCCGCTGTGGCGGTGGGCGCCGCACGGCTCCGCTCCGTTAGGGCGATAGGACCCACTACGAGGTTTGCCGTGAAGTGGCAGTGGGCTTCATACAGTCTGATCAGAATGTTAAACTGAAAACCTCATATTCAGTTATATTAATTTTTGCCTAGCGGCTTTAGATCAACGTATGATTTTGGGATGTGCGGTTCATGCTCTTTTTTTTTCTTTTTTGCAACGCTACATACTTACCTATCGCTGTCTGTCCTCGGTGCTCTGCTTCTCTGGTCTGGCTGTGAGCACAGCGGCCGAAAATCAGAGCGGTGACATCACCGCTCTGCTTTCCGGCTGACCGGCGCTCACAGCCAGACCAGAGAAGCAAAGCGCCGAGGACAGACAGCGATAGGTAAGTATGTAGCGTTTGTTTTTTTACTTTTAGGATGGTAACCAGGGTAAACATCGGGCTACTAAGCGCGGCCCTGCGCTTAGTTACCCGATGTTTACCCTGGTTACCAGAGAAGACATCGCTGAATCGGCGTCACACACGCCGATTCAGCGATGTCAGCGGGACCTCAACGATCAAAAAATGGCCGAGGCCATTCCGACACGACCAGCGATCTCACAGCAGGGGCCTGATCGCTGGTACGTGTCAGATTGCTGTTGCGTCACAAAACTTGTGACTCAGCAGCGATCTCGCTAGCGATCTCGCTATGTGTGACGGGGCCTTAATGGTGAAGAAGCGGGGGATGTTGCTGAGCTCCTGAATTCACCCTTAATTGGTTCCCTCCTTCATGCATGGAAGAGGGTAGTAGTAGTGTATGAAAATACACAAAGCAGACTAAGAAGGGAATACAAACAGGGACAAAGGGAAAAACCAATCACACAAATATGCACTCATAAACAACAGACTGGAACACTGGAGAGTAGAGTTGAGCAACTTTTACTTTTTTAGGATCGAGTCGGGTTTCGCGAAACCTGACTTTGCCAAAAGTCGGGTCGGGTGAAATCGGCCGATTATTTCGAAAAGTCGGTGGCCGACCGAAACACGAAACCCAATGCAAGTCAATGGGGAATCAAAGTCGGCAGTGAGTGGAGGACAGAAAAACATCTATAGTGCCCATTTTAATGCCAAAAACATCAATTCTTATTTCTTAAGCCTGTCAATCTTAATTTACTTTATAATAATAGTTAGGTATTGAAAACAGGGGGTCATTTGGCTAAAGTTGTGGGGGGTAGGGCTGGCTCAAGATTTTCGTGGGCCCAGGAAATGCGAAATACTTTACGGCGGTGGAGCAGGGAGAGGTAAGTATTTCAACTTTGCAAGTGCTGTGATCCTGAGCAAGCAGGGGAGCCCACTAGTTGGCACTGGCACAGGGCCCCTCATAGTACTGCGGTATGTTTGACAGCGGGTGGCGCCTCCCACTGCCAGAGACACTTTTGCGCACTATGAGGGGTCCTGTGCCAGTGCCAACGAGTATGCCCCCCCTACCTGATGAAGGAACCTGCAATTTCATCTCCACCTTCCTCTTTGTCCCCGTGTAAGGAGGTATAGTATGCGGGAAGGGGAACCTGACTTTCAGCAGGGTCAGATTCTGGCTGTGTAGAGTGCAAGGGGAATGTAGTGGTCTGGGTCAATGTACCAACAGACTCATCTAGCAGTGGCTAGGCAATGGGCAGGATGAGGAGGAAACACAGATATAGGCCCAAAATAAAAAAGTAGGCTAAAAGCAGTTCAAAATTGGTAACAGGAGTAAACAGGCGGCATTGCTTTGTTCAGTGGAGGACAATTGTAATGAGTGGCGCAGACACAGTTAGTAGGCCAAAATAAAAAAGTAGGCTAAATGCAGTGCAAAATTGGTAACAGGACTAAACAGGCGGCATAGCTTTGTTCAGTGGAGGACTATTGTAATGAGTGGCGCAGACACAGGTAGTAGGCCCAAAATAAAAAAGTAGTCTAAATGCAGTTCAAAATTGGTAACGGGACTAAACAGGCGGCATTGCTTTGTTCAGTAGAGGACAACTGTAATGAGTGGTGCAGACACAGTTAGTAGGCCCAAAATAAAAAAGTAGGCTAAATGCGTTCAAAATTGGTAACAGGACTAAACAGGTGGCAAAGCTTTGTTCTATGGAGGACAATTGTAATGAGTGGCGCAGACACAGTTAGTAGGCCCAAAATAAAAAATAGGCTAAATGCAGTTCACAATTGGTAACAGGACTAAACAGGCGGCATTGCTTTGTTCAGTGGGGGACAACTTTAATGAGTGGCGCAGACACAGTTAGTAGGTCCAGATACAAAAGTAGGCTAAAAGCAGTTCAAAATTGGTAACGGGACTAAACAGGCGGCATTGCTTTGTTCAGTGGAGGACAACTGTAATGAGTGGTGCAGACACAGTTAGTAGGCCCAAAATAAAAAAGTAGGCTAAATGCGTTCAAAATTGGTAACAGGACTAAACAGGTGGCAAAGCTTTGTTCTATGGAGGACAATTTTAATGAGTGGCGCAGACACAGTTAGTAGGCCCAAAATAAAAAATAGGCTAAATGCAGTTCACAATTGGTAACAGGACTAAACAGGCGGCATTGCTTTGTTCAGTGGGGGACAACTATAATGAGTGGCGCAGACACAGTTAGTAGGTCCAGATACAAAAGTAGGCTAAAAGCAGTTCAAAATTGGTAACAGGACTAAACAGGCGGCATAGCTTTGTTCTGTGGAGGACAAATGTAATGAGTGGCGCAGACACAGGTAGTAGGCCCAAAATACAAAAGTAGGCTAAAAGCAGTTCAAAATTGGTAACAGGACTAAACAGGCGGCATTGCTTTGTTCAGTGGAGGACAACTGTAATCAGTGGCGCAGACACAGTTAGTAGGCCCAAAATAAAAAAGTAGGCTAAATACAGTTCAAAATTGGTAACAGGACTAAACAGGCGGCATTGCTTTGTTCAGTGGAGGACAACTTTAATGAGTGGCGCAGACACAGTTAGTAGGCCCAAAATAAAAAATAGGCTAAATGCAGTTCACAATTGGTAACAGGACTAAACAGGCGGCATTGCTTTGTTCAGTGGGGGACAACTGTAATGAGTGGCGCAGACACAGTTAATAGGCCCAAATACAAAAGTAGGCTAAAAGCAGTTCAAAATTGGTAACAGGACTAAACAGACGGCATTGCTTTGTTCAGTGGAGGACAACTGTAATCAGTGGCTCAGACTGTTGTGAATTCTGTGGTCAAGCTCCCTCCTGTGGTCATGAGTGGTACTTCGGCTGGTTCTGTCTATGAGCTTCCTCTGGTAGATGTGAGTGGGGCTGCGGCTTCTGAGTTCCCTTCCTCAGGTGATGAGGTTAAGTCGTTAGGTGCTGCTCTATTTAACTCCACCTAGTTCTTTGTTCCTGGCCTCCAGTCAATGTTCCAGTATTGGTCTTGCTCTTTCCTGGATCGTCTTGTGGCCTGTCTGCCCTGCATAAGCTAAGTTCTGCTTGTGTTATTTTTGTTTGCTATTTTTTCTGTGCAGCTTGCTATATTGGTTTTTCTTGCTTGCTGGAAGCTCTGGGATGCAGAGGGAGCACCTCCGTGCCGTTAGTCGGTACGGAGGGTCTTTTTGCGCCCTCTGTGTGGTTGTTTGTAGGTTTTTGTGCTGACCGCAAAGCTATCTTTACTATCCTCGGTCTATTCTGTAAGTCGGGCCTCACTTTGCTAAAACCTATTTCATCTCTGTGTATGTATTTTCATCTTTACTCACAGTCATTATATGTGGGGGGCTGCCTTTTCCTTTGGGGAATTTCTCTGAGGCAAGGTAGGCTTATTTTTCTATCTTCAGGGCTAGCTAGTTTCTCAGGCTGTGCCCGAGGCGCCTAGGTCTGGTCAGGAGCGCTCCACGGCTACCTCTAGTGTGGTGTGATAGGATTAGGGATTGCAGTCAGCAGAGTTCCCACGTCTCAGAGCTCGTCCTATGTTATTAGTAACTATCAGGTCACTTTGTGTGCTCTTAACCACCAGGTCCATTGTGTCTCTGAATCACCAGTTCATAACAGTACTGGATGCCCAAAGTACTAATGCTTCTCAATAGAGGGAAAAGAGAAGTTCTGAGACCATTTTTTTTTCTCTGCACTGTGTTTTGTCTTTCTTTTCCCCTAGACATTTGGGTGGTTCAGGACACAGGTGTAGTGATGGACATTAGAGGTCTGTCTTCTTGTGTGGATCATCTCACTGCAAGAGTACAAAATATTCAAGATTTTGTGGTTCAGAATTCTATGTTAGAACCAAGAGTTCCTATTCCTGATTTGTTTTCTGGAGATAGAGCTAAGTTTCTGAGTTTTAAAAATAATTGTAAACTGTTTCTGGCTTTGAAACCCCGCTCCTCTGGTGACCCAGTTAAGTTAAGATCATTATTTCTTTATTACGTGGTGACCCTCAAGACTGGGCATTTTCCCTTGCGCCAGGAGATCCTGCATTATGTAATATTGATGTGTTTTTTCTGGCGCTCGGATTGCTTTATGATGAACCTAATTCAGTGGATCAGGCAGAGAAAAATTTGCTGGCTCTGTGTCAGGGTCAGGATGAGGTAGAGATATATTGTCAGAAGTTTAGGAAGTGGTCTGTGCTCACTCAATGGAATGAATGTGCGCTGGCAGCAATTTTCAGAAAGGGTCTCTCTGAAGCCCTTAAGGATGTCATGGTGGGATTTCCTATGCCTGCTGGTCTGAATGAGTCTATGTCTTTGGCCATTCAGATCGATCGACGCTTGCGTGAGCGTAAAACTGTGCACCATTTGGTGGTATTATCTGAGCATAAACCTGAGCCTATGCAATGTGATAAGACTTTGACCAGAGCTGAACGGCAAGAACACAGACGTCGGAATGGGCTGTAAAACACAGTGGTGATTCCACTCATGCTATCTCCAATTGTCCTAAGCGCACTAAGCGGTTCGCTAGGTCTGCCACCATTGGTACGGTACAGTCGAAATTTCTTTTGTCCGTTACTTTGATCTGCTCTTTGTCATCCTATTCTGTCATGGCGTTTGTGGATTCAGGCGCTGCCCTGAATTTGATGGACTTGGAGTTTGCTAGGCGCTGTGGGTTTTTCTTGGAGCCCTTGCAGTATCCTATTCCATTGAGAGGAATTGATGCTACGCCTTTGGCCAAGAATAAACCTCAATACTGGACCCAGCTGACCATGTGCATGGCTCCTGCGCATCAGGAGGATATTCGCTTTTTGGTGTTGCATAATCTGCATGATGTGGTCGTGTTGGGGTTGCCATGGCTACAAGTCCATAACCCAGTATTGGATTGGAAATCAATGTCTGTGTCCAGCTGGGGTTGTCAGGGGGTACATGGTGATGTTCCATTTCTGTCAATTTCGTCATCCGCCCCTTCTGAGGTCCCAGAGTTCTTATCGGATTACCGGGATGTATTTGATGAGCCCAAGTCCAGGGCCCTACCTCCGCATAGGGATTGCGATTGTGCTATCGATTTGATTCCTGGTAGTAAGTTTCCTAAGGGTCGACTGTTTAATTTGTCTGTGCCTGAGCACGCCGCTATGCGGAGTTACGTAAAGGAATCCTTGGAGAAGGGTCATATTCGCCCGTCGTCGTCGCCATTGGGAGCAGGGTTCTTTTTTGTGGCCAAGAAGGATGGTTCGCTGAGACCTTGTATTGATTACCGCCTTCTAAATAAAATCACAGTCAAATTTCAGTACCCCTTGCCGCTGCTGTCTGATTTGTTTGCTCGGATTAAGGGGGCTAGTTGGTTCACCAAGATAGATCTTCGTGGTGCGTATAATCTTGTGCGAATTAAACAGGGCGATGAATGGAAAACAGCATTTAATACGCCCGAGGGCCATTTTGAGTACCGGGTTATGCCATTCGGGCTTTCTAATGCTCCATCAGTATTTCAGTCCTTTATGCATGACATCTTCCGAGAGTACCTGGATAAATTCCTGATTGTATACTTGGATGATATTTTGGTCTTCTCGGATAATTGGGAGTCTCACGTGAAGCAGGTTAGAATGGTGTTCCAGGTCCTGCGTGCAAATTCTTTGTTTGTGAAGGGGTCAAAGTGTCTCTTTGGTGTTCAGAAGGTTTCATTTTTGTGTTTCATTTTTTCCCCTTCTACTATCGAGATGGACCATGTTAAAGTTCAGGCTATTTATGATTGGACTCAGCCGACATCTCACAAGAGTCTGCAAAAGTTCCTGGGCTTTGCTAATTTTTATCGTCGCTTCATCAATAATTTTTCTAGCATTGCTAAACCGTTGACTGATTTAACCAAGAAGGGTGCTGATGTGGTCAATTGGTCTTCTGCTGCTGTAGAAGCTTTTCAGGAGTTGAAGCGTCGTTTTTCTTCTGCCCCTGTGTTGTGCCAACCAGATGTTTCGCTCCCGTTCCAGGTCGAGGTTGATGCTTCTGAGATTGGAGCAGGGGCTGTTTTGTCGCAAAGAAGTTCTGATGGCTCGGTGATGAAGCCATGTGCCTTCTTTTCCAGGAAGTTTTCGCCTGCTGAGCGTAATTATCATGTTGGCAATCGAGAGTTGCTGGCCATGAAGTTGGCATTCGAGGAGTGGCGTCATTGGCTTGAAGGAGCTAAGCATCGCGTGGTGGTCTTGACTGATCACAAGAACTTGACTTATCTTGAGTCTGCCAAACGGTTGAATCCTAGACAGGCTCGTTGGTCGCTGTTTTTCTCCCGTTTTGTCTTTGTGGTTTCGTACCTTCCGGGCTCTAAGAATGTGAAGGCGGATGCCCTGTCTAGGAGTTTTGTGCCCGACTCTCCGGGTTTGCCTGAGCCGGCGGGTATTCTCAAAGAGGGGGTAATTTTGTCTGCCATCTCCCCTGATTTGCGGCGGGTGCTGCAAAAATTTCAGGCTAATAGACCTGACCGTTGCCCAGCGGAGAAACTGTCCCTGATAAATGGACGAGTAGAGTTATCTCTGAGGTTCATTGTTCGGTGTTGGCTGGTCATCCTGGAATCTTTGGTACCAGAGATTTGGTGGCTAGATCCTTTTGGTGGCCGTCTCTGTCACGGGATGTGCGTTCGTTTGTGCAGTCCTGTGGGATTTGTGCTCGGGCTAAACCCTGCTGTTCTCGTGCCAGTGGGTTGCTTTTGCCCTTGCCGGTCCCAAAGAGGCCCTGGACACATATCTCTATGGATTTTATTTCGGATCTCCCCATCTCTCAAAAGATGTCGGTCATTTGGGTGGTTTGTGATTGCTTCTCTAAGATGGTCCATTTGGTACCCTTGTCTAAATTGCCCTCCTCCTCTGATTTGGTGCCATTGTTTTTCCAGCATGTGGTTCGTTTACATGGCATTCCGGAGAACATCGTTTCTGACAGAGGTTCCCAGTTTGTTTCGAGGTTTTGGCGAGCCTTTTGTGCTAGGATGGGCATTGATTTGTCTTTTTCCTCGGCTTTCCATCCTCAGACAAATGGTCAAACTGAACGAACCAATCAGACCTTGAAAACATATCTGAGATGTTTTGTTTCTGCTGATCAGGATGATTGGGTGTCCTTTTTGCCGTTGGCTGAGTTCGCCCTTAATAATCGGGCCAGCTCGGCTACTTTGGTTTCGCCGTTTTTTTCTGCAATTCTGGGTTCCATCCTCGTTTCTCTTCAGGGCAGTTTGAGTCTTCAGACTGTCCTGGTGTGGATACTGTGGTGGATAGGTTGCAGCAGATTTGGACTCATGTAGTGGACGATTTGACATTGTCCCAGGAGAAGGCTCAACGTTTCGCTAACCGCAGGCGCTGTGTGGGTCCCCGAATTCATGTTGGGGATTTGGTTTGGTTGTCGTCTCTTTATATTCCTATGAAAGTTTCCTCTCCTAAGTTTAAGCCTCGTTTCATTGGTCCGTATAGGATTTCTGAGGTTCTTAATCCTGTATCTTTTCGTTTGACCCTTCCAGCTTCTTTTTCCATCCATAATGTATTCCATAGGTCATTGTTGCGGAGATACGTGGCACCTGTGGTTCCATCCGTTGATCCTCCTGCCCCGATTTTGGTTGAGGGGGAGTTGGAGTATATAGTGGAGAAGATTTTGGATTCTCGCATTTCGAGACGGAAACTCCAGTACCTGGTTAAGTGGAAGGGTTATGGTCAGGAAGATAATTCCTGGGTCTTTGCCTCTGATGTTCATGCTGCCGATCTGGTTCGTGCCTTTCATTTGGCTCATCCTGGTCGGCCTGGGGGCTCTGGTGAGGGTTTGGTGACCCCTCCTCAAGGGGGGGTACTATTGTGAATTCTGTGGTCAAGCTCCCTCCTGTGGTCATGAGTGGTACTTCAGCTGGTTCTGTCTATGAGCTTCCTCTGGTAGATGTGAGTGGGGCTGCGGCTTCTGAGTTCCCTTCTTCAGGTGACGAGGTTAAGTCGTTAGGTGCTGCTCTATTTAACTCCACCTAGTTCTTTGTTCCTGGCCTCCAGTCAATGTTCCAGTATTGGTCTTGCTCTTTCCTGGATCGTCTTGTGGCCTGTCTGCCCTGCATAAGCTAAGTTCTGCTTGTGTTACTTTTGTTTGCTATTTTTTCTGTCCAGCTTGCTATATTGGTTTTTCTTGCTTGCTGGAAGCTCTGGGACGCAGAGGGAGCACCTCCGTGCCGTTAGTCGGTACGGAGGGTCTTTTTGAGCCCTCTGCGTGGTTGTTTGTAGGTTTTTGTGCTGACCGCAAAGCTATCTTTACTATCCTCGGTCTATTCAGTAAGTCGGGCCTCACTTTGCTAAAACCTATTTCATCTCTGTGTTTGTATTTTCATCTTTACTCACAGTCATTATATGTGGGGGGCTGCCTTTTCCTTTGGGGAATTTCTCTGAGGCAAGGTAGGCTTATTTTTCTATCTTCAGGGCTAGCTAGTTTCTCAGGCTGTGCCCGAGGCGCCTAGGTCTGGTCAGGAGCGCTCCACGGCTACCTCTAGTGTGGTGTGATAGGATTAGGGATTGCAGTCAGCAGAGTTCCCACGTCTCAGAGCTCGTCCTATGTTATTAGTAACTATCAGGTCACTTTGTGTGCTCTTAACCACCAGGTCCATTGTGTCTCTGAATCACCAGTTCATAACAGCAGACACAGTTAGTAGGCCCAAAATAAATAAGTTGGCTAAATGCAGTTCAAAATTGGTAACAGGACTAAACAGGCGGCATAGCTTTGTTCTATGGAGGACAATTGTAATGAGTGGCGCAGACACAGGTAGTAGGCCCAAAATACAAAAATAGGCTAAAAGCAGTTCAAAATTGGTAACAGGACTAAACAGGTGGCATAGCTAGGTACTGGGGTGGGCTCCTCTGCTGAGTAGCAGGCAGTGGTAGTAGGCGCAAAGTATTAATTGATCTAAATGGAGGCCAGGGCCCCTGTATATGTTAACTATCATCTATCATTTAAACAAATTTGTATTGGCAGTGCCATTGAAGGATTTAAGAGCACAGACTACACAGTGGTGGAGCAGGGAGAGGTAAGTATTGCAAGTGGTACAGCACTGTTCGAGCTGGGGGGAACATTCTGTCGTGGGCGGCGGTACTGGCACAGGGCCCCTCATATTACGACGGTGTGTCTGATGTTGGTTGTGCACAACCACCGTCAGAGACACTTCATTGTACTATGAGGGACCCTGTGCCAGCACCGTCGCCCAAGAGTGGGTGCACCCACCTGTCCAGGCAAACGGCACTCGCACGGGTGCTTGTGCCAGGTGGTGACCACAGCCCTTTGGGGAGAGTCAGCCCATTTAGGGAGGTATAAAAATGGCCTATGGTGGACATTCAGCAGCTGCAAATGGAGGAATTGGAGAAGTCAGTAAGAGGAGGCCAAAAGCAAGACATTTTTCAGGCAAGCTACGTGTCAGCAGGAGAAGGTGGGGCAAAATAATTTGAAATCCATGATTGGTTCATTTTAATGAAGGTTAGATCATCAACATTCTGGGTAGCCAGACGTGTCCTTTTTTCGGTCATTTTTGAACCAGCAGCAATGAAGACTCTTTCTGATAGCACACTAGAAGCAGGGCAAGCGAGTTCCTGTAATGCATATTCTGTCAATTCAGGCCAGGTGTCTATTTTAGATGCCCAGTAATCAAAGGGGAATGACCATTGAGGGAGAACATTGATAAGGGAGTGTGAGGCAGTGACCACTGTTACAGCTAGGGGGCGCTGTATGTGCTCTCCAGAATGTGCATGGAAGTGCATTACTACAGACTACAGACACAGGTGTGGCTGTTTTTAGAATAGTGAGGCAGTGACTGATTAAAAGCCCTGTAGTACTGGGGGAGGGGTGTCAGTGTGTTCTTGGAAGCAGACAGGGCAGTTGTCTGCAGAGCTCTCTCTGTGTGGAGCAACACAGAGGCTAAAATAACCAGAGAGACTAACACCCTGCGTCTTGGGCTGTCTTATATGTACCTGGCTGCACTCCAGAGGATAAAGAGTGCAGTGCGCTGAGTGAGTACAGAGACTTGTTACCGGCGTGCGGTCACCCAGGGAAACTGGACAGAGGGAAGTTCGGCCTGTGTATTGACTGCGTCATATAGCCATGCATTATTAATGGACTGTATGAAAAAGCCGTATATTATATTGACTGTGTGAAGTAACACAATAAAAGAACATTTTGGTTGAACTTGCTTGGGTCACTGCCGTTTCACTGTATATGGTCCTACCGCTGCATCACATATGGTGGAAAGAATGCGGGCCATGTGAACTGAGGCATACCCAAAGCATGGTGCATGTCAGTGATTAAGCCTGCAAAGCTACAGTTTAAACCAGCTGATAAAATGGAGGAGCTTTTGAAGCAGTTTGGCCACTCACAGCAGCAGCAGCAAGAGGCGCTGCAGTTACAGCGGCAACATTTGGAGCTACAAAAGCAGCAACAGCAGCAGATTACTGAATTGTTGATGCAGCAGATCGTGGCTATGCGAGAGGCAGGTCCACCAGGGACAGCATTCTGGTCTGAGGCTCGGTACAAGGTCCGGTCAGCGCTGAGGAAGATGGAGCCTGAGGATGACATGGAGGCTTTTCTCACCATCTTTGAATGTACTGCGGAGTGGGAGAGCTTGCCGGTGACTCAGTGGGCTGAGGTGGTGTCTAATTTCCTGACGGGAGATGCCCAGAAAGCCTTCATAGACCTCAGTCGGGATGATGCCCTGGACTATGGGAAGCTGAAAGGTGAGATCCTTGCTAGACTGGGGGTTAATACATATGTGCGGAACCAATGGGTGTTCCAGTGGTCTTTTTCAGAGACGCGCCCTGCCCGATCTCAGGCACATGACTTGCTGCAACTGGTTAAAAAATGGCTTCAGCCTGAGACATTAACCCCGTTCCAGATGGTAGAGAAGGTGGTGGTTGACCGCCTTGTGAGAGCTCTGCCAGCAGCCATACAGCGTTGGGTGGGACAAGGGGACCCAGGCACTCTGGATGAAGTGGTGGGACTGGTAGAGCGATATACAGCCACTCAGGACTTTATACGGGACACTGCTCCATTTCGGCTGTCACGTAAGTTTTCCCAAGTCCAGGAGCCGGGGAAAACTAAATCGGCTCCTGGGCACAGTCATGCCACAGCGATCAGGTGTTGGCGCTGCCAAGGGCCTGGCCATGTGGCTGCTAACTGCCCATTGGTGTCTGAACCCATGAACTGCAGGTATGGTCGCCGTATTTATATGTATGCTCAGCCAGTCGGTACCACCACTACAGGCACTGCCTGTACCACAGCTGTGCCAAGTACTTGTGAATGGGTGCCAAACAGAGGCTCTCCTGGACACGGGGAGTAAAGTGACTTTGGTCCATCGTTCCCTTGTTGCTGGGGACAACACCAAAGGACTGAAAGTAGAGGTGATGGGTATCCATGGGGAAATCCGGGAGTACCCGACCGTGGAGGTCAATGTTTCTACACCATGTGGAGACATTAGACATGTGGAGGGAGTGGCAAAGACCCTTCCCTATGGGACTGTGTTGGGAAGAGACTTTCCCTGTTTTGGTCCCTGTGGGAGACCAGGGTAAAACCTCTCATGCAAAAAGTTATACCGGGTGCAGAACCCAAAAATATTGAAATACCTGCCGTAGGGGTCACCAACCTAGGGACAGAGTGTAATCCCGATAGGCTCCCCCTAGAGGTAGCGGCAGGAGAAGCTAAAGATGTTGTTTCGGGTGTAGAACCCGAAGATCATAAGATGTATGCCACAGGGGTCGCCAATTTAGGATTAGAGTGTAATCCCGACAGGCTCCCTCTAGAGGTTGGGACAGCTCAGATCCAGGGTCACTTTCAGAGACGCAGATATTAAAGATGCCGGTATGATAAGATCCGAGAGTGTACGATCGAAGAGGCGACTGGGGACGTGGAACCCTCTGGCACCGGTCAAGGATGGGGCCAGGGCTCAGGGTAAATTAGTTAGAGTGCTCGCTAGACAGCATTGTCGGGAGGCTCCGGTTGGGGTGCGGCGTAGGACAGATATATGCTCAGAGTTGCCAGCATGGTCCGTGGCGTTTCAGCGTGATATAGTCACTGAAGCACGGGTAAGGGTACAGAGGAAGCGGTACCAGGGGCCCAAAAGCAGATACTTAGGTGACAGGATGAACCGTGGGGTTAGTAAACCTGAAGTAAACAAAGTAAAGACCACCCAAAACTGGCCCAAATCTGCGCTTAATCAGAAAAGAGGGTTTGGCTTCTGCAATGGAGATCGGGGTGGGTGGTCCCGTAATGAAATATGGAGGAGAAACGCAAAGGGGAGGGATGCGTGTGTTGATCGATGGTTCCGGTCATTACTTTGGTTTCTTAATAAAATTTACAGGAGAACAAATAGGAGCGTTCAAAAAATCATTAAAAAGGTACAAACTTTATTATAGAACCATAAAAAAGACATATACAAACATATATTTGAAGGAAAGGACACTAACAATAATCCCTTGAGACCCACACTAGTCTTCAAAAGATGTACTCTGTTCCGAAACGTGTGTGACATAGCAAAGGTGCGACATGGATAACAGTGTCCATATATAGCACCAAGGGCTATAGACTACGCCCCTAAGGCATTTAGTTGACTGCTTGTACTGTGTCTGTCACGCTATATGCACCTACTATATTGGCAGTATCAGTGGTCTCCTATTAGTGTGCCGGGGATTATAGACTGTTATTTCGGCAGCACTGTCTGTTAGCCTCATTTAGGATTATACTGTGTCATCCTTAGGGGCGTAGTCTATAGCCCTTGGTGCTATATATGGACACTGTTATCCATGTCGCACCTTTGCTATGTCACACACGTTTCAGAACGGAGTACATCTTTTGAGGACTAGTGTGGGTCTCAAGGGATTATTGTTAGTGTCCTTTCCTTCAAATATATGTTTGTATATGTCTTTTTTATAGTTCTATAATAAAGTTTGTACCTTTTTAATGATTTTTTGAACGCTCCTTTTTGTTCTCCTGTAAATTATATCAGTGCCTTCTGGAGTAGGATTTATAGTGTCCAGGACATGGTATTTGGACACTTTGCACTATGAGTCTGGGGTTACATTTATTAATATTTGGTTTCTTAATGTAGTGAGCGGGGATGTCAGGGGGGCATACCGATGCCCTGTCTTTCGCCCTTACGGGGTAACAAATGTTCAACCCCACAGGTATGAACAGGGGGGAGGATATGTGAGGCAGTGACCCCTGTTACAGCTAGGGGGCGCTGTATGTGCTCTCCAGAATGTGCATGGAAGCACATTACTACAGACTACAGACACAGGGGTGGCTGTTTTTAGAATAGTGAGGCAGTGACTGATTAAAAGCCCTGTAGTACTGGGGGAGGGGTGTCAGTGTGTTCTTGGAAGCAGACAGGGCAGTTGTCTGCAGAGCTCTCTCTGTGTGGAGCAACACAGAGGCTAAAGGAACCAGAGAGACTGACACCCTGCGTCTTGGGATGTCTTATATGTACCCGGCTGCACTCCAAAGGATAAAGAGTGCAGTGCACTGAGTGAGTACAGAGACTTGTTACCGGCGTGCGGTCACCCAGGGAAACTGGACAGAGGGAAGTTCGGCCTGTGTATTGACTGCGTCATATAACCATGCATTATTAGTGGACTGTATGAAAAAGCCATATATTATATTGACTGTGTGAAGTAACACAATAAAAGAACATTTTGGTTGAACTTGCTTGGGTCACTGCCGTTTCACTGTATATGGTCCTACCGCTGCATCACAGGAGGAAAAGTAGTTCGTAACCATACTGGACAAATGCTGTCTCCTGTCACTTTGAATCGATGCAACACTAACTGTCGTGTCAGTGGTCATTGCGAAATCACTCCACAACCTGGTCATAAATCCCCTCTGTCCAATGCCACTTTGGCTTTTTGCACCTCTAACACCTCTGCCATGTTGCTCCCTACAGCTCGTGTGAGAACCATCACAGCCGCTGTGTGCTGGGAATGCCTGAACCAAACGGTCTACAAGAGTTGCTTGTTTGGTAGCCAATATTTGCTCAAGGTTCTCATGTGGCATGATGTTTTGTCATTTTCCTTTGTATCGTGGATCCAGGAGGCAGGCCAACCAGTAATCGTCATTGGTCATCATTTTGATAATGCGGGGGTCCCGTTTTAGGATACGCAAGGCATACTCTGCCATGTGGGCCAAAGTTCCAGGTGTCAATTCACTGCTTGTGCTGGGTTGAGGAGCACTTTCTTGAAAATCTACATCACTTGAGGCCTGCAAAAACCCTGTACCTGACCTTGCAATGCCACCAGTTTCTATTGCCCCCTGAGAAGCATCTTCCTTCCATAAATATTCATCCCCATTATCCTCCTCCTCCTCTTCATCCGCCACCTCGTCCTGTAGACTTCCCTGAGCAGACAATGGCTGACTGTCATCAAGGTTTCCCTCCTCTTCGGCCACAGACACCTGCTCCTTGATGTGCGTCAAACTTTGCATCAGCAGATGCATTAGTGGGATGCTCATGCTTATGATGGCGTCATCTGCACTGACCAGCCGTTTGCATTCCTCAAAACACTGAAGGACTTGACAGAGGTCTTGGAGCTTCAACCACTGCACACCAGACAACTCCATGTCTGCCATCCAACTGCCTGCCCGTGTATGTGTATCCTCCCACAAATACATGACAGCACGCCTCTGTTCGCACAGCCTCTGAAGCATGTGCAGTGTGGAGTTCCACCTTGTTGCAACGTTGATTATTAGGTGGTGCTGGGGAAGATTCAGCGATCGCTGATGGTTCAGCATACGGCTGGAGTGTACGGGCGACCAGCGGATGTGCGAGCAAAGTCTGTGCACCTTCAGTAGCAGGGCTGGTAAATCAGGGTAATTTTTGAGGAAGCACTGCACCACCAGGTTCAAGGTGTGAGCCAGGCAAGGTATGTGCATCAGTTCTGAAAGGGCTATAGCAGCCATAAAATTCCTTCCGTTATCACTGACTACCTTGCCTGCTTCAAGATGTACACTGCCCAGCCATGACTCAGTTTCTTGCTGCAAGTACTCGGCCAGTACTTCCGCGGTGTGTCTGTTGTCACCCAAACACTTCATTTGCAGCACAGCCTGCTGACGCTTACCACAAGCTGTTCAATAATGGGACACCTCAGGTGCAATACTGGCAGCAACAGATGGAGTGGTCGTGCGACTGCGATCTGTGGACGAGCTTTCGCTTCTGGAGGAGGAGGAGGAAGAGGGGGGCGAATGCCTACAGCCAACTGTTTCCTAGACCGTGGGCTAGGCAGAACTTTGCCACTATGGCTGTCCCCTGTGGACCGTGCATCCACCACATTAACCCAGTGTGCCGTGATGGACAAGTAACGTCCCTGGCCATGCCTACTGGTCCATGCATCTGTTGGGAGATGCGCCTTTCTACTGACCGATTGCCTCAGTGCATGGACAATGCATTCTTTGACATGTTGGTGGAGTGCTGGGATGGCTTTTCTCGCAAAGAAGTGTCGACTGGGTAGGTCATAGCATGGTACTGCGTAGGCCATCAGGGCTTTGAAAGCTTCGCTTTCAACCAACTGGTAGGGCATCATCTCTAACGAGATTAGATTAGCAATGTAGTCGTTCAAACCCTGTGTACGCGGATGAGAGGAAGAGTACTTTCTTTTCCTATCGAGAGTCTCTTGTAGGCTGAGCTTGACTGGAGAACTGCATATGCTGGAACAAGCGGGGGTGGTGGTGGACATGGCAGATTGAGAGAGGCTTGGGGATGGTATTCTTGATGTGGGCCTACCTACAGTGTTTCCAACCAAGAACCTTGTGATTCCCTGACTGCTTTGGCCTTGCGACAATACCTCCACATTTGCTACTGGTGGTGTCATAACCGGTGGGTTTCCAGTGAGGGAAGCAATGTTGCGTTGCTGACTAGCTTCAATATGAACAGGTGCACCAACGGTATGAGACGTTTGGTAGTTAGTCCATGCTTCCAAGTGCCTGATGGTTAAATGTCTACGCATGCATGCTGTATTTAAATTTTGAACACTCTTCCCTCTGCTAAAGGTCTTGGAGCATTTCTTGCATATAACTTTGGACTGATCATTCAGATCTTGCTTAAAAAATTGCCACACTGCACTCGTCCTACTATGGAATACCTTTTCAGGCTTTGCACGCTGTGCTACTGTCACCGGATGGCCACACTGTCCTACACCTGTTGTGGTATTTGACACACGTTTTTGACCTGATATGGGCCTGCCAGATGACAGCTTTTGCGATGTAGATGGCTGCTGCAGATCATCCTCCTCCGCTTCTGAGCTACTGGCAGCAGCACCCTCTTCCCCTAATGGCTGCCAATCTGGGTCAACAACTGGGTCATCTATCACCTCATCTTCAATGTCATGTGCACCTTCCTATGTGTTCGGGACTGGGCACCATAGTCTCATCAGGGTCAGATTCTGGCTCAGTACACAGCGAGGGCAATGTAGTGATCTGAGTGAATGGAACAGCATAATAATCTAGCTGTGGCTGTGCATCTGTGCACTCCATGTCCGATTCATCTTGTAATGGGCTTTTAACAATTTCCCTCTCTAACCCAGGCACGGTATGTGTAAAGAGCTCCATGGAGTAAAGTGTAGCGTTGCCTGCCGCATCCTTCACTTTTTTGGGGGGTGAGGGACACAAGGAAGCTATTTTTTTCGGACCAGGAGCAGCCACTGATGACTTGCTGCTTTTAGATTTCGAACCATCTGAAGAGGAGGCGAAAGAGCTAGAGGCTGAGTAAGCAAGGAAGGCCAAAAGTTGTTCATGCTGCTCCGGCTTTAAAAGCTGTTTTCCAATTCCAAGATAAGGGTGCCTTCGAGGCCTTGTGTAGCCAGACGATGACGTTGGCTCAACACCTCGAGCCTTTGGTGCTATCTTGCTTTTCCCAGTACCACCAGATGCTCCACTACCGCCACCACCATCAGTACCAGCTGGCAACGACCGCCCACGGCCTCTTCCACCAGACTTCCTCATTTTGGGGGAAATGTTACCAAAATAACAACTATTATATGGTACTGTTAAACAAGGTAGAAGGTGTATATTAACTTTTGGAGAATTTATATCTCCCTTTTTTTGGCGGGAAGACTGCAGCAAAAAACAGGCCCACTGTATTACACTACACAATGTCAGTGGCAGAACGTGGCTGCCAGATATACGACAAACAGAACTGACATATAGAAACTTGTGGGCAATTTAAATCTCCCTTTTTTGGGGGGCAGAATGCAGCAAAAAACAGGGCCAGTGTATTACACTACACAATGTAAGTGGCAGAACGTGGCTGCCAGATATACGACCAACAGAACTGACATATAGAAACTTGTTGGCAATTTAAATCTCCCTTTTTTTTTGGGGGGGGGAGACTGCAGCAAAAAACAGGCCCTGTGTATTACACTACACAATGTAAGTGGCAGAACGTGGCTGGCAGATATACGACCAACAGAACTGACGTATAGAAACTTGTGGGCAATTTAAATCTCCCTTTTTTGGGGGGGAGAATGCAGCAAAAAACAGGCCCAGTGTTTACACTACACAATGTAAGTGGCAGAACGTGGCTGCCAGATATACGACCAACAGAACTGACGTATTGAAACTTGTTGGCAATTTAAATCTCCCTTTTTTGGGGGGGAGAATGCAGCAAAAAACAGGGCCAGTGTATTACACCACACAATGTCAGTGGCAGAACGTGGCTGCCAGATATACGACAAACAGAACTGACGTATAGAAACTTGTGGGCAATTTAAATCTCCCATTTTTGGAGGGGAGAATGTAGCAAAAAACAGGCCCAGTGTATTACACTACACAATATCAGTGGCAGAATGTGGCTGCCAGATTTACGACCAACAGAACTGACGTATTGAAACTTGTTGGCAATTTAAGGCTACGTTCACATTAGCGTTGTGCGCCGCTGCGTCGGCGACGCAACGCACAACGCACGCAAAAATGCATCAAAACGCACGAAAAAACGCTGCGTTTTGCGACGCATGCGTCGTTTTTTACCGAAATTTGGACGCAAGAAAAATGCAACTTGTTGCGTTTTCTTGGTCCGACGCTTGCGGCAAAAAAGACGCATGCGTCGCACAACGCAACAAACAAAAACGCATGCGTCCCCCATGTTAAATATAGGGGCGCATGATGCATGCATCGCCGCTGCGTCGCCCGACGCAAACCCGACGCAAACTAGCATAACGCTAGTGTGAACGTAGCCTAAATCTCCCTTTTTGGGGGAGAGAATACAGCAAAAAATAGGCCCAGTTTATTACACTACACAATGTCAGTGGCAGAACGTGGCTGCCAGATATATGACAAACAGAACTGATGTATAGAAACTTGTTGGCAATTTAAAACTCCCTTTTTTGGGGGAGAGACTGCAGCAAAACACAGGCCCTGTGTATTACTCTACACAATGTAAGTGGCAGAACGTGGCTGGCAGATATATGACAAACAGAACTGACATATAGAAACTTGTGGGCAATTTAAATCTCCCTTTTTTTGGGGGGGGGAGAATGTAGCAAAAAACAGGCCCTGTGTATTACTCTACACAATGTAAGTGGCAGAACGTGGCTGGCAGATATATGACAAACAGAACTGACATATAGACACTTGTTATCAATTTAAATCTCCCTTCTTTTGGGGAGAGAATGCAGCCAAAAAACAGGTCCTGTGTATTACACTACACAATGTCAGTGGCAGAACGTGGCTGGCAGATATATAAAAAAATACAATGGCTGTAGTACAATTTCAATCTCCCTACAATGATCAAAGGACAAGTATGGCAGCAATAAAAAGGACTGCTGCACACAAAACAGTGTGGACAAAGAAACTAGAGAACTGTGCAGGAAGGAGCAACAGGATTATTGCTTTTAAAAAAGCAGTTGGTTTGCACAGCGGCGTACAAACAGCAATGCAGCTATCAGGGAGCCTTATAGGGCAGCCTAATAAGCTACAGAGCTGATGCACACAAATCTAGCCTCCACTGTCCCTGCAAAGAAAAGGTGGTGTTGGACAGTGGAAATCGCTACAGCACAAGCAGTTTCGGGGTTAATCTTCCCTCCCTAACTATATCCCTTCTTCTGATGAAGCTGCAGCAACCTCACCCTATGCTAAGATCGGCAGAAGTAAGATGGTGGTCGGCGTGCACGCCCCTTTATAGCCCCTGTGATGCCGCAGAAAGCAAGCCAATCACTGCCATTCCCTCTCTCTAAGATGGTGGGGTCCGAGACCTATGTTATCACGCTGCCCACAGTCTGCGTGCTCCTTGATTGGCTGACAAATGGCGCTTAAAGCGTCATATGAAACGCGACTTTGGCGCGCAGATCATGCCAATCACACAGTGGGATCGGGTCAGTTTTCACGAAACTCGACTTTGCCAAAGGTCGGCGATTTTTTAAATTGTCCGATCCGTTTCGCTCAACCCTAGTTACGCCTACTAACGGTGTCTGCCGCTCCTTGCCTTTCTCCTCCACTTTACAAAGCTGAGCTTCAATTTTCATCCTGGTTAGGATATTACACTGCATTTGGCCTACTGGTTTGGTTACGCCTAGAGTTGAGCGACCTTGACCTTTTTAGAGTCGAGCCGGGTTTTGCGAAACCCGACTATGTCCAAAGTCGGGTCGAGTGAAATCGGCCGATTATGACGTAAAGTCGGGATCGACCGAAACACGAAACCCAATGCAAGTCAATGGGGCAGCATAGTCGGCAGTGAGTGGGGGCCAGGAAAACACCTAGAGTGGCCATTTTAATGTCAAAACCATCCATTCTTCTTAATGAAGCTTGTCAAGCGTAATTTACCTTATAATAATTGGAAGGCATTTGAAATTGGGGGTCATTTGGCTAAAGTTGTGGGGGGTAGGGCTGGTTCAAGTAATTAGTGGGCCCAGGAAATCTGGACCACGTCACGGCAGTGGAGCAGGGAGAGGTAAGTATTTCAACTTTGCAAGTGCTGTGAACCTGAGCAAGCAGGGGGGGCCCACTCGTTGGCATTGGCACTGGCACAGGGCCCCTCAAAGTACAGCGGTGTGTTTGCACGGCGGGGGCGCCTCCCACCGGCAGCAACACTTTTGCGTACTATGAGAGGCCCTGTGCCAGTGACGTCGCCAACTAGTATTCCTCCCCCCACCTGATGAAGGAACCTGCACTTTCATCTGCACCTTCCTCTTTGTCCCCGTGTAAGGTGGTATGGTATGCGGGAAGAGCAACCTGACTTTCAGCAGGGTCACAATGTTGTTGTGTAGCGTGCACGGGGAATGTTGCGTTATGGGTCAATGTACCAGCAGACTCATCTATCACTGGCTGGGCAATGGGCACGATGAAGTGGAAACACAGATATAGGCCCAAAGAAGAAAGTGGGCTAAATGCAGTTCAAAATTGGTAACACAGGAATAACCAGGGGGCATTGCAGTGGAGGACAACTGGAATGAGAGGCTGACACAGAGAGTAGGGCCAAATCAGTAAGTAGTCGAAATGCAGTTCAAAATTGGCAACCGTAGTAAACAGGCGGCACAGCTTTGTTCAGTGGAGGAGAACAGCAAGGAGTGGCAGACACCGATAGTAGGCCCCAAACCAACTAGTACGCCAAATGCAGTTGTTCCATTTAACCACAATTTAATGAGAGCCTGAAGATAGAAGCTCAGGAAAGGCAACCTGGGGAACACCTTGGAGTGTAACACACCATCTCTCTCCACCCCATACCCATTTTGTATGGCCTAATGCAGTGTACTTTTCTACAACTACTAAACGAGAGTCGGAAGACCGAAGCAATGGCAAGGAAACCTGGGGAACACCTTAGAGTGTAACACACCCTCTCTCTACACCCCATACCCAATTTGAAGGTCTAATGCAGTGTAGTTTCCAAGAACTACTAAACGAGAGCCGGAAGATCGAAGCTCAGGAAAGGCAACCTGGGGAACACCTTGGAGTGTAACACACCCTCTCGCTACACCCCATACCCAATTTGAAGGCCTAATGCAGCGTAGTTTCCAACAACTACTAAACGAGAGCCGGAAGATCGAAGCTCAGGAAAGGCAACCTGGGGAACACCTTGGAGTGTAACAAACCCTCTCTCTACACCCCATACCCAATTTGTAGGCCTAATGCAGCGTAGTTTCCGACAACTACTAAACGAGAGCATGAAGATCGAAGCTCAGGAAAGGCAACCTGGGGAACACCTTGGAGTGTAACACACCCTCTCTCTACACCCCATACCCAATTTGTAGGCCTAATGCAGCGTAGTTTCCGACAACTACTAAACGAGAGCCGGAATATCGAAGCTCAGGAAAGGCAACCTGGGGAACACCTTGGAGTGTAACACACCCTCTCTCTACACCCCATACCCAATTTGTAGGCCTAATGCAGCGTAGTTTCCGACAACTACTAAACGAGAGCCGGAATATCGAAGCTCAGGAAAGGCAACCTGGGGAACACCTTGGAGTGTAACACACCCTCTCTCTACACCCCATACCCAATTTGAAGGCCTAATGCAGTGTAGTTTCCAAGAACTACTAAACGAGAGCCGGAAGATCGAAGCTCAGGAAAGGCAACCTGGGGAACACCTTGGAGTGTAACAAACCCTCTCTCTACACCCCATACCCAATTTGTAGGCCTAATGCAGCGTAGTTTCCGACAACTACTAAACGAGAGCATGAAAATCGAAGCTCAGGAAAGGCAACCTAGGGAACACCTTGGAGTGTAACACACCCTCTCTCTACACCCCATACCCAATTTGTAGGCCTAATGCAGCGTAGTTTCCGACAACTACTAAACGAGAGCCGGAATATCGAAGCTCAGGAAAGGCAACCTGGGGAACACCTTGGAGTGTAACACACCCTCTCTCTACGCCCCATACCCAATTTGTAGGCCTAATGCAGCGTAGTTTCCGACAACTACTAAACGAGAGCCGGAATATCGAAGCTCAGGAAAGGCAACCGGGGGAACACCTTGGAGTGTAACACACCCTCTCTCTACACCCCATACCCAATTTGAAGGCCTAATGCAGTGTAGTTTCCAAGAACTACTAAACGAGAGCCGGAAGATCGAAGCTCAGGAAAGGCAACCTGGGGAACACCTTGGAGTGTAACAAACCCTCTCTCTACACCCCATACCCAATTTGTAGGCCTAATGCAGCGTAGTTTCCGACAACTACTAAACGAGAGCCGGAATATCGAAGCTCAGGAAAGGCAACCTGGGGAACACCTTGGAGTGTAACACACCCTCTCTCTACACCCCATACCCAATTTGAAGGCCTAATGCAGTGTAGTTTCCAAGAACTACTAAACGAGAGCCGGAAGATCGAAGCTCAGGAAAGGCAACCTGGGGAACACCTTGGAGTGTAACACACCCTCTCGCTACACCCCATACCCAATTTGAAGGCCTAATGCAGCGTAGTTTCCAACAACTACTAAACGAGAGCCGGAAGATCGAAGCTCAGGAAAGGCAACCTGGGGAACACCTTGGAGTGGAACACACCATCTCTCTACACCCCATACCCAATTTGAAGGCCTAATGCAGAGTAGTTTCCAAGAACTACTAAACGAGAGCCGGAAGATCGAAGCTCAGGAAAGGCAACCTGGGGAACACCTTGGAGTGTAACACAACGTCTCTCTACACGACGGAAGGGCTGATTCTTAGGAAGGAAGGCTGTTGGAAATAAGCATTGCGCGTCCGAGGGTGATTATATTCTTATTAGGTATATACTCACCCTCGGACGCGCCCTGCTTCTTTATTTGGAATGAATGTTTATTTGCAATGTGGTGTTGACTTTCTCTATTATTTTGGTAATTAATGATTTTATTATTTTCATTATTTTGCATCTTCTCGGCAATAATATAAAGAAGACGCGACAGGACAACACTCGGTGGATGCCATATGTGTGTTTTCAATTTAAAAAAACTTTCAGTTAACTACTTGCAGGAGAAAGTAATTGTAGCTGGTGGCCATTTTTAGTACTGTACCAGATTTTAGTTGTGTGTTTGTTTTTAATGTTAAAATGTCTGCATTTGATATCTCACCAGTATTTTCTTTTTTATAAGCAAAATACTTATTTTTATATTTTCTGATGTTGGTTCCAGGGGTACACGGCCAGCAGTGCCCTGGTCAGTGTAGTAGTAGTTGAAAGAATGGACCGCAGACAGGCATCGAAGGCCTAAAATAATAACACATGGCTGTAGGCAATTTTAAATTGGTTCCAGGGGTACACGGACAGCAGTGGTGTGGTCAGTGGAGGCCTAGTGGAAGGAGTGACCGCAGACAGGCATCGAAGGCCTAAAATAATAACACATGGCTGTAGGCAATTTTAAATTGGTTCCAGGGGTACACGGGCAGCAGTGACCTGGTCAGTGTAGTAGTAGTTGAAAGAATGGACCGCAGACAGGCATCGAAGGCCTAAAATAAAAAAATTGGGCTGGCTGTAGGCAATTTTAAATTGGTTCCAGGGGTACACGGACAGCAGTGGTGTGGTCAGTGGAGGCCTAGTGGAAGGAGTGACCGCAGACAGGCATCGAAGGCCTAAAATAATAACACATGGCTGTAGGCAATTTTAAATTGGTTCCAGGGGTACACGGGCAGCAGTGACCTGGTCAGTGTAGTAGTAGTTGAAAAAATGGACCGCAGACAGGCATCGAATGCCTAAAATAATAACACATGGCTGTAGGCAATTTTAAATTGGTTCCAGGGGTACACGGACAGCAGTGGTGTGGTCAGTGGAGGCCTAGTGGAAGGAGTGACCGCAGACAGGCATCGAAGGCCTAAAATAATAACACATGGCTGTAGGCAATTTTAAATTGGTTCCAGGGGTACACGGGCAGCAGTGACCTGGTCAGTGTAGTAGTAGTTGAAAAAATGGACCGCAGACAGGCATCGAATGCCTAAAATAATAACACATGGCTGTAGGCAATTTTAAATTGGTTCCAGGGGTACACGGACAGCAGTGGTGTGGTCAGTGGAGGCCTAGTGGAAGGAGTGACCGCAGACAGGCATCGAAGGCCTAAAATAATAACACATGGCTGTAGGCAATTTTAAATTGGTTCCAGGGGTACACGGGCAGCAGTGACCTGGTCAGTGTAGTAGTAGTTGAAAAAATGGACCGCAGACAGGCATCGAATGCCTAAAATAATAACACATGGCTGTAGGCAATTTTAAATTGGTTCCCGGGGTACACGGGCAGCAGTGACCTGGTCAGTGTAGTAGTAGTTGAAAAAATGGACCGCAGACAGGCATCGAATGCCTAAAATAATAACACATGGCTGTAGGCAATTTTAAATTGGTTCCAGGGGTACACGGGCAGCAGTAACCTGGTCAGTGTAGTAGTAGTTGAAAGAATGGACCGCAGACAGGCATCGAAGGCCTAAAATAAAAAAATTGGGCTGGCTGTAGGCAATTTTAAATTGGTTCCAGGGGTACACGGACAGCAGTGGTGTGGTCAGTGGAGGCCTAGTGGAAGGAGTGACCGCAGACAGGCATCGAAGGCCTAAAATAATAACACATGGCTGTAGGCAATTTTAAATTGGTTCCAGGGGTACACGGGCAGCAGTGACCTGGTCAGTGTAGTAGTAGTTGAAAAAATGGACCGCAGACAGGCATCGAATGCCTAAAATAATAACACATGGCTGTAGGCAATTTTAAATTGGTTCCAGGGGTACACGGACAGCAGTGGTGTGGTCAGTGGAGGCCTAGTGGAAGGAGTGACCGCAGACAGGCATCGAAGGCCTAAAATAATAACACATGGCTGTAGGCAATTTTAAATTGGTTCCAGGGGTACACGGGCAGCAGTGACCTGGTCAGTGTAGTAGTAGTTGAAAGAATGGACCGCAGACAGGCATCGAAGGCCTAAAATAAAAAAATTGGGCTGGCTGTAGGCAATTTTAAATTGGTTCCAGGGGTACACGGACAGCAGTGGTGTGGTCAGTGGAGGCCTAGTGGAAGGAGTGACCGCAGACAGGCATCGAAGGCCTAAAATAATAACACATGGCTGTAGGCAATTTTAAATTGGTTCCAGGGGTACACGGGCAGCAGTGACCTGGTCAGTGTAGTAGTAGTTGAAAAAATGGACCGCAGACAGGCATCGAATGCCTAAAATAATAACACATGGCTGTAGGCAATTTTAAATTGGTTCCAGGGGTACACGGACAGCAGTGGTGTGGTCAGTGGAGGCCTAGTGGAAGGAGTGACCGCAGACAGGCATCGAAGGCCTAAAATAATAACACATGGCTGTAGGCAATTTTAAATTGGTTCCAGGGGTACACGGGCAGCAGTGACCTGGTCAGTGTAGTAGTAGTTGAAAAAATGGACCGCAGACAGGCATCGAATGCCTAAAATAATAACACATGGCTGTAGGCAATTTTAAATTGGTTCCAGGGGTACACGGACAGCAGTGGTGTGGTCAGTGGAGGCCTAGTGGAAGGAGTGACCGCAGACAGGCATCGAAGGCCTAAAATAATAACACATGGCTGTAGGCAATTTTAAATTGGTTCCAGGGGTACACGGGCAGCAGTGACCTGGTCAGTGTAGTAGTAGTTGAAAAAATGGACCGCAGACAGGCATCGAATGCCTAAAATAATAACACATGGCTGTAGGCAATTTTAAATTGGTTCCCGGGGTACACGGGCAGCAGTGACCTGGTCAGTGTAGTAGTAGTTGAAAAAATGGACCGCAGACAGGCATCGAATGCCTAAAATAATAACACATGGCTGTAGGCAATTTTAAATTGGTTCCAGGGGTACACGGGCAGCAGTGACCTGGTCAGTGTAGTAGTAGTTGAAAGAATGGACCGCAGACAGGCATCGAAGGCCTAAAATAAAAAAATTGGGCTGGCTGTAGGCAATTTTAAATTGGTTCCAGGGGTACACGGACAGCAGTGGTGTGGTCAGTGGAGGCCTAGTGGAAGGAGTGACCGCAGACAGGCATCGAAGGCCTAAAATAATAACACATGGCTGTAGGCAATTTTAAATTGGTTCCAGGGGTACACGGGCAGCAGTGACCTGGTCAGTGTAGTAGTAGTTGAAAAAATGGACCGCAGACAGGCATCGAATGCCTAAAATAATAACACATGGCTGTAGGCAATTTTAAATTGGTTCCAGGGGTACACGGACAGCAGTGGTGTGGTCAGTGGAGGCCTAGTGGAAGGAGTGACCGCAGACAGGCATCGAAGGCCTAAAATAATAACACATGGCTGTAGGCAATTTTAAATTGGTTCCAGGGGTACACGGGCAGCAGTGACCTGGTCAGTGTAGTAGTAGTTGAAAGAATGGACCGCAGACAGGCATCGAAGGCCTAAAATAAAAAAATTGGGCTGGCTGTAGGCAATTTTAAATTGGTTCCAGGGGTACACGGACAGCAGTGGTGTGGTCAGTGGAGGCCTAGTGGAAGGAGTGACCGCAGACAGGCATCGAAGGCCTAAAATAATAACACATGGCTGTAGGCAATTTTAAATTGGTTCCAGGGGTACACGGGCAGCAGTGACCTGGTCAGTGTAGTAGTAGTTGAAAAAATGGACCGCAGACAGGCATCGAATGCCTAAAATAATAACACATGGCTGTAGGCAATTTTAAATTGGTTCCCGGGGTACACGGGCAGCAGTGACCTGGTCAGTGTAGTAGTAGTTGAAAAAATGGACCGCAGACAGGCATCGAATGCCTAAAATAATAACACATGGCTGTAGGCAATTTTAAATTGGTTCCAGGGGTACACGGGCAGCAGTGACCTGGTCAGTGTAGTAGTAGTTGAAAGAATGGACCGCAGACAGGCTTCGAAGGCCTAACATAACAAAATTGGGCTGACTGTAGGCACTTTTAAATTGGTTCCAGGGTAACACGGCCAGCAGTGGCCTGGTCAGTGTAGTAGTTGTAGAAAGAAGGGACCGCAGACAGGCTTCGAAGGCCTAACATAACAAAAATGTCAAAACAATGGTATTGTCAGTGCCAGGCATTGAAGGATGTCAGCGGCTAGACTACACATTGGTGAAGCTGTGAGAGATAATTTTGCTAGTGGTAGAGCACTGTTTGAGCTGGGGGGGGGAACTGTCTTGTGGCCGGCGGTACAGGCACAGGGCCCCTCATATTACAACGGTGTGTCTGACGTTGGGTGCGCACCACCACCGCCAGAGACACTTTATTGTACTATGAGGGACCCAGTGGCAGTGCCGTCGACCAAAAGCGGCCACACCCACCTCTTCAGACAAACAGCACTCTCAAGGGTCCAAGCGCAAAGTGGCGATAGCACGGCCCCGTGTGGGGAGTTTGGCCATTTCGTGAGGTGGAAACATGTCGTATGCTGGACAATCAGGTGAAGAAAATTACGAGATTGGAAAAGTCATTCAGAATAGTCCACAGGCAAGACCTTTTCATAGGAAAGCTAGGTGTCAGCCGGGCAGGGTGGGGCAAAAGATTTTGAAATCCAGTTGTGGTTCATTTTAATGAAGGTTAGATCATCTACATTTTGGGTAGCCAGACGAGTCCTTTTTTCTGTTAGTATTGAACCTGCAGCACTGAATACTCTTTCTGATAGGACACTAGCTGCCGGGCAAGCAAGCTCCTGCAATGCATATTCTGCCAATTCTGGCCAGGTGTCTAATTTGGATGCCCAGTAATCAAATGGGAATGACGGTTGAGGGAGAACGTCGATAAGGGATGAAAAATAGTTTGTAACCATACTGGACAAATGTTGTCTCCTGTCACTTTGAATTGATGCTGCAGTACCTGTCCTGTCTGCGGTCATAGAAAAATCACTCCACAACCTGGTCAGAAAACCCCTCTGTCCAACGCCACTTCTGATTTCTGCCCCTCTAACACCTCTGGTCTGCTGGCCCCTGGAGCTCGTGTGAGAACGATCACGGGCGCTGTGTGCAGGGAATGCCAGAAGCAAACGGTCAACAAGAGTTGATTGTTTTGTTGCTAATATTAGTTCCAAGTTCTCATGTGGCATAATATTTTGCAATTTGCCTTTATAGCGAGGATCAAGGAGGCAGGCCAACCAGTAATCGTCATCGTTCATCATTTTTGTAATGCGTGTGTCCCTTTTGAGGATACGCAAGGCATAATCCGCCATGTGGGCCAAAGTTCCCGTTGTCAAATCTGCGGTTGTGCTTGGTTGAGGGGCAGTTGCAGGCAAATCTACGTCACTTGTGTCCCTCAAAAAACCAGAACCCGGCCTTGCCACGCCACCAATTTCCCGTGCCCCCGGGAAAGCTTCCTCATTAAAAATATACTCATCCCCATCATCCTCCTCATCCTCCACCTCCTCTTCGCCCGGTACCTCGTCATGTACACTGCCCTGACCAGACAATCGCTGACTGTCATCAAGGCTTTCCTCTTCCTCTGGTGCAGACGCCTGATCCTTTATGTGCGTCAAACTTTGCATCAGCAGACGCATTAGGGGGATGCTCATGCTTATTATGGCGTTGTCTGCACTAACCAGCCGTGTGCATTCCTCAAAACACTGAAGGACTTGACACATGTCTTGAATCTTCGACCACTGCACACCTGACAACTCCATGTCTGCCATCCTACTGCCTGCCCGTGTATGTGTATCCTCCCACAAAAACATAACAGCCCGCCTCTGTTCGCACAGTCTCTGAAGCATGTGCAGTGTTGAGTTCCACCTTGTTGCAACGTCTATGATTAGGCGATGCTGGGGAAGGTTCAAAGAACGCTGATAGGTCTGCATACGGCTGGAGTGTACAGGCGAACGGCGGATATGTGCGCAAAGTCCACGCACTTTGAGGAGCAGGTCGGATAACCCCGGATAACTTTTCAGGAAGCACTGCACCACCAGGTTTAAGGTGTGAGCCAGGCAAGGAATGTGTTTCAGTTGGGAAAGGGAGATGGCAGCCATGAAATTCCTTCCGTTATCACTCACTACCTTGCCTGCCTCAAGATCTACAGTGCCCAGCCACGACTGCGTTTCTTGCTGCAAGAACTCGGACAGAACTTCCGCGGTGTGTCTATTGTCGCCCAAACACTTCATAGCCAATACAGCCTGCTGACGTATGCCAGTAGCTGCCCCATAATGGGAGACCTGGTGTGCAACAGTGGCAGGTGCGGATGGAGTGTTTGTGCGACTGCGGTCTGTGGACGAGCTCTTGCTTCTGCAGGAGGACGAGGAGGAGGAGGAGGAGGGGGTGCGAACGGCTACAGACAACTGTTTACTAGACCGTGGGCTAGGCAGAACTGTCCCAAACTTGCTGTCCCCTGTGGACCCTGAATCCACCACATTTACCCAGTGTGCCGTGATGGACACGTAACGTCCCTGGCCATGCCTACTGGTCCATGCATCTGTTGTCAGGTGCACCTTTGTGCTCACAGATTGCCTGAGTGCATGGACGATGCGCTCTTTAACATGCTGGTGGAGGGCTGGGATGGCTTTTCTGGAAAAAAAGTGTCGACTGGGTAGCTCGTAGCGTGGTACAGCGTAGTCCATCAGGTCTTTGAAAGCTTCGCTTTCAACTAACCGGTAGGGCATCATCTCTAACGAGATTAGTCTAGCTATGTGGGCGTTCAAACCCTGTGTACGCGGATGCGAGGCTAAGTATTTCCTTTTTCTAACCATAGTCTCATGTAGGGTGAGCTGGACTGGAGAGCTGGAGATCGTGGAACTAGCGGGGGTGCCGGTGGACATGGCAGACTGAGAGACGGTGGGAGATGGTATTGTTGCCGCCGGTGCCCTAGATGCAGTGTTTCCTACTACGAAACTGGTGATTCCCTGACCCTGACTGCTTTGGCCTGGCAAAGATACCTGCACAGATACAGCAGGTGGTGCGCTAAATGGTGGTCCTACACTGCCGGAAGGGATGTTGCGTTGATGACTAGCTTCATTGGCCGAGGGTGCAACAACCTTAAGGGACGTTTGGTAGTTAGTCCAAGCTTTCAAATGCATGGTGGTTAAATGTCTATGCATGCAACTAGTATTGAGACTTTTCAGATTCTGACCTCTGCTTAAGGAAGTAGAACATTTTTGACAGATGACTTTGCGCTGATCAATTGGATGTTGTTTAAAAAAATGCCAGACTGCACTCTTTCTAGCATCGGATACCTTTTCAGGCATTGCAGACTGAGCTTTAACCGGATGGCCACGCTGTCCTCCACCAGGTTTTGGCTTTGCCACGCGTTTTGGGCAAGATACGGGCCCGGCAGATGGAACCTGTGGCGATGTTGATGCCTGCTGCGGCCCCTCCTCCTCCTCTGCTTCAGAACTGCTGCCGCCTGCACCCTGTTCCCCCAATGGCTGCCAATCGGGGTCAAGAACTGGGTCATCTAATAACTCTTCTTGTACCTCCTGCGCAACTTCGTCTGTGTCACCGTGTCGTTCGGTGGTATAGCGTTCGTGATGGGGCAACATAGTCTCATCAGGGTCTGATTCTTGATCAGCACCCTGCGAGGGCAATGTTGTGGTCTGAGTCAAAGGACCAGCATAGTAGTCTGGCTGTGGCTGTGCGTCAGTGCACTCCATGTCAGATTCAATTTGTAATGGGCATGGACTGTTAACTGCTTCACTTTCTAAGCCAGGGACGGTATGTGTAAAGAGCTCCATGGAGTAACCCGTTGTGTCGCCTGCTGCATTCTTCTCTGTTGTTGTTTTTGCTGAAGAGGACAAGGAAGTGACTTGTCCCTGACCGTGAACATCCACTAACGACGCGCTGCTTTTACTTTTACCAGTTTCACGAGATGAGGCAAAAGAGCTAGAGGCTGAGTCAGCAAGATAAGCCAAAACTTGCTCTTGCTGCTCCGGCTTTAAAAGCGGTTTTCCTAATCCCAGAAAAGGGAGCGTTCGAGGCCTTGTGTAGCCGGACGACGAACCTGGCTCCACAGCTCCAGACTTAGGTGCAATATTTTTTCCCCCACGACCACCTGATGCTCCACCACTACCACTACCCTCATTACCAGCTGACAATGAACGCCCCCGGCCACGACCTCTTCCACTAGACTTCCTCATTGTTTTAAAAACGTAACCAAACTAACGTTATTTGTTGCAGTCACACAACTTACACGGTGAGCTATAACTTCAGTATGATTTAGCTACCCCTTTACAGGTTGGTGAGACCACAGCGAAAATCAGGCCCAATGTTACACACTCTTTTTTTGGTGGCTGCAAATTAGAGAGATGCCCCACACGCAGGACTGTCACTGAAGCACAAATGTTAATATTAATGTCACACTATTATTTTTTTTTTATTTTTATTTTTTTCAGGAACACTTTAGAAACCCCCCCAAAAAAAAAAAATAGATTTTTGCAGGGAGAATTTAGAAAACAAATGTAACAAACTATATGCTTTCTATGGGCCACTGAGTGAGAGATGACGCACACAGGAATCAGGAGTGGCACACAAGCCCAGAGGCCAATATTTTTCTACCAATGATTGATGGAGTTATTTTCTCTGGTAGATTTTGGAACCCAAATCAAGGAAAAAAAATGTAGGCTTTCTATGGACCACAATTGGAGAGAGAGAGAGAGAGAGATGGCACACCCAGGAGTCAAGACTGGCACACAAGCAGAAAGGCCAATATTAATCTCCCACTGTTTTTTTTTTTTTTTTTTTTTTTTTTTTTTTTCAGGGAGACTTTAGAAAAAAAAATAATAAAAAAAATATGATTTTATCAGGAAGAATTTAGAAACCAAATAAAATAAAATGATTTTTTCAGGGAGAATTTATAAAACAAATAAAAACAAAAATAGGCGTTCTATGGCCCACTGACTGAGAGATGACGCACACAGGAGTCAGGAGTGGCACACAAACCCAGAGGCCAATATTTTTCTACCAATGATTGATGGAGTTATTTTCTCTGGTAGATTTTAGAACCCAAATCAAGGAAAAAAAATATAGGCTTTCTACGGACCACAATTGGAGAGAGAGAGAGAGAGAGAGAGAGAGAGAGAGAGAGAGAGAGATGGCACACCCAGGAGTCAAGACTGGCACACAAGCAGAAAGGCCAATATTAATCTCCCACTGTTTTTTTGGTTGTTTTTTTTTTTTTTTTTTCAGGGAGACTTTAGAAATAAAAATAATAAAAAAAATATGATTTTATCAGGAAGAATTTAGAAACCAAATAAAATAAAATGATTTTTTCAGGGAGAATTTAGAAAACAAATAAAACCAAAAATAGGCGTTCTATGGCCCACTGACTGAGAGAGAGAGAGAGAGATGGAACGCTTAGTACTGGCACACAAGCCCAAAGGGCAATATTAATCTCCCTTTTTTTTTCCAGGGAGAATTTCTAAAACCCAAAAAAAAAATAAAATAGGCTTTCTATGGCCCACTATTTGTGAGAGAGATGGGACGCTCAGGACTGGCACAGATGGCACGCTCAGGACTGGCACACAAGCCCAGAGGCCAATATTAATCTCCCTTTTTTTCTGGGAGAATTTATAAAACCAAAAAAATATTTAAATAGGCTTTCTATGGCCCACTATTTGTGAGAGAGATGGCACGCTCAGGACTGGCACAGATGGCACGCTCACAACTGGCACACAAGCCCAGAGGCCAATATTAATCTCCCTTTTTTCAGGGAAAATTTATAAAACAAAAAAAAAAATTAAATAGGCTTTCTATGGCCCACTATTTGTGAGAGAGATGGCACGCTCAGGGCTGGCACAGATGGCACGCTCAGGACTGGCACACAAGCCCAGAGGCCAATATTAATCTCCCTTTTTTCAGGGAGAATTTATAAAACCCCCAAAAAAAATAAAATAGGCTTTCTATGGCCCACTATTTGTGAGAGAGATGGGACGCTCAGGACTGGCACAGATGGCACGCTCAGGACTGGCACAGAAGCCCAGAGGCCAATATTAATCTCCCTTTTTTTCTGGGAGAATTTATAAAACCAAAAAAATATTTAAATAGGCTTTCTATGGCCCACTATTTGTGAGAGAGATGGCACGCTCAGGACTGGCACAGATGGCACGCTCACAACTGGCACACAAGCCCAGAGGCCAATATTAATCTCCCTTTTTTCAGGGAGAATTTCTAAAACCCAAAAAAAAAATAAAATAGGCTTTCTATGGCCCACTATTTGTGAGAGAGATGGGACGCTCAGGACTGGCACAGATGGCACGCTCAGGACTGGCACAGAAGCCCAGAGGCCAATATTAATCTCCCTTTTTTTCTGGGAGAATTTATAAAACCAAAAAAATATTTAAATAGGCTTTCTATGGCCCACTATTTGTGAGAGAGATGGCACGCTCAGGACTGGCACAGATGGCACGCTCACAACTGGCACACAAGCCCAGAGGCCAATATTAATCTCCCTTTTTTCAGGGAAAATTGATAAAACAAAAAAAAAAATTAAATAGGCTTTCTATGGCCCACTATTTGTGAGAGAGATGGCACGCTCAGGGCTGGCACAGATGGCACGCTCAGGACTGGCACACAAGCCCAGAGGCCAATATTAATCTCCCTTTTTTTCAGGGAGAATTTATAAAACCAAAAAAAAAAATAAATAGGCTTTCTATGGCCCACTATTTGTGAGAGAGATGGCACGCCTAGGGCTGGCACAGATGGCACGCTCAGGACTGGCACACAAGCCCAGAGGCCAATATTAATCTCCCTTTTTTTCAGGGAGAATTTATAAAACCCCAAAAAAAATAAAATAGGCTTTCTATGGCCCACTATTTGTGAGAGAGATGGCACACTCAGGACTGGCACACAAGCCCAAAGGCCAATATTAATCTCCCACTGTATTTTTATCAGGGAGAATTTATACACCCCACAAAAAAAAATACAGAAAAATGAAAAGGCTTTCTATGGCCCACTATGTGAGAGAGATGGCACACACAGGGATGGCACTCTAGCAGAAATGCCAAATTGCCAATCTTAATCTCCCACCAAAAAAAAAAAAAAAAAAAAAACAGGGAATGTCCTACAATTACTATCTCCCTGCCTGCAGTAATCTCAGCCAGGTATGGCAGGCAGCTACTATCTCCCTGCCTGCAGTAATCTCAGCCAGGTATGGCAGGCAGCAATAAGGAGTGGACTGATGCACAAATGAAATAAAAAGTGTGGACAAACAAAAAAGATAGCTGTGCAGAAAGGAAGGAACAAGAGGATTTGTGCTTTGAAAAAAGCAGTTGGTTTGCACAGCGGCGTACACACAGCAATGCAGCTATCAGGGAGCCTTCTAGGGCAGCCCAATGAGCTACAGCGCTGAGGGGAAAAAAAAAAAAAAAAAAACTTCCACTGTCCCTGCACACCGAGGGTGGTGTTGGACAGTGCAAATCGCTGCAGCACAAGCGGTTTTGTGGTTAATGGACCCTGCCTAACGCTATCCCTGCTTCTGACAAAGCGGCAGCAACCTCTCCCTAAGCTCAGATCAGCAGCAGTAAGATGGCGGTCGGCGGGAACGCCTCTTTATAGCCCCTGTGACGTCGCAGACAGCAAGCCAATCACTGCAATGCCCTTCTCTAAGATGGTGGGGACCAGGACCTATGTCATCACGCTGCCCACACTCTGCGTTTACCTTCATTGGCTGAGAAATGGCGCTTTTCGCGTCATTGAAACGCGACTTTGGCGCGAAAGTCGCGTACCGCATGGCCGACCCCGCACAGGGGTCGGATCGGGTTTCATGAAACCCCGACTTAGCCAAAAGTCGGCGACTTTTGAAAATGTTCGACCCGTTTCGCTCAACCCTAGTTACGCCTACTAACGGTGTCTGCCGCTCCTTGACTTTGTCTGCCACTGCTTGTTGTTCTCCTTCAACTGTACAAATATGAGCTTCAATTTTCATCCTGGTTAGGATATTATGCTGCATTTGGCCTACTGGTTTGGTTACACCTACTAATGGTGTCTGCTGCTGCTTGTTGTTTTCCTCCATTGTACAAAGCTGAGCTTCAATTTTCATCCTGATTAGGATATTACACTGCATTTGACCTACTGGTTTGGTTACGCCTACTAACGTTGTCTGCCGCTCCTTGCATTTCTCCTCCACTGAACAAAGCTAAGCCTCAATTTTCATCCTGTTACAGATGTTAAACTGCATTTGGCCTACTTGTTTGGCTGGGCCTACTAACTGTGTCTGCTGCTTGTTGTTCTCCTCCACTGAACAAAGCAGTGCCGCCTGTTTACTCCTGTTACCAATTTTGAACTGCATTTAGCCTACTTTTTTATTTTAGGCCTACTAACTGTGTCTGCCACTCATTACACTTGTCCTCCACTGAACAAAGCAATACCACCTGTTTAGTCCTGTTAACAATTTTGAACTGCATTTAGCCTGCTTTATTATTTGGGCCTATATCGGTGTTTCCTCATCATCCTGCCCATTGCCCAGCCACTGCTAGATGAGTCTGCTGGTACATTGACCCAGACCACTACATTCCCCTTGCACTCTACACAGCCACAATCTGACCCTGCTGAAAGTCAGGTTCCCCTTCCCACATACTATACCACCTTACACAGGGACAAAGAGGAAGGTACAGATGAATTTGCAGGTTCCTTCATCAGGTGGGGGGGCATACTCATTGGCGACGTCACTGGCACAGGGCCCCTCATAGTACACAAAAGTATCTCTGCCGGTGGGAGGTGCCCCTGCCATCAAACACACTGCCTTACTTTGAGGGGCCCTGTGCCAGTGCCAATGCGAATGAGTGCCCCCCCCCCTGCTTGCTCAGGATCACAGCACTTGCAAAGTTTAAATACCTCTCCCTGCTCCACCGCCGTGACATAGTCCTCATTTCCTGGGCCCACAAAAATCTTGAGCCAGCCCTTCCCCCCCCCACAATTTTAGCCAAATGACCCCCTGTTTTCAATGCCTAACTATTATTATAAAGTAAATTAAGATTGACAAGCTTAAGAAATAAGAATTTATGTTTTTGGCATTAAAATGGGCACTGTAGGTGTTGTCCTGTCCTCCACTCACTGCCGACTTTGATTCCCCATTGACTTGCATTGGGTTTCGTGTTTCGGTCGATCCTCGACTTTTCAAAATAATTAGCCGATTTCACCTGACCCGACTTTTGACAAAGTCGGGTTTGGCGAAACCCGACTAGATCCGAAAAAAGGAAACATTCCTCAACCCTACATATGACAGTACATACAACATATGACAGTACATACAAAATATGACAGTACATACAACATACACCATATGACAGTATATACAACATACAACATATGACAGTACCTACAACATACATATGACAGTACATACAACATATGACAGTACATACAACATATGACATATGACAGTACATACAACATACAACATATGAAAGTACATACAACATACGACAGTACATACAACATACAACATATGACAGTACATACAACGTACAACATATGACACAACATACAACATATGAGAGTACGTACAACATATAACGTATGACAGTACATACAATATACAACATACAACACATGACAGTACATACAACATACAACATATGACAGCACATACAATATATAACATATGATAGAACATACAACATACAACATACAACATATGACAGAACATACAACATATGACAGAACATACAACATATGACAGTACATACAAAATATGACAGTACATACAACATACAACATATGACAGTACCTACAACATATATATGAGAGTACATACAACATACAACATATGACAGTACATACAACATACAACATACAACATATGACAGTACATACAACATATAACATATGACAGTACATACAACATACACCATATGACAGAACATACAACATATGACAGTACATACAAAATATGACAGTACATACAACATATGACAGAACATACAACATATGACAGAACATACAACATATGACAGTACAAAATATGACAGTACATACAACATGCAACATATGACAGTACATACAACATACAACATATGACAGTACATACAACATACAACATATGACAGTACCTACAACATATATATGAGAGTACATACAACATACAACATATGACAGTACATACAACATACAACATACAACATATGACAGTACATACAACATATAACATATGACAGTACATACAACATACACCATATGACAGAACATACAACATATGACAGTACATACAACATATGACAGTACATACAAAATATGACAGTACATACAACATATGACAGAACATACAACATATGACAGAACATACAACATATGACAGTACAAAATATGACAGTACATACAACATGCAACATATGACAGTACATACAACATACAACATATGACAGTACATACAACATACAACATATGACAGTACATACTGGGCAGCATGGTAGCGCAGTGGTTAGCACAGCAGCCTTGCAGCGCTGGAGTCCTGGGTTCAAACCCCACCAAGGACACCATCTGCAAAGAGTTTGTATGTTCTCTCCCTGTTTGCGTGGGTTTCCTCCGGGTACTCAGGTTTCCTCCCACATTCCAAAGACATACTGATAGGGAACCTAGATTGTGAGCCCCAACAGGGACAGTGATGATAATGTGTGCAACCTGTAAAGCACTGTGGAATATGTTAGCGCTATATAAAAATAAAGATTATTATTATTGTTATTATACAACATATAACATACGACAGAACATACAACATATGACAGAACATACATCATACAACCTATGACAGAACATACAGCATACATGCTACATACATATAGACATACAATACATACATCTAACATACAGTACATATAACATAGATTACATACTCACCATCACTTGTCACTTTGTTCCCCGAAGCCAGTGTCACCTGTAAAAAATATTAAAATAACAAGCAAACAATAAACTCCCCTGATCTGCAGAAATCCACGAGTGTCTCTCGACGATCTCCCGTGGAGAGCAGCAGCATCAGCTGATGCGACCGCTCTCTAGGGGCTCCAAGAATACAATGATGGGAGGAAGGTATCCTTCCACAGTGTATTCCTCCACCACTGTAAAAAATAGTCCCTAGTCTCACTTTTGGCACTGCTGTGTGAGAAAGTTCCCACGCAGCAAATGCCATAAAGTAAGACCAGTGAACTATAGTAACCTCTCAGTGATGCACTGAAGGAGCCATTGTCTCCTGTCAGTGTGTCACTGGAGGTCCTATGGAGCAGTGACATCTGTTATGACCTGGTGGTCAGGACAATGATGGACCTGGTGGTTAAGAGCACACGGAATGACCTGATAGTTACGGATAATAAAGGACGAGCTCTGGGACGTGGGAACTCTGCTGACCACAATCCCTAATCCTATCACACACACTAGAAATAGCCGTGGATTGCTCCTAACGCTCCCTATGCAACTCAGCACAGCCTAAGGAACTAGCTAGCCCTGAAGATAGAAAAATAAAGCCTACCTTGCCTCAGAGAAATTCCCCAAAGGAAAAGGCAGCCCCCCACATATAATGACTGTGAGTAAAGATGAAAATACAAACACAGAGATGAAATAGATTTAGCAAAGCGAGGCCCGACTTACTGAACTGACTGAGGATAGGAAAGATTGCTTTGCGGTCAGCACAAAAACCTACAAAAAGACCACGCAGAGGGCGCAAAAAGACCCTCCGCACCGACTCACGGTGCGGAGGTGCTCCCTCTGCGTCCCAGAGCTTCCAGCAAGCAAGACAACAATAAAAATAGCAAGCTGGACAGAAAAATAGCAAACCAAAGAAAAACAAGCAGGAACTTAGCTTCTGCTGGGAAGACAGGTCACAAGAACGATCCAGGAGTGAACTAGACCAATACTGGAACATTGACAGGTGGCATGGAGCAAAGATCTAAGTGGAGTTAAATAGAGCAGCCAGCTAACGAATTAACCTCGTCACCTGTGGAAGGAAACTCAGAAACACCCACAGCCACCAGTGGAAGTCCATGGATAGAACCAGCCGAAGTACCATTCATGACCACAGGAGGGAGCCCGACAACAGAATTCACAACAGACATCACCCGATGTCTTTGTTCTATAGGGGAGATCGTCGTGGGACATTCGTTATTAATTCGACTGCATCGGACAGGGAGTATACGGTTTAATATTTTACGTTTTTTGCAGGCGATGAAGTATGGTAAGTATGGTGAAATTAAGAATAATAAAATACTTTTTTCTGGCTGTATCTTTATTTTGTTTTTACTTCTTTCACTACTCTAGTATTAATAATGGATAGGCATCTTATTGACGCCTCCCCATTATTAACCCGGCTTGATGTCACCTTACAATAGCAAGGTGACATTAACCCCTTATTACCCCATATCCTACCGCTACTCGGGAGTGGGAAGAGAGGGGCTAAGTGCCGGAATGTGCCACAGATGCGCCATTTCTGGCGTGGCTGCGGACTGGTATTTGTTTGATATAGTGTATGATGTCACTGCTCTATAGTACCTCCAGTGACACACTGACAGGAGACAATGGCTCCTGCAGTGCATCACTGAGAGGTTACTATACTTCACTGGTCTTACTTTATGGCATTTGCTGTGTGGGAACGTTCTCACACAGCAGTGCCAAAAGTGAGACTATTGACTATTTTTTACAGTGGTGGAGGAATACAGTGCGGAAGGATACCTTCCTCCCATCATTGTATTCCTGGGGCCCCTAGAGAGCGGTCGCATCAGCTGATGCTGCTGCTCTCCACAGGTGATCGTTGTGGGACACTCGTGGATTTCTGCGGATCAGGGAGTATATTAATTGTTTGCTAGTTTAATATTTTTTACAGGTGACGCTGACTTCGGGGATCAAAGGGACAAGTGATGGTGAGTATGTACTCTATGTTATATGTACTGTATGTCTATATGTATGTATTGTATGTAATGTATGAATGTATTGTATGTATTATGTATGTAGCATGCATGTATGTTGTATGTATGTTGTATGTGTATAGTATGTTGTATGTAGTATGTATGTATGTAGTATGTATGTAGTATGTTGTATGTATGCTGTATGTATGTAGTATGTTGTATGTAGTATGTATGTAGTATGTTTTATGTATGTAGAATGTATGTATGTTGTATGTATATAGTATGTTGTATGTATGTTGTATATATGTAGTATGTATGTTGTATATATGTTGTATGTATGTAGTATGTATGTAGTATGTATGTAGTATGTATGTAGTATGTTGTATGTAGTATGCATGTTTGTGGGGGTTTTTTACATTCAACACATTACCCGAATGATGGGACTGCTACTGTCCCATCATTGGCTAATGTGTCAATCACTGTCATTGTAGCAGGCATAGCCCGATGGGACTTGTAGTTCCATCGGACGATGCCTGCACACAGACACAAAGATACCCGAGAGCCCTGCACAGACCCGCAAGAGGCCCGCACAGACCCCCGGCAGGCCTGAAAAGACCCCCCGGTAGCCAGCACAGACCCCCGAGAGGCCTGCACAAACCCCCGAGAGGCTCGCACAGACCCCCAAGAGGCCCGCACAGACCCCCGGCAGGCCCGCAGAGACCCCCGAGAGGCCCCCACAGACCCCCGACAGCCTGCACAGACCCCGCCCACACACACAGACACGCAGTCTTCGCCCACGCACCACCCACACTCCATTATAGTGCATCATGACATCATTTCAGCAGCCAATCACAGCCATGCCATTAGTTAACATGCATAACAGGATGTGCCCACACGTCTTAGGATTCCTCATTGGCTGAATAAAAGCAAACTGGCTTATTGCATTATGGGAATTTCCGATTCCGGTATTCGATATTCTAAAAGTATCGGAACTCCGATACCGCGAATATCGGCTGATAACCGATATTGCGGTATCTGAACGCTCAACACTATTCAGGACTCATCTTCCTTAACCCCTTAGTGACAGAGCCAATTTGGTACTTAATGACCGAGCCAATTTTTGCAATTCTGACCACTGTCATTTTATGAGGTTATAACTCTGGAACGCTTCAACGGATGCCGCTGATTCTGAGACTGTTTTTTCATGACATATTGTACTTCATGATAGTGGTAACATTTCTTCAATATTACTTGCGATTATTTATGAAAAAAACGGAAATATGGCGAAAATTTTTAAAATTTTGCAATTTTCAAACTTTGTATTTTTATGCCCTTAAATCAGAGAGATATGTCACAAAAAATAGTTAATAAATAACATTTTCCACATGTCTACTTTACATCAGCACAATTTTGGAAACAAATTTTTTTTTCTGTTAGGGAGTTATAAGGGTTAAAAGTTGACCAGCAATTTCTCATTTTTACAACACCTTTTTTTTAGTGACCACATCACATTTGAAGTCATTTTGAGGGGTCTATATGATAGAAAATAACAAAGTGTAACACCATTCTAAAAACTAGACCCCTCAAGGTTTTCAAAACCACATTCAAGAAGTTTATTAACCCTTCACGTGCTTCACAGGAACTGAAACAATGTGGAAGGAAAAAATGAACATTTAACTTTTTTTTTGCAAACATTTTAATTCAGAACCATTTTTTTTATTTTCACAAGTGTAAAAACAGAAATGTAACCATAAATTTTGTTATGCAATTTCTCCTGAATATGCCAATACCCCATATGTGGGGGTAAACCACTGTTTGGGCGCACCGCAGAACTTGGAAGAGAAGGAGCGCCGTTTGACTTTTTCAATACAGAATTGGCTGGAATTGAGATCGGACACCATGTCACGTTTAGAGAGCCCCTGATGTGCCTAAACAGTGGAAACCCCCCACAAGTGACACCATTTTGTAAACTAGACCCCTTAAGGAACTTATCTAGATGTGTGGTGAGTAGAGTTGAGCGACCTTGACCTTTTTAGAGTCGAGCCGGGTTTCGCGAAACCCGACTATCTCAAAAGTCGAGTCGAGTGGAATCGGCCGATTATCGCGAAAAGTCGGGGATCGACCGAAACACGAAACCCAATGCAAGTCAATGGGGGAGCATAGTCGGCAGTGAGTAGAGGCCAGGAAAACATGTACAGAGCCCATTGTATTGGCAAAAACATCCATTCTTGCTACTGAAGCTTGTCAATCGTAATTTAGCTTATAATAATTGTAAGGCATTTGAAATTGGGGGTCATTTACTATGAGAGGCCCTGTGCCAGTGACGTCGCCAACGAGTATTCCTCCCCCCACCTTCATCTGCACCTTCCTCTTTGTCCCCGTGTAAGGTGGTATGGTATGCGGGAAGGGGGACCTGACTTTCAGCAGGGTCACAATCTTGCAGTGTAGCGTGCACGGGGAATGTTGCGTTATGGGTCAATGTACCAGCAGACTCATCTATCACTGGCTGGGCAATGGGCAGGATGAGGGGGAAACAGATATGGGCCCAAAGAATAAAGTGGGCTAAATGCAGTTCAAAATTGGTAACAGGACTAACCAGGGGGCATTGCTTTGTTCAGTGGAGGACAACTGGAATGAGAGGCTGACACAGAGAGTAGGCCCAAATCAGTAAGTATTCTAAATGCAGTTCAAAATTGGCAACAGTAGTAAACCGGCGGCACAGCTTTGTTCACTGTAGGAGAACAGCAAGGAGCGGCAGACACAGATAGAAGGCCCTAACCCAACTAGTAGGTCTAATGCAGTGTTGTTTTCAACAACTACTTAAGAAGAGCCAGAAGATCGAAGCAATGGAGACGAAACCTGGGGAACACGTTGGAGTGGAACACACCGTCTCTACACCCCATACCCAATTTTTAGGCCTAATGCAGTGTAGTTTTCAACAACTACTAAACGAGAGTCAGAAGATCGAAGCAATGGAGAGGAAACCTGGGGAACACCTTGGAGTGGAACACACCGTCTCTACACCCCATACCCAATTTGTAGGCCTAATGCAGTGTAGTTTTCAACAACTACTAAACGAGAGTCAGAAGATTGAAGCAATGGCGAGGAAACCTGGGGAACACCTTTGAGCGGCAGACACCGTTAGTAGGCCCTACCGAAGTAGTAGCCCAAATGCAGTTTTCAAATTCCTAGAGGCTGAAAACCATACTATTGATGCTCAGCTTTTTTCAAAGGAGGACAGCTGTATTGAGTGGCGCAGACAGACACAGGTAGTAGGCCCTAAACCAAAAATGTGGCTCAATGCAGTTTAAAAAAGGTTACAGGGGTACACAGGCAGCATTGGTCTGGTCAGTGGAGGACAATTTCAATTATGGACCGCAGACAGACTTTGTACGCCTACTAATAAAAAAAGGATGCTCTGTGCAATTAAAAATAGGTTCCAGGGGTCCACGGGCAGCAGTGGTGTGGTCAGTAGAGGCCTAGTGGAAGGAGGGACCGCAGACAGGCGTAGTAGGCCTAACATAACAAAATTAGGCTGTAGGCACTTTAAAATTGGTTCCAGGGGTACACGGGCAGCAGTGGTGTGGTCAGCGGAGGACAATTTGAATTAGGGACTGCAGACAGACTTTGTAGGCTGTCCCCTGTGGACCATGCATCCAACACATTAACCCAGTGCACCGTAATGGACACGTAACTTTTTGTGGACATACCTACTGGTCCATGCCTCTCTTGTCAGGTGTACCTTTCTACTGTTTGATTGCCTGAGTGCTATGACAATGCAGACTTTTTCATGCCGGTGGAGGGCTGGGATGGCTTTTCTCGCCAAAGAAGTGTCGACTGGGTAGCTTGAACCGTGGTACAGCGTAGTTCATCTGGGCTTTATAAATATAAAACAAAGAAAAAAAGTAGGCTCCATGCACTTTCAGCTGGGTTCCAGGGGTACACGGCCAGCATTGGTCTGGTCAGTGGAGAACTATTGGAAGGAGGGACCGCAGACAGGCTTAGAAGGCCTAACATAATAAAATTGGGCTGTAGGCACTTTAGAATTGGTTCCAAGAGTACACGGGCAGCAGTGGTCTGGTCAGTGGAGGCCTAGTGGAAGGAGGGACCGCAGACAGGCTTCGAAGGCCTAACATAATAAAATTGGGCTGTAGGCACTTTAGAATTGGTTCCAGGAATACACGGGCAGCAGTGGTCTGGTCAGTGGAGGCCTAGTGTAAGGAGGGACCGCAGACAGGCGTAGTAGGCCTAACATAATAAAATATGGCTGTAGGCACTTTAAAATTGGTTCCAGGGGTAAACGGGCAGCAGTGGTCTGGTCAGTGGAGGCCTAGTGGAAGGAGGGACCGCAGACAGGCTTCGAAGGCCTAACATAATAAAATTGGGCTGTAGACACTTTAGAATTGGTTCCAGGGGTACACGGGCAGCAGTGGTCTGGTCAGTGGAGGCCTAGTGGAAGGAGGGACCGCAGACAGGCTTCGAAGGCCTAACATAATAAAATTGGGCTGTAGGCACTTTAGAATTGGTTCCAGGGGTACACGGGCAGCAGTGGTCTGGTCAGTGGAGGCCTAGTGTAAGGAGGGACCGCAGACAGGCGGAGTAGGCCTAACATAATAAAATATGGCTGTAGGCACTTTAAAATTGGTTCCAGGGGTACACGGGCAGCAGTGGTCTGGTCAGTGGAGGCCTAGTGGAAGGAGGGACCGCAGACAGGCTTCGAAGGCCTAACATAATAAAATTGGGCTGTAGGCACTTTAGAATTGGTTCCAGGGGTACACGGGCAGCAGTGGTCTGGTCAGTGGAGGCCTAATGGAAGGAGGGACCGCAGACAGGCTTCGAAGGCCTAACATAATAAAATATGGCTGTAGGCACTTTAGAATTGGTTCCAGGGGTACACGGGTAGCAGTGGTCTGGTCAGTGGAGGCCTAGTGGAAGGAGGGACCGCAGACAGGCTTCGAAGGCCTAACATAATAAAATTGGGCTGTAGGCACTTTAGAATTGGTTCCAGGGGTACACGGGTTGCAGTGGTCTGGTCAGTGGAGGCCTAGTGTACGGAGGGACCGCAGACAGGCGTAGTAGGCCTAACATAATAAAATATGGCTGTAGGCACTTTAAAATTGGTTCCAGGGGCACACGGGCAGCAGTGGTCTGGTCAGTGGAGGCCTAGTGGAAGGAGGGACGGCAGACAGGCGTAGTAGGCCTAACATAATAAAATATGGCTGTAGGCACTTTAAAATTGGCTCCAGGGGTACACGGGCAGCAGTGGTCTGGTCAGTGGAGGACTAGTGGAAGGAGGGACCGCAGACAGGCTTCGAAGGCCTAACATAATAAAATTGGGATGTAGGCACTTTAGAATTGGTTCCAGGGGTACACGGGAAGCAGTGGTCTGGTCAGTGGAGGCCTAGTGTAAGGAGGGACCGCAGACAGGCGTAGTAGGCCTAACATAATAAAATATGGCTGTAGGCACTTTAAAATTGGTTCCAGGGGTACACGGGCCGCAGTGGTCTGGTCAGTGGAGGCCTAGTGGAAGGAGGGACCGCAGACAGGCTTCGAAGGCCCAACATAATAAAATTGGGCTGTAGGCACTTTAGAATTGGTTCCAGGGGTACACGGGCAGCAGTGTTCTGGTCAGTGGAGGCCTAGTGGAAGGAGGGACGGCAGACAGGCGTAGTAGGCCTAACATAATAAAATATGGCTGTAGGCACTTTAAAATTGGTTCCAGGGGTACACGGGCAGCAGTGGTCTGATCAGTGGAGGCCTAGTGTAAGGAGGGACCGCAGACAGGCTTCGAAGGCCTAACATATTAAAATTGGGCTGTAGGCACTTTAGAATTGGTTCCAGGGGTACACGGGCAGCAGTGGTCTGGTCAGTGGAGGCCTAGTGGAAGGAGGGACCGCAGACAGGCGTAGTAGGCCTAACATAATAAAATATGGCTGTAGGCACTTTAAAATTGGTTCCGGGGGTACACGGGCAACAGTGGTCTGGTCAGTTGAGGCCTAGTGGAAGGAGGGACCGCAGACAGGCGTAGTAGGCCTAAAATAATAAAATTGGTCTGTAGGCACTTTAAAATTGGTTCCAGGGGTACACGGGCAGCAGTGGTCTGGTCAGTGGAGGCCTAGTGTAAGGAGGGACCGCAGACAGGCTTCGAAGGCCTAACATAATAAAATTGGGCTGTAGGCACTTTAGAATTGGTTCCAGGGGTACACGGGCAGCAGTGGTCTTGGTCAGTGGAGGCCTAGTGGAAGGAGGGACCGCAGACAGGCTTCTAATGGCCTAACATAATAAAATTGGGTTGTAGGCACTTTAAAATTGGTTCCAGGGGTACACGGGCAGCAGTGGTCTGATCAGTGGAGGCCTAGTGGAAGGAGTGACCGCAGACAGGCTTCGAAGGCCTAACATAATAAAATTGGGCTGTAGGCACTTTAGAATTGGTTCCAGGGGTACACGGGCAGCAGTGGTCTGGTCAGTGGAGGCCTAGTGGAAGGAGGGACCGCAGACAGGCGTAGTAGGCCTAACATAATAAAATATGGCTGTAGGCACTTTGAAATTGGTTCCAGGGGTACACGGGCAGCAGTGGTCTGGTCAGTGGAGGCCTAGTGGAAGGAGGGACCGCAGACAGGCGTAGTAGGCCTAACATAATAAAATATGGCTGTAGGCACTTTAAAATTGGTTCCAGGGGTACACGGGCAGCAGTGGTCTGGTCAGTGGAGGACTAGTGGAAGGAGGGACCGCAGACAGGCTTCAAAGGCCTAACATAATAAAATTGGGCTGTAGGCACTTTAGAATTGGTTCCAGGGGTACACGGGAAGCAGTGGTCTGGTCAGTGGAGGCCTAGTGTAAGGAGGGACCGCAGACAGGCGTAGTAGGCCTAACATAATAAAATATGGCTGTAGGCACTTTAAAATTGGTTCCAGGGGTACACGGGCAGCAGTGGTCTGGTCAGTGGAGGCCTAGTGGAAGGAGGGACCGCAGACAGGCTTCGAAGGCCTAACATAATAAAATTGGGCTGTAGGCACTTTAGAATTGGTTCCAGGGGTACACGGGCAGCAGTGGTCTTGGTCAGTGGAGGCCTAGTGGAAGGAGGGACCGCAGACAGGCTTCTAATGGCCTAACATAATAAAATTGGGCTGTAGGCACTTTAAAATTGGTTCCAGGGGTACACGGGCAGCAGTGGTCTGATCAGTGGAGGCCTAGTGGAAGGATGGACCGCAGACAGGCTTCGAAGGCCTAACATAATAAAATTGGGCTGTAGGCACTTTAGAATTGGTTCCAGGGGTACACGGGCAGCAGTGGTCTGGTCAGTGGAGGCCTAGTGGAAGGAGGGACCGCAGACAGGCGTAGTAGGCCTAACATAATAAAATATGGCTGTAGGCACTTTAAAATTGGTTCCAGGGGTACACGGGCAGCAGTGGTCTGGTCAGTGGAGGCCTAGTGGAAGGAGGGACCGCAGACAGGCGTAGTAGGCCTAACATAATAAAATATGGCTGTAGGCACTTTAAAATTGGTTCCAGGGGTACACGGGCAGCAGTGGTCTGGTCAGTGGAGGCCTAGTGGAAGGAGGAACCGTAGAAAGGCTTCGAAGGAATAACATAATAAAATTGGGCTGTAGGCACTTTATAATTGGTTCCAGGGGTACACGGGCAGCAGTGGTCTTGGTCAGTGGAGGCCTAGTGGAAGGAGGGACCGCAGACAGGCTTCGAATGGCCTAACATAATAAAATTTGGCTGTAGGCACATTAGAATTGGTTCCAGTGGTACACGGGCAGCAGTGGTCTGATCAGTGGAGGCCTAGTGGAAGAAGGGACCGCAGACAGGCTTCGAAGGCCTAACATAATAAAATTGGGTTGTAGGCACTTTAAAATTGGTTCCAGGGGTACACGGACAGCAGTGGTCATGGTCAGTGGAGGCCTAGTGGAAGGAGGGACCGCAGACAAGCTTCTAATGGCCTAACATAATAAAATTGGGCTGTAGGCACTTTAGAATTGGTTCCAGGGGTACACGGGCAGCAGTGGTCTGATCAGTGGAGGCCTAGTGGAAGGAGGGACCGCAGACAGGCTTCGAAGGCCTAACATAATAAAATTGGGCTGTAGGCACTTTAGAATTGGTTCCAGGGGTACACGGGCAGCAGTGATCTGGTCAGTGGAGGACTAGTGGAAGGAGGGACCGCAGACAGGCTTCGAAGGCCTAACATAATAAAATTGGGCTGTAGGCACTTTAGAATTGGTTCCTGGGGTACACGGGCAGCAGTGGTCTGATCAGTGGAGGCCTAGTGGAAGGAGGAACCGCAGACAGGCTTCGAAGGCCTAACATAATAAAATTGGCCTGTAGGCACTTTAGAATTGGTTCCAGGGGTACACGGGCAGCAGTGGTCTGGTCAGTGGAGGCCTAGTGTAAAGAGGGACCGCAGACAGGCGTAGTAGGCCTTATATAATAAAATATGGCTGTAGGCACTTTAAAATTGGTTCCAGGGGTACACGGGCAGCAGTGGTCTGGTCAGTGGAGGCCTAGTGGAAGGAGGGACCGCAGACAGGCTTCGAAGGCCTAACATGATTAAATTGGGCTCTAGGCACTTTAGAATTGGTTCCAGGGGTACACGGGCAGCAGTGGTCTGGTCAGTGGAGGCCTAGTGTAAGGAGGGACCTCAGACAGGTGTAGTAGGCCTAACATAATAAAATATGGCTGTAGGCATTTTAAAATTGGTTCCAGGGGTACACGGGCAGCAGTGGTCTGGTCAGTGGAGGACTAGTGGAAGGAGGGACCGCAGACAGGCGTAGTAGGCCTAACATAATAAAATATGGCTGTAGGCACTTTAGAATTGGTTCCAGGGGTACACGGGCAGCAGTGTTCTGGTCAGTGGAGGCCTAGTGGAAGGAGGGACCGCAGAGAGGCGTAGTAGGCCTAACATAATAAAATATGGCTGTAGGCACTTTAAAATTGGTTCCAGGGGTACACGGGCAGCAGTGGTCTGATCAGTGGAGGCCTAGTGTAAGGAGGGACCGCAGACAGGCTTCGAAGGCCTAACATATTAAAATTGGGCTGTAGGCACTTTAGAATTGGTTCCAGGGGTACACGGGCAGCAGTGGTCTGGTCAGTGGAGGCCTAGTGGAAGGAGGGACCGCAGACAGGCGTAGTAGGCCTAACATAATAAAATATGGCTGTAGGCACTTTAAAATTGGTTCCGGGGGTACACGGGCAACAGTGGTCTGGTCAGTGGAGGCCTAGTGTAAGGAGGGACCGCAGACAGGCTTCGAAGGCCTAACATAATAAAATTGGGCTGTAGGCACTTTAGAATTGGTTCCAGGGGTACACGGGCAGCAGTGGTCTTGGTCAGTGGAGGCCTAGTGGAAGGAGGGACCGCAGACAGACTTCTAATGGCCTAACATAATAAAATTGGGCTGTAGGCACTTTAAAATTGGTTCCAGGGGTACACGGGCAGCAGTGGTCTGATCAGTGGAGGCCTAGTGGAAGGAGGGACCGCAGACAGGCTTCGAAGGCCTAACATAATAAAATTGGGCTGTAGGCACTTTAGAATTGGTTCCAGGGGTACACGGGCAGCAGTGGTCTGGTCAGTGGAGGCCTAGTGGAAGGAGGGACCGCAGACAGGCGTAGTAGGCCTAACATAATAAAATATGGCTGTAGGCACTTTGAAATTGATTCCAGGGGTACACGGGCAGCAGTGGTCTGGTCAGTGGAGGCCTAGTGGAAGGAGGGACCGCAGACAGGCGTAGTAGGCCTAACATAATAAAATATGGCTGTAGGCACTTTAAAATTGGTTCCAGGGGTACACGGGCAGCAGTGGTCTGGTCAGTGGAGGACTAGTGGAAGGAGGGACCGCAGACAGGCTTCGAAGGCCTAACATAATAAAATTGGGCTGTAGGCACTTTAGAATTGGTTCCAGGGGTACACGGGAAGCAGTGGTCTGGTCAGTGGAGGCCTAGTGTAAGGAGGGACCGCAGACAGGCGTAGTAGGCCTAACATAATAAAATATGGCTGTAGGCACTTTAAAATTAGTTCCAGGGGTACACGGGCAGCAGTGGTCTGGTCAGTGGAGGCCTAGTGGAAGGAGGGACCGCAGACAGGCTTCGAAGGCCTAACATAATAAAATTGGGCTGTAGGCACTTTAGAATTGGTTCCAGGGGTACACGGGCAGCAGTGGTCTTGGTCAGTGGAGGCCTAGTGGAAGGAGGGACCGCAGACAGGCTTCTAATGGCCTAACATAATAAAATTGGGCTGTAGGCACTTTAAAATTGGTTCCAGGGGTACACGGGCAGCAGTGGTCTGATCAGTGGAGGCCTAGTGGAAGGAGGGACCGCAGACAGGCTTCGAAGGCCTAACATAATAAAATTGGGCTGTAGGCACTTTAGAATTGGTTCCAGGGGTACACGGGCAGCAGTGATCTGGTCAGTGGAGGACTAGTGGAAGGAGGGACCGCAGACAGGCTTCGAAGGCCTAACATAATAAAATTGGGCTGTAGGCACTTTAGAATTGGTTCCTGGGGTACACGGGCAGCAGTGGTCTGATCAGTGGAGGCCTAGTGGAAGGAGGGACCGCAGACAGACTTCTAATGGCCTAACATAATAAAATTGGGCTGTAGGCACTTTAAAATTGGTTCCAGGGGTACACGGGCAGCAGTGGTCTGATCAGTGGAGGCCTAGTGGAAGGAGGGACCGCAGACAGGCTTCGAAGGCCTAACATAATAAAATTGGGCTGTAGGCACTTTAGAATTGGTTCCAGGGGTACACGGGCAGCAGTGGTCTGGTCAGTGGAGGCCTAGTGGAAGGAGGGACCGCAGACAGGCGTAGTAGGCCTAACATAATAAAATATGGCTGTAGGCACTTTGAAATTGGTTCCAGGGGTACACGGGCAGCAGTGGTCTGGTCAGTGGAGGCCTAGTGGAAGGAGGGACCGCAGACAGGCGTAGTAGGCCTAACATAATAAAATATGGCTGTAGGCACTTTAAAATTGGTTCCAGGGGTACACGGGCAGCAGTGGTCTGGTCAGTGGAGGACTAGTGGAAGGAGGGACCGCAGACAGGCTTCGAAGGCCTAACATAATAAAATTGGGCTGTAGGCACTTTAGAATTGGTTCCAGGGGTACACGGGAAGCAGTGGTCTGGTCAGTGGAGGCCTAGTGTAAGGAGGGACCGCAGACAGGCGTAGTAGGCCTAACATAATAAAATATGGCTGTAGGCACTTTAAAATTAGTTCCAGGGGTACACGGGCAGCAGTGGTCTGGTCAGTGGAGGCCTAGTGGAAGGAGGGACCGCAGACAGGCTTCGAAGGCCTAACATAATAAAATTGGGCTGTAGGCACTTTAGAATTGGTTCCAGGGGTACACGGGCAGCAGTGGTCTTGGTCAGTGGAGGCCTAGTGGAAGGAGGGACCGCAGACAGGCTTCTAATGGCCTAACATAATAAAATTGGGCTGTAGGCACTTTAAAATTGGTTCCAGGGGTACACGGGCAGCAGTGGTCTGATCAGTGGAGGCCTAGTGGAAGGAGGGACCGCAGACAGGCTTCGAAGGCCTAACATAATAAAATTGGGCTGTAGGCACTTTAGAATTGGTTCCAGGGGTACACGGGCAGCAGTGGTCTGGTCAGTTGAGGCCTAGTGGAAGGAGGGACCGCAGACAGGCGTAGTAGGCCTAACATAATAAAATATGGCTGTAGGCACTTTAAAATTGGTTCCAGGGGTACACGGGCAGCAGTGGTCTGGTCAGTGGAGGCCTAGTGGAAGGAGGGACCGCAGACAGGCGTAGTAGGCCTAACATAATAAAATATGGCTGTAGGCACTTTAAAATTGGTTCCAGGGGTACACGGGCAGCAGTGGTCTGGTCAGTGGAGGCCTAGTGTAAGGAGGGACCGCAGACAGGCGTAGTAGGCCTAACATAATAAAATATGGCTGTAGACACTTTAAAATTGGTTCCAGGGGTACACGGGCAGCAGTGGTCTGGTCAGTGGAGGCCTAGTGGAAGGAGGAACCGTAGAAAGGCTTCGAAGGCCTAACATAATAAAATTGGGCTGTAGGCACTTTAGAATTGGTTCCAGGGGTACACGGGCAGCAGTGGTCTGATCAGTGGAGGCCTAGTGGAAGGAGGGACCGCAGACAGGCTTCGAAGGCCTAACATAATAAAATTGGGCTGTAGGCACTTTAGAATTGGTTCCAGGGGTACACGGGCAGCAGTGGTCTGGTCAGTGGAGGACTAGTGGAAGGAGGGACCGCAGACAGGCTTCGAAGGCCTAACATAATAAAATTGGGCTGTAGGCACTTTAGAATTGGTTCCTGGGGTACACGGGCAGCAGTGGTCTGGTCAGTGGAGGCCTAGTGGAAGGAGGGACCGCAGACAGGCTTCGAAGGCCTAACATAATAAAATTGGGCTGTAGGCACTTTAGAATTGGTTCCAGGGGTACACGGGCAGCAGTGGTCTGATCAGTGGAGGCCTAGTGGAAGGAGGAACCGCAGACAGGCTTCGAAGGCCTAACATAATAAAATTGGCCTGTAGGCAGTTTAGAATTGGTTCCAGGGGTACACGGGCAGCAGTGGTCTGGTCAGTGGAGGCCTAGTGTAAGGAGGGACCGCAGACAGGCGTAGTAGGCCTTATATAATAAAATATGGCTGTAGGCACTTTAAAATTGGTTCCAGGGGTACACGGGCAGCAGTGGTCTGGTCAGTGGAGGCCTAGTGGAAGGAGGGACCTCAGACAGGTGTAGTAGGCCTAACATAATAAAATATGGCTGTAGGCACTTTAAAATTGGTTCCAGGGGTACACGGGCAGCAGTGGTCTGGTCAGTGGAGGACTAGTGGAAGGAGGGACCGCAGACAGGCGTAGTAGGCCTAACATAATAAAATATGGCTGTAGGCACTTTAGAATTGGTTCCAGGGGTACACGGGCAGCAGTGGTCTGGTCAGTGGAGGCCTAGTGGAAGGAGGGACCGCAGAGAGGCGTAGTAGGCCTAACATAATAAAATATGGCTGTAGGCACTTTAAAATTGGTTCCAGGGGTACACGGACAGCAGTGGTCTGATCAGTGGAGGCCTAGTGTAAGGAGGGACCGCAGACAGGCTTCGAAGGCCTAACATGTTAAAATTGGGCTGTAGGCACTTTAGAATTGGTTCCAGGGGTACACGGGCAGCAGTGGTCTGGTCAGTGGAGGCCTAGTGGAAGGAGGGACCGCAGACAGGCGTAGTAGGCCTAACATAATAAAATATGGCTGTAGGCACTTTAAAATTGGTTCCGGGGGTACACGGGCAACAGTGGTCTGGTCAGTGGAGGCTTAGTGGAAGGAGGGACCGCAGACAGGCGTAGTAGGCCTAACATAATAAAATATGGCTGTAGGCACTTTAAAATTGGTTCCAGGGGTACACTGGCAGCAGTGGTCTGGTCAGTGGAGGCCTAGTGGAAGGAGGGACCGCAGACAGGCTTCAAAGGCCAGACATAATAAAATTGGGCTATAGGCACTTTAGAATTGGTTCCAGGGGTACATGGGCAGCAGTGGTCTGGTCAGTGGAGGCCTATTGTAAGGAGGGAACGCAGACAGGCGTAGTAGGCCTAACATAATAAAATATGGCTGTAGGCACTTTAAAATTGGTTCCAGGGGTACACGGGCTGCAGTGGTCTGGTCAGTGGAGGCCTAGTGGAAGGAAGGACCGCAGACAGGCGTAGTAGGCCTAACATAATAAAATATGGCTGTAGGCACTTTAAAATTGGTTCCAGGGGTACACAGGCAGCAGTGGTCTGGTCAGTGGAGGCCTAGTGTAAGGAGGGACCGCAGACAGGTGTAGTAGGCCTAACATAATAAAATATGGCTGTAGGCACTTTAAAATTGGTTCCAGGGGTACACGGACAGCAGTGGTCATGGTCAGTGGAGGCCTAGTGGAAGGAGGGACCGCAGACAAGCTTCTAATGGCCTAACATAATAAAATTGGGCTGTAGGCACTTTAGAATTGGTTCCAGGGGTACACGGGCAGCAGTGATCTGGTCAGTGGAGGACTAGTGGAAGGAGGGACCGCAGACAGGCTTCGAAGGCCTAACATAATAAAATTGGGCTGTAGGCACTTTAGAATTGGTTCCTGGGGTACACGGGCAGCAGTGGTCTGGTCAGTGGAGGCCTAGTGGAAGGAGGGACCGCAGACAGGCTTCGAAGGCCTAACATAATAAAATTGGGCAGTAGGCACTTTAGAATTGGTTCCAGGGGTACACGGGCAGCAGTGGTCTGGTCAGTGGAGGCCTAGTGTAAGGAGGGACCGCAGACAGGCGTAGTAGGCCTTATATAATAAAATATGGCTGTAGGCACTTTAAAATTGGTTCCAGGGGTACACGGGCAGCAGTGGTCTGGTCAGTGGAGGCCTAGTGGAAGGAGGGACCGCAGACAGGCTTCGAAGGCCTAACATGATTAAATTGGGCTGTAGGCACTTTAGAATTGGTTCCAAGGGTACACGGGCAGCAGTGGTCTGGTCAGTGGAGGCCTAGTGTAAGGAGGGACCTCAGACAGGTGTAGTAGGCCTAACATAATAAAATATGGCTGTAGGCACTTTAAAATTGGTTCCGGGGGTACACGGGCAACAGTGGTCTGGTCAGTGGAGGCTTAGTGGAAGGAGGGACCGCAGACAGGCGTTGTAGGCCTAACATAATAAAATATGGCTGTAGGCACTTTAAAATTGGTTCCAGGGGTACACTGGCAGCAGTGGTCTGGTCAGTGGAGGCCTAGTGGAAGGAGGGACCGCAGACAGGCTTCAAAGGCCTAACATAATAAAATTGGGCTATAGGCACTTTAGAATTGGTTCCAGGGGTACATGGGCAGCAGTGGTCTGGTCAGGGGAGGCCTATTGTAAGGAGGGACCGCAGACAGGCGTAGTAGGCCTAACATAATAAAATATGGCTGTAGGCACTTTAAAATTGGTTCCAGGGGTACACGGGCAGCAGTGGTCTGGTCAGTGGAGGCCTAGTGGAAGGAGGGACCGCAGACAGGCGTAGTAGGCCTAACATAATAAAATATGGCTGTAGGCACTTTAAAATTGGTTCCAGGGGTACACGGGCAGCAGTGGTCTGGTAAGTGGAGGACTAGTGGAAGGAGGGACCGCAGACAGGCGTAGTAGGCCTAACATAATAAAATATGGCTGTAGGCACTTTAAAATTGGTTCCAGGGGTACACGGGCAGCAGTGGTCTGGTCAGTGGAGGCCTAGTGGAAGGAGGAACCGCAGAAAGGCTTCGAAGGCCTAACATAATAACATTGGGCTGTAGGCGCTTTAGAATTGGTTCCAGGGGTACACGGGCAGTAGTGGTCTTGGTCAGTGGAGGCCTAGTGGAAGGAGGGACCGCAGACAGGCGTAGTAGGCCTAACATAATAAAATTGGGCTGTAGGCACTTTAGAATTGGTTCCAGGGGTACACGGGCAGCAGTGGTCTGATCAGTGGAGGCCTAGTGGAAGAAGGGACCGCAGACAGGCTTCGAAGGCCTAACATAATAAAATTGGGTTGTAGGCACTTAAGAATTGGTTCCAGGGGTACACAGGCAGCAGTGGTCTGGTCAGTGGAGGCCTAGTGTAAGGAGGGACCGCAGACAGGCGTAGTAGGCCTAACTTAATAAAATATGGCTGTAGGCACTTTAAAATTGGTTCCAGGGGTACACGGACTGCAGTGGTCTTGGTCAGTGGAGGCCTAGTGGAAGGAGGGACCGCAGACAGGCTTCTAATGGCCTAACATAATAAAATTGGGCTGTAGGCACTTTAGAAATGGTTCCAGGGGTACACGGGCAGCAGTGGTCTGATCAGTGAAGGCCTAGTGGAAGGAAGGACCGCAGACAGGCTTCGAAGGCCTAACATAATAAAATATGGCTGTAGGCACTTTAGAATTGGTTCCAGGGGTACACGGGCAGCAGTGGTGTGGTCAGTGGAGGCCTAGTGGAAGGAGTGACCGCAGACAGGCATCGAAGGCCTAAAATAATAACACATGGCTGTAGGCAATTTTAAATTGGTTCCAGGGGTACACGGGCAGCAGTGGTCTGGTCAGTGGAGGACTAGTGGAAGGAGGGACCGCAGACAGGCTTCGAAGGCCTAACATAATAAAATTGGGATGTAGGCACTTTAGAATTGGTTCCAGGGGTACACGGGAAGCAGTGGTCTGGTCAGTGGAGGCCTAGTGTAAGGAGGGACCGCAGACAGGCGTAGTAGGCCTAACATAATAAAATATGGCTGTAGGCACTTTAAAATTGGTTCCAGGGGTACACGGGCCGCAGTGGTCTGGTCAGTGGAGGCCTAGTGGAAGGAGGGACCGCAGACAGGCTTCGAAGGCCCAACATAATAAAATTGGGCTGTAGGCACTTTAGAATTGGTTCCAGGGGTACACGGGCAGCAGTGTTCTGGTCAGTGGAGGCCTAGTGGAAGGAGGGACCGCAGAGAGGCGTAGTAGGCCTAACATAATAAAATATGGCTGTAGGCACTTTAAAATTGGTTCCAGGGGTACACGGGCAGCAGTGGTCTGATCAGTGGAGGCCTAGTGTAAGGAGGGACCGCAGACAGGCTTCGAAGGCCTAACATATTAAAATTGGGCTGTAGGCACTTTAGAATTGGTTCCAGGGGTACACAGGCAGCAGTGGTCTGGTCAGTGGAGGCCTAGTGGAAGGAGGGACCGCAGACAGGCATAGTAGGCCTAACATAATAAAATATGGCTGTAGGCACTTTAAAATTGGTTCCGGGGGTACACGGGCAACAGTGGTCTGGTCAGTTGAGGCCTAGTGGAAGGAGGGACCGCAGACAGGCGTAGTAGGCCTAAAATAATAAAATTGGTCTGTAGGCACTTTAAAATTGGTTCCAGGGGTACACGGGCAGCAGTGGTCTGGTCAGTGGAGGCCTAGTGTAAGGAGGGACCGCAGACAGGCTTCGAAGGCCTAACATAATAAAATTGGGCTGTAGGCACTTTAGAATTGGTTCCAGGGGTACACGGGCAGCAGTGGTCTTGGTCAGTGGAGGCCTAGTGGAAGGAGGGACCGCAGACAGGCTTCTAATGGCCTAACATAATAAAATTGGGTTGTAGGCACTTTAAAATTGGTTCCAGGGGTACACGGGCAGCAGTGGTCTGATCAGTGGAGGCCTAGTGGAAGGAGGGACCGCAGACAGGCTTCGAAGGCCTAACATAATAAAATTGGGCTGTAGGCACTTTAGAATTGGTTCCAGGGGTACACGGGCAGCAGTGGTCTGGTCAGTGGAGGCCTAGTGGAAGGAGGGACCGCAGACAGGCGTAGTAGGCCTAACATAATAAAATATGGCTGTAGGCACTTTGAAATTGGTTCCAGGGGTACACGGGCAGCAGTGGTCTGGTCAGTGGAGGCCTAGTGGAAGGAGGGACCGCAGACAGGCGTAGTAGGCCTAACATAATAAAATATGGCTGTAGGCACTTTAAAATTGGTTCCAGGGGTACACGGGCAGCAGTGGTCTGGTCAGTGGAGGACTAGTGGAAGGAGGGACCGCAGACAGGCTTCAAAGGCCTAACATAATAAAATTGGGCTGTAGGCACTTTAGAATTGGTTCCAGGGGTACACGGGAAGCAGTGGTCTGGTCAGTGGAGGCCTAGTGTAAGGAGGGACCGCAGACAGGCGTAGTAGGCCTAACATAATAAAATATGGCTGTAGGCACTTTAAAATTGGTTCCAGGGGTACACGGGCAGCAGTGGTCTGGTCAGTGGAGGCCTAGTGGAAGGAGGGACCGCAGACAGGCTTCGAAGGCCTAACATAATAAAATTGGGCTGTAGGCACTTTAGAATTGGTTCCAGGGGTACACGGGCAGCAGTGGTCTTGGTCAGTGGAGGCCTAGTGGAAGGAGGGACCGCAGACAGGCTTCTAATGGCCTAACATAATAAAATTGGGCTGTAGGCACTTTAAAATTGGTTCCAGGGGTACACGGGCAGCAGTGGTCTGATCAGTGGAGGCCTAGTGGAAGGAGGGACCGCAGACAGGCTTCGAAGGCCTAACATAATAAAATTGGGCTGTAGGCACTTTAGAATTGGTTCCAGGGGTACACGGGCAGCAGTGGTTTGGTCAGTGGAGGCCTAGTGGAAGGAGGGACCGCAGACAGGCGTAGTAGGCCTAACATAATAAAATATGGCTGTAGGCACTTTAAAATTGGTTCCAGGGGTACACGGGCAGCAGTGGTCTGGTCAGTGGAGGCCTAGTGGAAGGAGGGACCGCAGACAGGCGTAGTAGGCCTAACATAATAAAATATGGCTGTAGGCACTTTAAAATTGGTTCCAGGGGTACACGGGCAGCAGTGGTCTGGTCAGTGGAGGCCTAGTGGAAGGAGGAACCGTAGAAAGGCTTCGAAGGAATAACATAATAAAATTGGGCTGTAGGCACTTTATAATTGGTTCCAGGGGTACACGGGCAGCAGTGGTCTTGGTCAGTGGAGGCCTAGTGGAAGGAGGGACCGCAGACAGGCTTCGAAGGCCTAACATATTAAAATTGGGCTGTAGGCACTTTAGAATTGGTTCCAGGGGTACACGGGCAGCAGTGGTCTGGTCAGTGGAGGCCTAGTGGAAGGAGGGACCGCAGACAGGCGTAGTAGGCCTAACATAATAAAATATGGCTGTAGGCACTTTAAAATTGGTTCCGGGGGTACACGGGCAACAGTGGTCTGGTCAGTGGAGGCCTAGTGTAAGGAGGGACCGCAGACAGGCTTCGAAGGCCTAACATAATAAAATTGGGCTGTAGGTACTTTAGAATTGGTTCCAGGGGTACACGGGCAGCAGTGGTCTTGGTCAGTGGAGGCCTAGTGGAAGGATGGACCGCAGACAGGCTTCTAATGGCCTAACATAATAAAATTGGGCTGTAGGCACTTTAAAATTGGTTCCAGGGGTACACGGGCAGCAGTGGTCTGATCAGTGGAGGCCTAGTGGAAGGAGGGACCGCAGACAGGCTTCGAAGGCCTAACATAATAAAATTGGGCTGTAGGCACTTTAGAATTGGTTCCAGGGGTACACGGGCAGCAGTGGTCTGGTCAGTGGAGGCCTAGTGGAAGGAGGGACCGCAGACAGGCGTAGTAGGCCTAACATAATAAAATATGGCTGTAGGCACTTTGAAATTGGTTCCAGGGGTACACGGGCAGCAGTGGTCTGGTCAGTGGAGGCCTAGTGGAAGGAGGGACCGCAGACAGGCGTAGTAGGCCTAACATAATAAAATATGGCTGTAGGCACTTTAAAATTGGTTCCAGGGGTACACGGGCAGCAGTGGTCTGGTCAGTGGAGGACTAGTGGAAGGAGGGACCGCAGACAGGCTTCGAAGGCCTAACATAATAAAATTGGGCTGTAGGCACTTTAGAATTGGTTCCAGGGGTACACGGGAAGCAGTGGTCTGGTCAGTGGAGGCCTAGTGTAAGGAGGGACCGCAGACAGGCGTAGTAGGCCTAAGATAATAAAATATGGCTGTAGGCACTTTAAAATTAGTTCCAGGGGTACACGGGCAGCAGTGGTCTGGTCAGTGGAGGCCTAGTGGAAGGAGGGACCGCAGACAGGCTTCGAAGGCCTAACATAATAAAATTGGGCTGTAGGCACTTTAGAATTGGTTCCAGGGGTACACGGGCAGCAGTGGTCTTGGTCAGTGGAGGCCTAGTGGAAGGAGGGACCGCAGACAGGCTTCTAATGGCCTAACATAATAAAATTGGGCTGTAGGCACTTTAAAATTGGTTCCAGGGGTACACGGGCAGCAGTGGTCTGATCAGTGGAGGCCTAGTGTAAGGAGGGACCGCAGACAGGCTTCGAAGGCCTAACATAATAAAATTGGGCTGTAGGCACTTTAGAATTGGTTCCAGGGGTACACGGGCAGCAGTGGTCTGGTCAGTGGAGGCCTAGTGGAAGGAGGGACCTCAGACAGGTGTAGTAGGCCTAACATAATAAAATATGGCTGTAGGCACTTTAAAATTGGTTCCAGGGGTACACGGGCAGCAGTGGTCTGGTCAGTGGAGGCCTAGTGGAAGGAGGGACCGCAGACAGGCGTAGTAGGCCTAACATAATAAAATATGGCTGTAGGCACTTTAAAATTGGTTCCAGGGGTACACGGGCAGCAGTGGTCTGGTCAGTGGAGGCCTAGTGTAAGGAGGGACCGCAGACAGGCGTAGTAGGCCTAACATAATAAAATATGGCTGTAGACACTTTAAAATTGGTTCCAGGGGTACACGGGCAGCAGTGGTCTGGTCAGTGGAGGCCTAGTGGAAGGAGGAACCGTAGAAAGGCTTCGAAGGCCTAACATAATAAAATTGGGCTGTAGGCACTTTAGAATTGGTTCCAGGGGTACACGGGCAGCAGTGGTCTGATCAGTGGAGGCCTAGTGGAAGGAGGGACCGCAGACAGGCTTCGAAGGCCTAACATAATAAAATTGGGCTGTAGGCACTTTAGAATTGGTTCCAGGGGTACACGGGCAGCAGTGGTCTGGTCAGTGGAGGACTAGTGGAAGGAGGGACCGCAGACAGGCTTCGAAGGCCTAACATAATAAAATTGGGCTGTAGGCACTTTAGAATTGGTTCCTGGGGTACACGGGCAGCAGTGGTCTGGTCAGTGGAGGCCTAGTGGAAGGAGGGACCGCAGACAGGCTTCGAAGGCCTAACATAATAAAATTGGGCTGTAGGCACTTTAGAATTGGTTCCAGGGGTACACGGGCAGCAGTGGTCTGATCAGTGGAGGCCTAGTGGAAGGAGGAACCGCAGACAGGCTTCGAAGGCCTAACATAATAAAATTGGCCTGTAGGCAGTTTAGAATTGGTTCCAGGGGTACACGGGCAGCAGTGGTCTGGTCAGTGGAGGCCTAGTGTAAGGAGGGACCGCAGACAGGCGTAGTAGGCCTTATATAATAAAATATGGCTGTAGGCACTTTAAAATTGGTTCCAGGGGTACACGGGCAGCAGTGGTCTGGTCAGTGGAGGCCTAGTGGAAGGAGGGACCTCAGACAGGTGTAGTAGGCCTAACATAATAAAATATGGCTGTAGGCACTTTAAAATTGGTTCCAGGGGTACACGGGCAGCAGTGGTCTGGTCAGTGGAGGACTAGTGGAAGGAGGGACCGCAGACAGGCGTAGTAGGCCTAACATAATAAAATATGGCTGTAGGCACTTTAGAATTGGTTCCAGGGGTACACGGGCAGCAGTGGTCTGGTCAGTGGAGGCCTAGTGGAAGGAGGGACCGCAGAGAGGCGTAGTAGGCCTAACATAATAAAATATGGCTGTAGGCACTTTAAAATTGGTTCCAGGGGTACACGGACAGCAGTGGTCTGATCAGTGGAGGCCTAGTGTAAGGAGGGACCGCAGACAGGCTTCGAAGGCCTAACATGTTAAAATTGGGCTGTAGGCACTTTAGAATTGGTTCCAGGGGTACATGGGCAGCAGTGGTCTGGTCAGTGGAGGCCTAGTGGAAGGAGGGACCGCAGACAGGCTTCAAAGGCCAGACATAATAAAATTGGGCTATAGGCACTTTAGAATTGGTTCCAGGGGTACATGGGCAGCAGTGGTCTGGTCAGTGGAGGCCTATTGTAAGGAGGGACCGCAGACAGGCGTAGTAGGCCTAACATAATAAAATATGGCTGTAGGCACTTTAAAATTGGTTCCAGGAGTACACGGGCAGCAGTGGTCTGGTCAGTGGAGGCCTAGTGGAAGGAAGGACCGCAGACAGGCGTAGTAGGCCTAACATAATAAAATATGGCTGTAGGCACTTTAAAATTGGTTCCAGGGGTACACAGGCAGCAGTGGTCTGGTCAGTGGAGGCCTAGTGTAAGGAGGGACCGCAGACAGGTGTAGTAGGCCTAACATAATAAAATATGGCTGTAGGCACTTTAAAATTGGTTCCAGGGGTACACGGACAGCAGTGGTCATGGTCAGTGGAGGCCTAGTGGAAGGAGGGACCGCAGACAAGCTTCTAATGGCCTAACATAATAAAATTGGGCTGTAGGCACTTTAGAATTGGTTCCAGGGGTACACGGGCAGCAGTGATCTGGTCAGTGGAGGACTAGTGGAAGGAGGGACCGCAGACAGGCTTCGAAGGCCTAACATAATAAAATTGGGCTGTAGGCACTTTAGAATTGGTTCCTGGGGTACACGGGCAGCAGTGGTCTGATCAGTGGAGGCCTAGTGGAAGGAGGAACCGCAGACAGGCTTTGAAGGCCTAACATAATAAAATTGGCCTGTAGGCACTTTAGAATTGGTTCCAGGGGTACACGGGCAGCAGTGGTCTGGTCAGTGGAGGCCTAGTGTAAGGAGGGACCGCAGACAGGCGTAGTAGGCCTTATATAATAAAATATGGCTGTAGGCACTTTAAAATTGGTTCCAGGGGTACACGGGCAGCAGTGGTCTGGTCAGTGGAGGCCTAGTGGAAGGAGGGACCGCAGACAGGCTTCGAAGGCCTAACATGATTAAATTGGGCTGTAGGCACTTTAGAATTGGTTCCAGGGGTACACGGGCAGCAGTGGTCTGGTCAGTGGAGGCCTAGTGTAAGGAGGGACCTCAGACAGGTGTAGTAGGCCTAACATAATAAAATATGGCTGTAGGCACTTTAAAATTGGTTCCAGGGGTACACGGGCAGCAGTGGTCTGGTCAGTGGAGGACTAGTGGAAGGAGGGACCGCAGACAGGCGTAGTAGGCCTAACATAATAAAATATGGCTGTAGGCACTTTAGAATTGGTTCCAGGGGTACACGGGCAGCAGTGGTCTGGTCAGTGGAGGCCTAGTGGAAGGAGGGACCGCAGACAGGCGTAGTAGGCCTAACATAATAAAATATGGCTGTAGGCACTTTAAAATTGGTTCCAGGGGTACACGGGCAGCAGTGGTCTGATCAGTGGAGGCCTAGTGTAAGGAGGGACCGCAGACAGGCTTCGAAGGCCTAACATATTAAAATTGGGCTGTAGGCACTTTAGAATTGGTTCCAGGGGTACACGGGCAGCAGTGGTCTGGTCAGTGGAGGCCTAGTGGAAGGAGGGACCGCAGACAGGCGTAGTAGGCCTAACATAATAAAATATGGCTGTAGGCACTTTAAAATTGGTTCCGGGGGTACACGGGCAACAGTGGTCTGGTCAGTGGAGGCTTAGTGGAAGGAGGGACCGCAGACAGGCGTTGTAGGCCTAACATAATAAAATATGGCTGTAGGCACTTTAAAATTGGTTCCAGGGGTACACTGGCAGCAGTGGTCTGGTCAGTGGAGGCCTAGTGGAAGGAGGGACCGCAGACAGGCTTCAAAGGCCTAACATAATAAAATTGGGCTATAGGCACTTTAGAATTGGTTCCAGGGGTACATGGGCAGCAGTGGTCTGGTCAGGGGAGGCCTATTGTTAGGAGGGACCGCAGACAGGCGTAGTAGGCCTAACATAATAAAATATGGCTGTAGGCACTTTAAAATTGGTTCCAGGGGTACACGGGCAGCAGTGGTCTGGTCAGTGGAGGCCTAGTGGAAGGAGGGACCGCAGACAGGCGTAGTAGGCCTAACATAATAAAATATGGCTGTAGGCACTTTAAAATTGGTTCCAGGGGTACACGGGCAGCAGTGGTCTGGTCAGTGGAGGCCTAGTGGAAGGAGGGACCGCAGACAGGCGTAGTAGGCCTAACATAATAAAATATGGCTGTAGGCACTTTAAAATTGGTTCCAGGGGTACACGGGCAGCAGTGGTCTGGTAAGTGGAGGACTAGTGGAAGGAGGGACCGCAGACAGGCGTAGTAGGCCTAACATAATAAAATATGGCTGTAGGCACTTTAAAATTGGTTCCAGGGGTACACGGGCAGCAGTGGTCTGGTCAGTGGAGGCCTAGTGGAAGGAGGAACCGCAGAAAGGCTTCGAAGGCCTAACATAATAACATTGGGCTGTAGGCGCTTTAGAATTGGTTCCAGGGGTACACGGGCAGTAGTGGTCTTGGTCAGTGGAGGCCTAGTGGAAGGAGGGACCGCAGACAGGCGTAGTAGGCCTAACATAATAAAATTGGGCTGTAGGCACTGTAGAATTGGTTCCAGGGGTACACGGGCAGCAGTGGTCTGATCAGTGGAGGCCTAGTGGAAGAAGGGACCGCAGACAGGCTTCGAAGGCCTAACATAATAAAATTGGGTTGTAGGCACTTAAGAATTGGTTCCAGGGGTACACAGGCAGCAGTGGTCTGGTCAGTGGAGGCCTAGTGTAAGGAGGGACCGCAGACAGGCGTAGTAGGCCTAACTTAATAAAATATGGCTGTAGGCACTTTAAAATTGGTTCCAGGGGTACACGGACTGCAGTGGTCTTGGTCAGTGGAGGCCTAGTGGAAGGAGGGACCGCAGACAGGCTTCTAATGGCCTAACATAATAAAATTGGGCTGTAGGCACTTTAGAAATGGTTCCAGGGGTACACGGGCAGCAGTGGTCTGATCAGTGAAGGCCTAGTGGAAGGAAGGACCGCAGACAGGCTTTGAAGGCCTAACATAATAAAATATGGCTGTAGGCACTTTAGAATTGGTTCCAGGGGTACACGGGCAGCAGTGGTGTGGTCAGTGGAGGCCTAGTGGAAGGAGTGACCGCAGACAGGCATCGAAGGCCTAAAATAATAACACATGGCTGTAGGCAATTTTAAATTGGTTCCAGGGGTACACGGGCAGCAGTGGTCTGGTCAGTGGAGGACTAGTGGAAGGAGGGACCGCAGACAGGCGTAGTAGGCCTAACATAATAAAATATGGCTGTAGGCACTTTAGAATTGGTTCCAGGGGTACACGGGCAGCAGTGGTCTGGTCAGTGGAGGCCTAGTGGAAGGAGGGACCGCAGAGAGGCGTAGTAGGCCTAACATAATAAAATATGGCTGTAGGCACTTTAAAATTGGTTCCAGGGGTACACGGGCAGCAGTGGTCTGATCAGTGGAGGCCTAGTGTAAGGAGGGACCGCAGACAGGCTTCGAAGGCCTAACATATTAAAATTGGGCTGTAGGCACTTTAGAATTGGTTCCAGGGGTACACGGGCAGCAGTGGTCTGGTCAGTGGAGGCCTAGTGGAAGGAGGGACCGCAGACAGGCGTAGTAGGCCTAACATAATAAAATATGGCTGTAGGCACTTTAAAATTGGTTCCGGGGGTACACGGGCAACAGTGGTCTGGTCAGTGGAGGCTTAGTGGAAGGAGGGACCGCAGACAGGCGTAGTAGGCCTAACATAATAAAATATGGCTGTAGGCACTTTAAAATTGGTTCCAGAGGTACACTGGCAGCAGTGGTCTGGTCAGTGGAGGCCTAGTGGAAGGAGGGACCGCAGACAGGCTTCAAAGGCCTAACATAATAAAATTGGGCTATAGGCACTTTAGAATTGGTTCCAGGGGTACATGGGCAGCAGTGGTCTGGTCAGTGGAGGCCTATTGTAAGGAGGGACCGCAGACAGGCGTAGTAGGCCTAACGTAATAAAATATGGCTGTAGGCACTTTAAAATTGGTTCCAGGGGTACACGGGCAGCAGTGGTCTGGTCAGTGGAGGCCTAGTGGAAGGAGGGACCGCAGACAGGCGTAGTAGGCCTAACATAATAAAATATGGCTGTAGGCACTTTAAAATTGGTTCCAGGGGTACACGGGCAGCAGTGGTCTGGTCAGTGGAAGCCTAGTGGAAGGAGGGACCGCAGACAGGCGTAGTAGGCCTAACATAATAAAATATGGCTGTAGGCACTTTAAAATTGGTTCCAGGGGTACACGGGCAGCAGTGGTCTGGTAAGTGGAGGACTAGTGGAAGGAGGGACCACAGACAGGCGTAGTAGGCCTAACATAATAAAATATGGCTGTAGGCACTTTAAAATTGGTTCCAGGGGTACACGGGCAGCAGTGGTCTGGTCAGTGGAGGCCTAGTGGAAGGAGGAACCGCAGAAAGGCTTCGAAGGCCTAACATAATAACATTGGGCTGTAGGCGCTTTAGAATTGGTTCCAGGGGTACACGGGCAGCAGTGGTCTTGGTCAGTGGAGGCCTAGTGGAAGGAGGGACCGCAGACAGGCTTCGAATGGCCTAACATAATAAAATTGGGCTGTAGGCACTTTAGAATTGGTTCCAGGGGTACACGGGCAGCAGTGGTCTGATCAGTGGAGGCCTAGTGGAAGAAGGGACCGCAGACAGGCTTCGAAGGCCTAACATAATAAAATTGGGTTGTAGGCACTTACGAATTGGTTCCAGGGGTACACAGGCAGCAGTGGTCTGGTCAGTGGAGGCCTAGTGTAAGGAGGGACCGCAGACAGGCGTAGTAGGCCTAGCTTAATAAAATATGGCTGTAGGCACTTTAAAATTGGTTCCAGGGGTACACGGACTGCAGTGGTCTTGGTCAGTGGAGGCCTAGTGGAAGGAGGGACAACAGACAGGCTTCTAATGGCCTAACATAATAAAATTGGGCTGTAGGCACTTTAGAAATGGTTCCAGGGGTACACGGGCAGCAGTGGTCTGATCAGTGAAGGCCTAGTGGAAGGAAGGACCGCAGACAGGCTTCGAAGGCCTAACATAATAAAATATGGCTGTAGGCACTTTAGAATTGGTTCCAGGGGTACACGGGCAGCAGTGGTCTGGTCAGTGGAGGCCTAGTGGAAGGAGGGACCGCAGACAGGCGTAGTAGGCCTAACATAATAAAATATGGCTGTAGGCACTTTAAAATTGGTTCCATGGGTACACGGGCAGCAGTGGGCTTGGTCAGTGGAGGCCTAGTGGAAAGAGGGACCGCAGGCAGGCTTCTAATGGCCTAACATAATAAAATTGGGCTGTAGGAATTTTAAAATTGGTTCCTGGGGTACACGGGCAGCAGTGGTCTGATCAGTGGAGGCCTAGTGGAAGGAGGGACCGCAGACAGGCTTCGAAGGCCTAACATAATAAAATTGGGCTGTAGGAATTTTAAAATTGGTTCCTGGGGTACACGGGCAGCAGTGGTCTGATCAGTGGAGGCCTAGTGGAAGGAGGGACCGCAGACAGGCTTCGAAGGCCTAACATAATAAAATTGGGCTGTAGGCACTTTAGAATTGGTTCCTGGGGTACACGGGCAGCAGTGGTCTGGTCAGTGGAGGCCTAGTGGAAGGAGGGACCGCAGACAGGCTTCGAAGGCCTAACATAATAAAATTGGGCTGTAGGCACTTTAGAATTGGTTCCAGGGGTACACGGGCAGCAGTTGTCTGATCAGTGGAGGCCTAGTGGAAGGAGGGACCGCAGACAGGCTTCGAAGGCCTAACATAATAAAATTGGGCTGTAGGCACTTTAGAATTGGTTCCAGGGGTACACGGGCAGCAGTGGTCTGGTCAGTGGAGGACTAGTGGAAGGAGGGACCGCAGACAGGCGTAGTAGGCCTAACATAATAAAATTTGGCTGTAGACACTTGGAATTCTCTTGCAGGGGTACACAGGTGAGTATCTGCCAGTTAGTAGTCCCAAACAATAAATACATCATAATGTCTCGCATTACGACAAAACGAAAACAAAAAAGGGTGCAATCATTAGGTACTGGGGTGGACTCCTCTGCGTAGTTTCAGACCTAGTAATTTGGCGCAAAGTATTTACTTGGGTAAATATTGGACACTGCCCCTGACTATGTTAAGTACCATCATACATGTCAACACAATGGTATTGTCAGTGGCAGGAATTTAAGGATGTCAGCGCATAGACTAAACATTGGTGGAACTGTGAGAGATAATTGTGCAAGTGGTAGAGCACTGTTTGAGCTGGGGGTGGGGGAACTCTCTTGTGGCCGGGGGTACAGGCCCAGGGCCCCTCATGTTACAACAGTGTGTCTGACGTTGGGTGCGCACCACCACTGCCAGAGACACTTTATTGTACTATGAGGGACCCAATGGCAGTGCCATCGACCAAAAGCGGGCACACCCACCTCTTCAGATAAACAGCACTCTCACGGGTGCTTGCGCCAAGTGGCGATACCACGGCCCCGTGTGGGGAGTTTGGCCATTTAGGGAGGTGTAAACATGTCGTATGCTGGACAATCAGCTGCTGCAAATTACGAGATTGGTAAAGTCATTCAGAGTAGTCCACAGGCAAGACCTTTTCATAGGAAAGCTAGGTGTCGGCCGGGCAAGGTGGGGCAAAAGAATTCGAAATCCAGTTGTGGTTCATTTTAATGAAGGTTAGATCATCAATATTTTGGGTAGCCAGACGAGTCCTTTTTTCGGTTAATATTGAACCTGCAGCACTGAATACTCTTTCTGATAGGACAATAGCTGCCGGGCAAGCAAGCTCCTGCAATGCATATTCTGCCAATTCTGGCCAGGTGTCTAATTTGGATGCCCAGCAATCAAATGGGAATGACTAGGGTTGAGCGAAACGGGTCGAACATTTTCAAAAGTCGCCGACTTTTGGCTAAGTTGGGGTTTCATGAAACCCGATCCGACCCCTGTGCGGGGTCGGCCATGCGGTACGCGACTTTCGCGCCAAAGTCGCGTTTCAATGACGCGAAAAGCGCCATTTCTCAGCCAATGAAGGTAAACGCAGAGTGTGGGCAGCGTGATGACATAGGTCCTGGTCCCCACCATCTTAGAGAAGGGCATTGCAGTGATTGGCTTGCTGTCTGCAACGTCACAGGGGCTATAAAGAGGCGTTCCCGCCGACCGCCATCTTACTGCTGCTGATCTGAGCTTAGGGAGAGGTTGCTGCCGCTTTGTCAGAAGCAGGGATAGCGTTAGGCAGGGTCCATTAACCACAAAACCGCTTGTGCTGCAGCGATTTCCACTGTCCAACACCACCCTCGGTGTGCAGGGACAGTGGAAGTTTTTTTTTTTTTTTTTTCCCCTCAGCGCTGTAGCTCATTGGGCTGCCCTAGAAGGCTCCCTGATAGCTGCATTGCTGTGTGTACGCCGCTGTGCAAACCAACTGCTTTTTTCAAAGCACAAATCCTCTTGTTCCTTCCTTTCTGCACAGCTATCTTTTTTGTTTGTCCACACTTTTTATTTCATTTGTGCATCAGTCCACTCCTTATTGCTGCCTGCCATACCTGGCTGAGATTACTGCAGGCAGGGAGATAGTAGCTGCCTGCCATACCTGGCTGAGATTACTGCAGGCAGGGAGATAGTAATTGTAGGACATTCCCTGTTTTTTTTTTTTTTTTTTTTTTTGGTGGGAGATTAAGATTGGCAATTTGGCATTTCTGCTAGAGTGCCATCCCTGTGTGTGCCATCTCTCTCACATAGTGGGCCATAGAAAGCCTTTTCATTTTTCTGTATTTTTTTTTGTGGGGTGTATAAATTCTCCCTGATAAAAATACAGTGGGAGATTAATATTGGCCTTTGGGCTTGTGTGCCAGTCCTGAGTGTGCCATCTCTCTCACAAATAGTGGGCCATAGAAAGCCTATTTTATTTTTTTTTGGGTTTTATAAATTCTCCCTGAAAAAAAGGGAGATTAATATTGGCCTCTGGGCTTGTGTGCCAGTCCTGAGCGTGCCATCTGTGCCAGCCCTGAGCGTGCCATCTCTCTCACAAATAGTGGGCCATAGAAAGCCTATTTAATTTTTTTTTTGGTTTTATAAATTCTCCCTGAAAAAAAGGGAGATTAATATTGGCCTCTGGGCTTGTGTGCCAGTTGTGAGCGTGCCATCTGTGCCAGTCCTGAGCGTGCCATCTCTCTCACAAATAGTGGGCCATAGAAAGCCTATTTAATTTTTTTTTTGGTTTTATAAATTTTCCCTGAAAAAAGGGAGATTAATATTGGCCTCTGGGCTTGTGTGCCAGTTGTGAGCGTGCCATCTGTGCCAGTCCTGAGCGTGCCATCTCTCTCACAAATAGTGGGCCATAGAAAGCCTATTTAAATATTTTTTTGGTTTTATAAATTCTCCCAGAAAAAAAGGGAGATTAATATTGGCCTCTGGGCTTCTGTGCCAGTCCTGAGCGTGCCATCTGTGCCAGTCCTGAGCGTCCCATCTCTCTCACAAATAGTGGGCCATAGAAAGCCTATTTAATTTTTTTTTTGGTTTTATAAATTTTCCCTGAAAAAAGGGAGATTAATATTGGCCTCTGGGCTTGTGTGCCAGTTGTGAGTGTGCCATCTGTGCCAGTCCTGAGCGTGCCATCTCTCTCACAAATAGTGGGCCATAGAAAGCCTATTTAAATATTTTTTTGGTTTTATAAATTCTCCCAGAAAAAAAGGGAGATTAATATTGGCCTCTGGGCTTCTGTGCCAGTCCTGAGCGTGCCATCTGTGCCAGTCCTGAGCGTCCCATCTCTCTCACAAATAGTGGGCCATAGAAAGCCTATTTAATTTTTTTTTTGGTTTTATAAATTTTCCCTGAAAAAAGGGAGATTAATATTGGCCTCTGGGCTTGTGTGCCAGTTGTGAGCGTGCCATCTGTGCCAGTCCTGAGCGTGCCATCTCTCTCACAAATAGTGGGCCATAGAAAGCCTATTTAATTTTTTTTTTGGTTTTATAAATTTTCCCTGAAAAAAGGGAGATTAATATTGGCCTCTGGGCTTGTGTGCCAGTTGTGAGCGTGCCATCTGTGCCAGTCCTGAGCGTGCCATCTCTCTCACAAATAGTGGGCCATAGAAAGCCTATTTAAATATTTTTTTGGTTTTATAAATTCTCCCAGAAAAAAAGGGAGATTAATATTGGCCTCTGGGCTTCTGTGCCAGTCCTGAGCGTGCCATCTGTGCCAGTCCTGAGCGTCCCATCTCTCTCACAAATAGTGGGCCATAGAAAGCCTATTTTTTTTGGGGGGGGGGTTTTAGAAATTCTCCCTGGAAAAAAAAAGGGAGATTAATATTGCCCTTTGGGCTTGTGTGCCAGTACTAAGCGTTCCATCTCTCTCTCTCTCTTAGTCAGTGGGCCATAGAACGCCTATTTTTGGTTTTATTTGTTTTCTAAATTCTCCCTGAAAAAATCATTTTATTTTATTTGGTTTCTAAATTCTTCCTGATAAAATCATATTTTTTTTATTATTTTTTTTTCTAAAGTCTCCCTGAAAAAAAAAAAAAAAAACAACCAAAAAAAACAGTGGGAGATTAATATTGGCCTTTCTGCTTGTGTGCCAGTCTTGACTCCTGGGTGTGCCATCTCTCTCTCTCTCTCTCTCTCTCTCTCTCTCTCCAATTGTGGTCCATAGAAAGCCTATATTTTTTTTCCTTGATTTGGGTTCCAAAATCTACCAGAGAAAATAACTCCATCAATCATTGGTAGAAAAATATTGGCCTCTGGGCTTGTGTGCCACTCCTGATTCCTGTGTGCGTCATCTCTCAGTCAGTGGGCCATAGAACGCCTATTTTTGGTTTTATTTGTTTTATAAATTCTCCCTGAAAAAATCATTTTATTTTATTTGGTTTCTAAATTCTTCCTGATAAAATCATATTTTTTTTATTATTTTTTTTTCTAAAGTCTCCCTGAAAAAAAAAAAAAAAAACAACCAAAAAAAACAGTGGGAGATTAATATTGGCCTTTCTGCTTGTGTGCCAGTCTTGACTCCTGGGTGTGCCATCTCTCTCTCTCTCTCTCTCTCTCTCTCTCTCTCCAATTGTGGTCCATAGAAAGCCTATATTTTTTTTCCTTGATTTGGGTTCCAAAATCTACCAGAGAAAATAACTCCATCAATCATTGGTAGAAAAATATTGGCCTCTGGGCTTGTGTGCCACTCCTGATTCCTGTGTGCGTCATCTCTCACTCAGTGGCCCATAGAAAGCATATAGTTTGTTACATTTGTTTTCTAAATTCTCCCTGCAAAAATCAATTTTTTTTTTGGGGGGGGTTTCTAAAGTGTTCCTGAAAAAAATAAAAATAAAAAAAAAATAATAGTGTGACATTAATATTAACATTTGTGCTTCAGTGACAGTCCTGCGTGTGGGGCATCTCTCTAATTTGCAGCCACCAAAAAAAGAGTGTGTAACATTGGGCCTGATTTTCGCTGTGGTCTCACCAACCTGTAAAGGGGTAGCTAAATCATACTGAAGTTATAGCTCACCGTGTAAGTTGTGTGACTGCAACAAATAACGTTAGTTTGGTTACGTTTTTAAAACAATGAGGAAGTCTAGTGGAAGAGGTCGTGGCCGGGGGCGTTCATTGTCAGCTGGTAATGAGGGTAGTGGTAGTGGTGGAGCATCAGGTGGTCATGGGGAAAAAAATATTGCACCTAAGTCTGGAGCTGTGGAGCCAGGTTCGTCGTCCGGCTACACAAGGCCTCGAACGCTCCCTTTTCTGGGATTAGGAAAACCGCTTTTAAAGCCGGAGCAGCAAGAGCAAGTTTTGGCTTATCTTGCTGACTCAGCCTGTAGCTCTTTTGCCTCCTCTCGTGAAACTGGTAAAAGTAAAAGCAGCGCGTCGTTAGTGGATGTTCACGGTCAGGGACAAGTCACTTCCTTGTCCTCTTCAGCAAAAACAACAACAGAGAAGAATGCAGCAGGCGACACAACGGGTTACTCCATGGAGCTCTTTACACATACCGTCCCTGGCTTAGAAAGTGAAGCAGTTAACAGTCCATGCCCATTACAAATTGAATCTGACATGGAGTGCACTGACGCACAGCCACAGCCAGACTACTATGCTGGTCCTTTGACTCAGACCACAACATTGCCCTCGCAGGGTGCTGATCAAGAATCAGACCCTGATGAGACTATGTTGCCCCATCACGAACGCTATACCACCGAACGACACGGTGACACAGACGAAGTTGCGCAGGAGGTACAAGAAGAGTTATTAGATGACCCAGTTCTTGACCCCGATTGGCAGCCATTGGGGGAACAGGGTGCAGGCGGCAGCAGTTCTGAAGCAGAGGAGGAGGAGGGGCCGCAGCAGGCATCAACATCGCCACAGGTTCCATCTGCCGGGCCCGTATCTTGCCCAAAACGCGTGGCAAAGCCAAAACCTGGTGGAGGACAGCGTGGCCATCCGGTTAAAGCTCAGTCTGCAATGCCTGAAAAGGTATCCGATGCTAGAAAGAGTGCAGTCTGGCATTTTTTTAAACAACATCCAATTGATCAGCGCAAAGTCATCTGTCAAAAATGTTCTACTTCCTTAAGCAGAGGTCAGAATCTGAAAAGTCTCAATACTAGTTGCATGCATACACATTTAACCACCATGCATTTGAAAGCTTGGACTAACTACCAAACGTCCCTTAAGGTTGTTGCACCCTCGGCCAATGAAGCTAGTCATCAACGCAACATCCCTTCCGGCAGTGTAGGACCACCATTTAGCGCACCACCTGCTGTATCTGTGCAGGTATCTTTGCCAGGCCAAAGCAGTCAGGGTCAGGGAATCACCAGTTTCGTAGTAGGAAACACTGCATCTAGGGCACCGGCGGCAACAATACCATCTCCCACCGTCTCTCAGTCTGCCATGTCCACCGGCACCCCCGCTAGTTCCACGATCTCCATCTCTCCAGTCCAGCTCACCCTACATGAGACTATGGTTAGAAAAAGGAAGTACTTAGCCTCGCATCCGCGTACACAGGGTTTGAACGCCCACATAGCTAGACTAATCTCGTTAGAGATGATGCCCTACCGGTTAGTTGAAAGCGAAGCTTTCAAAGACCTGATGGACTACGCTGTACCACGCTACGAGCTACCCAGTCGACACTTTTTTTCCAGAAAAGCCATCCCAGCCCTCCACCAGCATGTTAAAGAGCGCATCGTCCATGCACTCAGGCAATCTGTGAGCACAAAGGTGCACCTGACAACAGATGCATGGACCAGTAGGCATGGCCAGGGACGTTACGTGTCCATCACGGCACACTGGGTAAATGTGGTGGATTCAGGGTCCACAGGGGACAGCAAGTTTGGGACAGTTCTGCCTAGCCCACGGTCTAGTAAACAGTTGTCTGTAGCCGTTCGCACCCCCTCCTCCTCCTCCTCCTCCTCGTCCTCCTGCAGAAGCAAGAGCTCGTCCACAGACCGCAGTCGCACAAACACTCCATCCGCACCTGCCACTGTTGCACACCAGGTCTCCCATTATGGGGCAGCTACTGGCATACGTCAGCAGGCTGTATTGGCTATGAAGTGTTTGGGCGACAATAGACACACCGCGGAAATTCTGTCCGAGTTCTTGCAGCAAGAAACGCAGTCGTGGCTGGGCACTGTAGATCTTGAGGCAGGCAAGGTAGTGAGTGATAACGGAAGGAATTTCATGGCTGCCATCTCCCTTTCCCAACTGAAACACATTCCTTGCCTGGCTCACACCTTAAACCTGGTGGTGCAGTGCTTCCTGAAAAGTTATCCGGGGTTATCCGACCTGCTCCTCAAAGTGCGTGGACTTTGCGCACATATCCGCCATTCGCCTGTACACTCCAGCCGTATGCAGACCTATCAGCGTTCTTTGAACCTTCCCCAGCATCGCCTAATCATAGACGTTGCAACAAGGTGGAACTCAACACTGCACATGCTTCAGAGACTGTGCGAACAGAGGCGGGCTGTTATGTTTTTGTGGGAGGATACACATACACGGGCAGGCAGTAGGATGGCAGACATGGAGTTGTCAGGTGTGCAGTGGTCGAAGATTCAAGACATGTGTCAAGTCCTTCAGTGTTTTGAGGAATGCACACGGCTGGTTAGTGCAGACAACGCCATAATAAGCATGAGCATCCCCCTAATGCGTCTGCTGATGCAAAGTTTGACGCACATAAAGGATCAGGCGTCTGCACCAGAGGAAGAGGAAAGCCTTGATGACAGTCAGCGATTGTCTGGTCAGGGCAGTGTACATGACGAGGTACCGGGCGAAGAGGAGGTGGAGGATGAGGAGGATGATGGGGATGAGTATATTTTTAATGAGGAAGCTTTCCCGGGGGCACGGGAAATTGGTGGCGTGGCAAGGCCGGGTTCTGGTTTTTTGAGGGACACAAGTGACGTAGATTTGCCTGCAACTGCCCCTCAACCAAGCACAACCGCAGATTTGACAACGGGAACTTTGGCCCACATGGCGGATTATGCCTTGCGTATCCTCAAAAGGGACACACGCATTACAAAAATGATGAACGATGACGATTACTGGTTGGCCTGCCTCCTTGATCCTCGCTATAAAGGCAAATTGCAAAATATTATGCCACATGAGAACTTGGAACTAATATTAGCAACAAAACAATCAACTCTTGTTGACCGTTTGCTTCTGGCATTCCCTGCACACAGCGCCCGTGATCGTTCTCACACGAGCTCCAGGGGCCAGCAGACCAGAGGTGTTAGAGGGGCAGAAATCAGAAGTGGCGTTGGCCAGAGGGGTTTTCTGACCAGGTTGTGGAGTGATTTTTCTATGACCGCAGACAGGACAGGTACTGCAGCATCAATTCAAAGTGACAGGAGACAACATTTGTCCAGTATGGTTACAAACTATTTTTCATCCCTTATCGACGTTCTCCCTCAACCGTCATTCCCATTTGATTACTGGGCATCCAAATTAGACACCTGGCCAGAATTGGCAGAATATGCATTGCAGGAGCTTGCTTGCCCGGCAGCTAGTGTCCTATCAGAAAGAGTATTCAGTGCTGCAGGTTCAATACTAACAGAAAAAAGGACTCGTCTGGCTACCCAAAATGTAGATGATCTAACCTTCATTAAAATGAACCACAACTGGATTTCAAAATCTTTTGCCCCACCCTGCCCGGCTGACACCTAGCTTTCCTATGAAAAGGTCTTGCCTGTGGACTATTCTGAATGACTTTTCCAATCTCGTAATTTTCTTCACCTGATTGTCCAGCATACGACATGTTTCCACCTCACGAAATGGCCAAACTCCCCACACGGGGCCGTGCTATCGCCACTTTGCGCTTGGACCCTTGAGAGTGCTGTTTGTCTGAAGAGGTGGGTGTGGCCGCTTTTGGTCGACGGCACTGCCACTGGGTCCCTCATAGTACAATAAAGTGTCTCTGGCGGTGGTGGTGCGCACCCAACGTCAGACACACCGTTGTAATATGAGGGGCCCTGTGCCTGTACCGCCGGCCACAAGCCAGTTCCCCCCCCCCAGCTCAAACAGTGCTCTACCACTAGCAAAATTATCTCTCACAGCTTCACCAATGTGTAGTCTAGGCGCTGACATCCTTCAATGCCTGGCACTGACAATACCATTGTTTTGACATTTTTGTTATGTTAGGCCTTCGAAGCCTGTCTGCGGTCCCTTCTTTCTACAACTACTACACTGACCAGGCCACTGCTGGCCGTGTTACCCTGGAACCAATTTAAAAGTGCCTACAGTCAGCCCAATTTTGTTATGTTAGGCCTTCGAAGACTGTCTGCCGTCACTCCTTCCACTAGACTTCCACTGACCATACACTGCTGCCCATGTACCCCTGGAACCAATTTAAAATTGCCTACAGCCAGCCCAATTTTTTTATTTTAGGCCTTCGATGCCTGTCTGCGGTCCATTCTTTCAACTACTACTACACTGACCAGGGCACTGCTGCCCAAGTACCCCTGGAACCAATTTAAAATTGACTACAGCCATGTGTTAATATTTTAGGCCTTCGATGCCTGTCTGTGGTCACTCCTTCCACTAGGCCTCCACTGACCACACCACTGCTGCCCGTGTACCCCTGGAACCAATTTAAAATTGCCTACAGCCATGTGTGATTATTTTAGGCCTTCGATGCCTGTCTGCGGTCACTCCTTCCACTAGGCCTCCACTGACCACACCACTGCTGCCCGTGTAACCCTGGAACCAATTTAAAATTGCCTACAGCCATGTGTTATTATTTTAGGCCTTCGATGCCTGTCTGCGGTCACTCCTTCCACTAGGCCTCCACTGACCACACCACTGCTGCCCGTGTACCCCTGGAACCAATTTAAAATTGCCTACAGCCAGCCCAATTTTTTTATTTTAGGCCTTCGATGCCTGTCTGCGGTCCATTCTTTCAACTACTACTACACTGACCAGGGCACTGCTGCCCAAGTACCCCTGGAACCAATTTAAAATTGCCTACAGCCATGTGTTAATATTTTAGGCCTTCGATGCCTGTCTGTGGTCACTCCTTCCACTAGGCCTCCACTGACCACACCACTGCTGCCCGTGTACACCTGGAACCAATTTAAAATTGCCTACAGCCATGTGTGATTATTTTAGGCCTTCGATGCCTGTCTGCGGTCACTCCTTCCACTAGGCCTCCACTGACCACACCACTGCTGCCCGTGTAACCCTGGAACCAATTTAAAATTGCCTACAGCCATGTGTTATTATTTTAGGCCTTCGATGCCTGTCTGCGGTCACTCCTTCCACTAGGCCTCCACTGACCACACCACTGCTGCCCGTGTACCCCTGGAACCAATTTAAAATTGCCTACAGCCAGCCCAATTTTTTTATTTTAGGCCTTCGATGCCTGTCTGCGGTCCATTCTTTCAACTACTATTACACTGACCAGGGCACTGCTGCCCGTGTACCCCTGGAACCAATTTAAAATTGCCTACAGCCATGTGTTATTATTTTAGGCCTTCGATGCCTGTCTGCGGTCACTCCTTCCACTAGGCCTCCACTGACCACACCACTGCTGCCCGTGTACCCCTGGAACCAATTTAAAATTGCCTACAGCCATGTGTGATTATTTTAGGCCTTCGATGCCTGTCTGCGGTCACTCCTTCCACTAGGCCTCCACTGACCACACCACTGCTGCCCGTGTACCCCTGGAACCAATTTAAAATTGCATACAGCCAGCCCAATTTTTTTATTTTAGGCCTTCGATGCCTGTCTGCGGTCCATTCTTTCAACTACTACTACACTGACCAGGGCACTGCTGCCCAAGTACCCCTGGAACCAATTTAAAATTGACTACAGCCATGTGTTAATATTTTAGGCCTTCGATGCCTGTCTGTGGTCACTCCTTCCACTAGGCCTCCACTGACCACACCACTGCTGCCCGTGTACCCCTGGAACCAATTTAAAATTGCCTACAGCCATGTGTGATTATTTTAGGCCTTCGATGCCTGTCTGCGGTCACTCCTTCCACTAGGCCTCCACTGACCACACCACTGCTGCCCGTGTACCCCTGGAACCAATTTAAAATTGCCTACAGCCAGCCCAATTTTTTTATTTTAGGCCTTCGATGCCTGTCTGCGGTCCATTCTTTCAACTACTACTACACTGACCAGGGCACTGCTGCCCAAGTACCCCTGGAACCAATTTAAAATTGACTACAGCCATGTGTTAATATTTTAGGCCTTCGATGCCTGTCTGCGGTCACTCCTTCCACTAGGCCTCCACTGACCACACCACTGCTGCCCGTGTACCCCTGGAACCAATTTAAAATTGCCTACAGCCAGCCCAATTTTTTTATTTTAGGCCTTCGATGCCTGTCTGCGGTCCATTCTTTCAACTACTACTACACTGACCAGGGCACTGCTGCCCGTGTACCCCTGGAACCAATTTAAAATTGCCTACAGCCATGTGTTATTATTTTAGGCCTTCGATGCCTGTCTGTGGTCCCTCCTTCCACTAGGCCTCCACTGACCTGTCTACTGCGGCCCGTGTACCCCTTGAACCAACCTAATAAAATATTAAAAAAATTAATTTGATTATAAAAAATAAGATCGTGTTGAGATCTCAAATGCAGACATTTTAACAATCAAAACAAACACACAACAAATATCTGGAACTGTACTACAAAGGTCCAACAGCTACAATTTCTTTCTCCTGCAAGAAGTTAACTGAAAGTTTTTTGGAGTTGTTAACACAGATATGGCATCCACCGAGTGTTGTCCTGTCGCGTCTCCTTTAAATTATTTCCAATAAGATGTTAAACTATTAATTTAATAAAATCAATAATTAAAAAAATAATTGAGTAAGTCAAAAGCACATTGCAAATAAACATTAATTACAAATCAAGAAGCATGGCGCGTCCGAGGGTGAGTAGATACCGAATAAGAATATAATCACCCTCGGACGCGCAATGCTTATTTACAACAGCCTTCCTTCCTAAGAATCAGCCCTTCCGTGGTGTAGAGAGAGGTTGTGTTACACTCCAAGGTGTTCCCCAGGTTGCCTTTCCTGAGCTTCGATCTTCCGGCTCTCGTTTAGTAGCTGTTGGAAACTACGCTGCATTAGGCCTACTAATTGTGTATGGGTGAAACAGTGGCGCATCTGCGGTCCCTCCTTCCACTAGGCCTCCACTGACCTGTCTACTGCGGCCCGTGTACCCCTTGAACCAACCTAATAAAATATTTAAAAAATTAATTTGATTATAAAAAATAAGATCGTGTTGAGATCTCAAATGCAGACATTTTAACAATCAAAACAAACACACAACAAATATCTGGAACTGTACTACAAAGGTCCAACAGCTACAATTTCTTTCTCCTGCAAGAAGTTAACTGAAAGTTTTTTGGAGTTGTTAACACAGATATGGCATCCACCGAGTGTTGTCCTGTCGCGTCTCCTTTAAATTATTTCCAATAAGATGTTAAACTATTAATTTAATAAAATCAATAATTAAAAAAATAATTGAGTAAGTCAAAAGCACATTGCAAATAAACATTAATTACAAATCAAGAAGCATGGCGCGTCCGAGGGTGAGTAGATACCGAATAAGAATATAATCACCCTCGGACGCGCAATGCTTATTTACAACAGCCTTCCTTCCTAAGAATCAGCCCTTCCGTGGTGTAGAGAGAGGTTGTGTTACACTCCAAGGTGTTCCCCAGGTTGCCTTTCCTGAGCTTCGATCTTCCGGCTCTCGTTTAGTAGCTGTTGGAAACTACGCTGCATTAGGCCTACTAATTGTGTATGGGGTGTAGAGACAGGTTGTGTTACACTCCAAGGTTTTCACCAGGTTGCCTTTCCTGAGCTTCGATCTTCATGCTCTCGTTTAGTAGGTGTCGGAAAGTAGGCTGCATTAGGCCTACAAATTGGGTATGGGGTGGAGAGAGATGGTGTGTTACACTCCAAGGTGTTCCCCAGGTTTCCTTGCCATTGCTTCGGTCTTCCGACTCTCGTTTAGTAGTTGTAGAAAAGTACACTGCATTAGGCCTAAAAAATGGGTATGGGGTGGAGAGAGATGGTGTGTTACACTCCAAGGTGTTCCCCAGGTTGCCTTTCCTGAGCTTCGATCTTCATGCTCTCGTTTAGTAGGTGTCGGAAAGTAGGCTGCATTAGGCCTACAAATTGGGTATGGGGTGGAGAGAGATGGTGTGTTACACTCCAAGGTGTTCCCCAGGTTTCCTTGCCATTGCTTCGGTCTTCCGACTCTCGTTTAGTAGTTGTAGAAAAGTACACAGCATTAGGCCTACAAAATGGGTATGGGGTGGAGAGAGATGGTGTGTTACACTCCAAGGTGTTCCCCAGGTTGCCTTTCCTGAGCTTCTATCTTCAGGCTCTCATTAAATTGTGGTTAAATGGAACAACTGCATTTGGCGTACTAGTTGGTTTGGGGCCTACTATCGGTGTCTGCCACTCCTTGCTGTTCTCCTGGTTTCCTGTCCTGAAATTCCATTTTCAGCCTCTCGTTAAGTAGTTGTTAATGTTAGACTGCATTTGGCCTACTAGTTGGGTTGGGGCCTACTATCGGTGTCTGCCACTCCTTGCTGTTCTCCTCCACTGAACAAAGCTGTGCCGCCTGTTTACTACGGTTGCCAATTTTGAACTGCATTTCGACTACTTACTGATTTGGCCCTACTCTCTGTGTCAGTCTCTCATTCCAGTTGTCCTCCACTGCAATGCCCCCTGGTTATTCCTGTGTTACCAATTTTGAACTGCATTTAGCCCACTTTCTTCTTTGGGCCTATATCTGTGTTTCCACTTCATCGTGCCCATTGCCCAGCCAGTGATAGATGAGTCTGCTGGTACATTGACCCATAACGCAACATTCCCCGTGCACGCTACACAACAACATTGTGACCCTGCTGAAAGTCAGGTTGCTCTTCCCGCATACCATACCACCTTACACGGGGACAAAGAGGAAGGTGCAGATGAAAGTGCAGGTTCCTTCATCAGGTGGGGGGAGGAATACTAGTTGGCGACGTCACTGGCACAGGGCCTCTCATAGTACGCAAAAGTGTTGCTGCCGGTGGGAGGCGCCCCCGCCGTGCAAACACACCGCTGTACTTTGAGGGGCCCTGTGCCAGTGCCAATGCCAACGAGTGGGCCCCCCCTGCTTGCTCAGGATCACAGCACTTGCAAAGTTGAAATACTTACCTCTCCCTGCTCCACTGCCGTGACGTGGTCCAGATTTACTGGGCCCACTAATTACTTGAACCAGCCCTACCCCCCACAACTTTAGCCAAATGACCCCCAATTTCAAATGCCTTCCAATTATTTTAAGGTAAATTACGCTTGACAAGCTTCATTAAGAAGAATGGATGGTTTTGACATTAAAATGGGCACTCTAGGTGTTTTCCTGGCCCCCACTCACTGCCGACTATGCTGCCCCATTGACTTGCATTGGGTTTCGTGTTTCGGTCGATCCCGACTTTACGTCATAATCGGCCGATTTCACTCGACCCGACTTTGGACATAGTCGGGTTTCGCAAAACCCGGCTCGACTCTAAAAAGGTCAAGGTCGCTCAACTCTAGGAATGACGGTTGAGGGAGAACATCGATAAGGGATGAAAAATAGTTAGTAACCATACTGGACAAATGTTGTCTCCTGTCACTTTGAATTGATGCAGCAGTACCTGTCCTGTCTGCGGTCATAGCAAAATCACTCCACAACCTGGTCAGAAAACCCCTCTGTCCAACGCCACTTCTGATTTCTGCACCTCTAACACCTCTGGTCTGCTGCCCCCTGCAGCTCGTGTGAGAACGATCACGGGCGCTGTGTGCTGGGAATGCCTGAAGCAAACGGTCAACAAGAGTTGATTGTTTGGTTGCTAATATTAGTTCCAAGTTCTCATGTGGCATAATATTTTGCAATTTGCCTTTATAGCGAGGATCAAGGAGGCAGGCCAACCAGTAATCGTCATCGTTCATCATTTTAGTAATGCGTGTGTCCCTTTTGAGGATACGTAAGGCATAATCCGCCATGTGGGCCAAAGTTCCAGTTGTCAAATCTGCGGTTGTGCTTGGTTGAGGGGCAGTTTCAGGCAAATCTACGTCACTTGTGTCCCTCAAAAAACCAGAACCCTGCCTTGCCACGCCACCAATTTCCAGTGGCCCCGGAAAAGCTTCCTCATTAAAAATATACTCATCCCCATCATCCTCCTCGTCCTCCTCCTCCTCTTCGCCCGCTACCTCGTCCTGTACACTGCCTTGACCAGACAATGGCTGACTGTCATCAAGGCTTTCCTCTTCCTCTGCTGCAGACGCCTGATCCTTTATGTGCGTCAAACTTTGCATCAGCAGACGCATTAGGGGGATGCTCATGCTTATTATGGCGTTGTCTGCACTAACCAGCCGTGTGCATTCCTCAAAACACATGTCTTGTATCTTCGACCACTGCACACCTGACAACTCCATGTCTGCCATCCTACTGCCTGCCCGTGTATGTGTATCCTCCCACAAAAACATAACAGCCCGCCTCTGTTCGCACAGTCTCTGAAGCATGTGCAGTGTTGAGTTCCACCTTGTTGCAACGTCTATGATTAGGCGATGCTGGGGAAGGTTCAAAGACCGCTGATAGGTCTGCACACGGCTGGAGTGTACGGGCGAACGGCGGATATGTGAGCAAAGTCCGCGCACTTTGAGGAGCAGGTCGGATAACCCCGGATAACTTTTCAGGAAGCACTGCACCACCAGGTTTAAGGTGTGAGCCAGGCAAGGAATGTGTTTCAGTTGGGAAAGGGAGATGGCAGCCATGAAATTCCTTCCGTTATCACTCACTACCTTGCCTGCCTCAAGATCTACTGTGCCCAGCCACGACTGCGTTTCTTTCTGCAAGAACTCGGACAGAACTTCCGCGGTGTGTCTGTTGTCGCCCAAACACTTCATAGCCAATACAGCCTGCTGACGCTTGCCAGTAGCTGCCCTATAATGGGACAACTGGTGTGCAACAGTGGCAGCTGCGGATGGAGTGGTTGGGCAACTGCGGTCTGTGGACGAGCTCTCGCTTCTGCAGGAGGACGAGGAGGAGGAGGAGGGGGTGCGAACGCCTACAGCCAACTGTTTCCTAGACCGTGGGCTAGTCAGAACTGTCCCGAAATTGATGTCCCCTGTGGACCCTGCATCCACCACATTCACCCAGTGTGCCGTGATGGACACGTAACGTCCCTGGCCATGCCTACTGGTCCATGTATCTGTTGTCAGGTGCACCTTTGTACTCACAGATTGCCTGAGTGCATGGACGATGCGCTCTTTAACATGGTGGTGGAGGGCTGGTATGGCTTTTCTCGAAAAGAAGTGTCGACTGGGTAGCTCGTAGCGTGGTTCAGCGCAGTCCATCAGGGCTTGAAAGCTTCGCTTTCAACTAACCGGTAGGGCATCATCTCTAACGAGATTAGTCTAGCTATGTGGGCGTTCAAACCCTGTGTACGCGGATGTGAGGATAAGTACTTCCTTTTTCTAACGAGAGTCTCATGTAGGGTGAGCTGGACTGGAGAGCTGGAGATCGTGGAACTAGCGGGTGTGTCGGTGGACATGGCAGACTGAGAGACGGTTGGAGACGGTATTGTTTCCGCCGGTGCCCTAGATGCAGTGTTTCCTACTACGAAACTGGTGATTCCCTGACCCTGACTGCTTTGGCCTGGCAAAGAAACCTGCACAGATACTGCAGGTGGTGCGGAAAATGGTGACCTTACAGTGACGAAATGGATGTAGCGTTGCTGACTAGCTTCATTGGCCGAGGGTGCTACAACCTTAAGGGACGTTTGGTAGTTAGTCCAGGCTTGAAAATGTATGGTGGTTAAATGTCTATGCATGCAACTTGTATTGAGACTTTTCAGATTCTGACCTCTGCTTAAGGTAGTTGAACATTTTTGACAGATGACTTTTCGCTGATCAATTGGATGTTGTTTAACCCCTTCCCGACCTTTGACGCCACGTAGGCGTCATGAAAGTCGGTGCCAATCCGACCCATGACGCCTATGCGGCGTCATGGAAAGATCGCGTCCCTGCAGACCGGGTGAAAGGGTTAACTCCCATTTCACCCGATCTGCAGGGACAGGGGGAGTGGTAGTTTAGCCCAGGGGGGGTGGCTTCACCCCCTCGTGCCTACGATCGCTCTGATTGGCTGTTGAAAGTGAAACTGCCAATCAGAGCGATTTGTAATATTTCACCCATTATAACGGGTGAAATATTACAATCCAGCCATGGCCGATGCTGCAATATCATCGGCCATGGCTGGAAATACTAGTGTGCCCCCACCCCACCCCTCCGATCGCCCTCCCACCCCCCCGATCTGGCCGGTACACTGCTCCGGCTCCCCTCCGTCCAGTGCTCCGCTCCCCCCCGTGCTCGTGTCCGCTCCCCCCGTGCTCCAATCACCCCCCCGTGCTCCAATCACCCCCCCTGCACTCCGATCCACCCCCCCGTGCTCCGTTCCACCCCCCCGTGCTCCATTCCAGCCCCCCCGTGCTCCGTTCCACGCCCCCCGCGCTCCGTTCCACCCCTCCCGCGCTCCGATTCCCCCCCCCGTGCTCCGATCCCCCCCCCCGTGGTCCCCCCCCACCCTATCATACTTACCGATCCAGCCGTGGTCCCGTCCGTCTTCTCCCGGGCGCCGCCATCTTCCAAAATGGCGGGCGCATGCGCAGTGCGCCCGCCGAATCTGCCGGCCGGCAGATTCGTTCCAAAGTGCATTTTGATCACTGAGATATAATCTATCTCAGTGATCAAAATAAAAAAAATAATAAATGACCCCCCCCCCCCCTTTGTCACCCCCATAGGTAGAGACAATAAAAAAATAAAGAAATTTTTTTTTTCCACTAATGTTAGAATAGGGTTAGGGTTAGGGGTAGGGTTAGGGTTAGGGGTAGGGTTAGGGGTAGGGTTAGGGGTAGGGCTAGGGTTAGGGTTAGGGGTAGGGTTAGGGGTAGGGTTAGGGTTAGGGGTAGGGTTAGGGCTAGGGTTAGGGCTAGGGTTAGGGTTAGGGTTAGGAATGTGCACACGTATTCTGGTCCTCTGCTGCGGATTTATGGCGGATTTACCGCGTTTTTTTCTGCGCATTTCACTGCGGTTTTACAATTGCGATTTTCTATTGGAGCAGTTGTAAAACCGCTGCGGAATCCGCAAAGAAGTGACATGCTGCGGAATGTAAACCGCTGCGTTTCCGTGCAGTTTTTCCGCAGCATGTGTACAGCGATTTTTGTTTCCCATAGGTTTACATTGAACTGTACACTCATGGGAAACTGCTGCGGATCCGCAGCGTTTTCCGCAGCGTGTGCACATACCTTTAGAATTAGGCTATGTGCACACGGTGCTGATTTGGCTGCGGATTCGCAGCAGTGTTCCATCAGGTTTACAGTACCATGTAAACATATGAAAAACCAAATCCGCTGTGCCCATGGTGCGGAAAATACCGCGCGGGAACGCTGCGTTGTATTTTCCGCAGCATGTCAATTCTTTGTGCGGATTCCGCAGCGTTTTACACCTGTTCCTCAATAGGAATCCGCAGGTGAAATCCGCACAAAAAACACTGGAAATCCGCGGAAAATCCGCAGGTAAAACACAGTGCCTTTTACCCACAGATTTTTCAAAAATGGTGCGGAAATATCTCACACGAATCCGCAACGTGGGCACATAGCCTTAGGGTTAGGGTTGGAATTAGGGTTGTGGTTAGGGTTAGGGGTGTGTTGGGGTTAGTGTTGTGGTTAGGGGTGTGTTGGGGTTAGGGTTGTGATTAGGATTATGGCTACAGTTGGGATTAGGGTTAGGGGTGTGTTGGGGTTAGTGTTGGAGTTAGAATTGAGGGGTTACCACTGTTTAGGCACATCAGGGGTCTCCAAACGCAACATGGCGCCACCATTGATTCCAGCCAATCTCGTATTCAAAAAGTCAAATGGTGCTCCCTCACTTCCGAGCCCTGACGTGTGCCCAAACAGTGGTTTACCCCCACATATGGGGTACCAGCATACTCAGGACAAACTGCGCAACAATTACTGGGGTCCAATTTCTCCTGTTACCCTTGTGAATCTAAAAAAATGCTTGCTAAAACATAATTTTTGAGGAAAGAAAAATGATTTTTTATTTTCACGGCTCTGCGTTGTAAACGTCTGTGAAGCACTTGGGGGTTCAAAGTGCTCACCACATATCTAGATAAGTTCCTTGGGGGGTCTAGTTTCTAAAATGGGGTCACTTGTGGGGGGTTTCTACTGTTTAGGCACACCAGGGGCTCTGCAAACGCAACGTGACACCCGCAGACCATTCCATCAAAGTCTGCATTTCAAAAGTCACTACTTCCCTTCTGAACCCCGACGTGTGCCCAAACAGTGGTTTACCCCCACATATGGGGTATCAGCGTACTCAGGAGAAACTGGACAACAACTTTTGGGGTCCAATTTCTCCTGTAACCCTTGGGAAAATAAAAAATTCTGGGCTAAATAATTATTTTTGAGGAAAGAAAACGTATTTATTATTTTCACGGCTCTGCATTATAAACTTCTATGAAGCACTTGGGGGTTCAAAGTGCTCACCACACATCTAGATAAGTTCCTTTCAGGGTCTAGTTTCCAAAATGGGGTCACTTGTGGGGGGTTTCTACTGTTTAGGCACATCAGGGGCTCTGCAAACGCAACGTGACGCCCGCAGAGCATTCCATCAAAGTCTGCATTTCAAAACGTCACTACTTCAATTCCAAGCCCCGGCATGTGCCCAAACAGTAGTTTACCCCCACATATGGGGTATCACCGTACTCAGGAGAAACTGGACAACAAATATTGGGGTCAAATTTCTCCTGTTACCCTTGGGAAAATTAAAAAATTCTGGGCTAAATAATTATTTTTGAGGAAAGAAAACGTATTTATTATTTTCACGGCTCTGCATTATAAACTTCTATGAAGCACTTGGGGGTTCAAAGTGCTCACCACACATCTAGATAAGTTCCTTTGGGGGTCTAGTTTCCAAAATGGGGTCACTTGTGGGGGGTTTCTACTGTTAAGCCACATCAGGGGCTCTGCAAACGCAACGTGACGCCCACAGAGCATTCCATCAAAGTCTGCATTTCAAAACGTCACTACTTCACTTCCGAGCCCCGGCATGTGCCCAAACAGTGATTTACCCCCACATATGGGGTATCAGCGTACTCAGGAGAAACTGGACAACAACTTTTGGGGTCAAATTTCTCCTGTTACCCTTGGGAAAATAAAAAATTGCAGGCTAAAAAATCATTTTTGAGAAAATAATTTTTTTTTTTATTTTCATGGCTCTGCGTTATAAACTTCTGTGAAGCACTTGGGGGTTCAAAGTCCTCACCACACATCTAGATTAGTTCCTTTGGGGGTCTAGTTTCTAAAATGGTGTCATTTCTGGGGGATCTCCAATGTTTAGGCACACAGGGGCTCTCCAAACGTGACATGGTGTCCGCTAATGATTGGAGCTAATTTTCCATTTAAAAAGCCAAATGGCGTGCCATCCCTTCCGAGCCCTGCCGTGCGCCCAAACAGTGGTTTACCCCCACATATGGGGTATCAGCGTACTCAGGACAAACTGGACAACAATATTTGGGGTCCAATTTCTCCTATTATCCTTGGCAAAATAGGAAATTCCAGGCTAAAAAATCATTTTTGAGGAAAGAAAAATTATTTTTTATTTTCATGGCTCTGCGTTATAAACTTCTGTGAAGCACCTGGGGGTTTAAAGTGCTCAATATGCATCTAGATAAGTTCCCTGGGGGGTCTAGTTTCCAAAATGGGGTCACTTGTGCGGGAGCTCCAATGTTTAGGCACACAGGGGCTCTCCAAACGCGACATGGTGTCCGCTAACAATTGGAGCTAATTTTCCATTCAAAAAGTCAAATGGCGCGCCTTCTCTTCCGAGCCCTGCCGAGTGCCCAAACAGTGGTTTACCCCCACATATGAGGTATCGGCGTACTCGGGAGAAATTGCCCAACAAATTTTATGATCCATTTTATCCTACTGCCCATGTGAAAATGAAAAAATTGAGGCGAAAAGAATTTTTTTGTGAAAAAAAATTACTTTTTCATTTTTACAGATCAATTTGTGAAGCACCTGAGGGTTTAAAGTGCTCACTAGGCATCTAAATTAGTTCCTTGGGGGGTCTAGTTTCCAAAATGGGGTCACTTGTGGGGGAGCGCCAATGTTTAGGCACACAGGAGCTATCCAAACGCGACATGGTGTCCGCTAACGATGGAAATAATTTTTCATTCAAAAAGTCAAATGGCGCTCCTTCCCTTCCAAGCCTTACCATGTGCCCAAACAGTGGTTTACCTCCACATGTGAGGTATTGGTGTACTCAGGAGAAATTGCCCAACACATTTTAGGATCCATTTTATCCTGTTGCCCATGTGAAAATGAAAAAATTGAGGCTAAAAGAATTTTTTTGTGAAAAAAAAGTACTTTTTCATTTTTACGGATCAATTTGTGAAGCACCTGGGGGTTCAAAGTGCTCACTATGCATCTAGATAAGTTCCTTGGGGCGTCTAGTTTCCAAAATGGGGTCACTTGTGGGGGAGCTCCAATTTTTAGGCACACGGGGGCTCTCCAAACGTGACATGGTGTCCGCTAAAGAGTGGAGCCAATTTTTGATTCAAAAAGTCAAATGGCGCTCCTTCCCTTCCAAGCCCTGCCGTGCGCCAAAACAGTGGTTTACCCCCACATATGAGGTATCAGCGTACTCAGGACAAATTGGACAACAACTTTCGTGGTTCAGTTTCTCCTTTTACCATTGGGAAAATAAAAAAATTGTTGCTAAAAGATAATTTTTGTGACTAAAAAGTTAAATGTTCATTTTTTCCTTCCATGTTGCTTCTGCTGCTGTGAAGCACCTGAAGGGTTAATAAACTTCTTGAATGTGGTTTTGAGTACCTTGAGGGGTGCAGTTTTTAGAATGGTGTCACTTTTGGGTATTTTCAGCCAAATAGACCCCTCAAACTGACTTCAAATGTGAGGTGGTCCCTAAAAAAAATGGTTTTGTAAATTTCGTTGTAAAAATGACAAATCGCTGGTCGAATTTTAACCCTTATAACTTCCTAACAAAAAAAAATTTTGTTTCCAAAATTGTGCTGATGTAAAGTAAACATGTGGGAAATGTTATTTATTAACTATTTTGTGTCACATATCTCTCTGGTTTAACAGAATAAAAATTCAAAATGTGAAAATTGCGAAATTTTCAAAATTTTCGCCAAATTTCCGTGTTTATCACAAATAAATGCAGAATTTATTGACCTAAATTTACCACTAACATGAAGCCCAATATGTCACGAAAAAACAATCTCAGAACCGCTAGGATCCGTTGAAGCGTTCCTGAGTTATTACCTCATAAAGGGACACTGGTCAGAATTGCAAAAAACGGCAAGGTCTTTAAGGTCAAAATAGGCTGGGTCTTGAAGGGGTTAAAAAAATGCCAGACTGCACTCTTTCGAGCATCGGATCCCTTTTCAGGCATTGCAGACTGAGCTTTAACCGGATGGCCACGCTGTCCTCCAACAGTTTTTGGCTTTGCCACGCGTTTTGTTCCAGATACGGGCCCGGAAGATGGAACCTGTTGCGATGTTGATGCCTGCTGCGGCCCCTCCTCCTCCGTTTCAGAACTACTGCTGCCTGCACCCTGTTCCCCCAATGGCTGCCAATCGGGGTCAACAACTGGGTCATCTATAACCTCCTCTTCTACCTCGTGTGCAACTTTGTCTGTGTCACCGTGTAAGTCGGTGGTATAGCGTTCGTGACGGGGCACCATAGTCTCATCAGGGTCTGATTCTGGATCAGTACCCTGCGAGGGCAATGTTGTGGTCTGAGTCAAAGGAACAGCATAGTAGTCTGGCTGTGGCTGTGCATCAGTGCACTCCATGTCCGATTCAACTAGTAATGGGCATGGCCTGTTAACTGTTTCACCTTCTAAGCCAGGGACAGTATGTGTAAAGAGCTCCATGGAGTAACCAGTTGTGTCGCCTGCTGCATCCTTCTCTGTTGTTGTTTTTGCTGAAGAGGACAAGGAAGCGACTTGTCCCTGACCGTGAACATCCACTAACGACGCACTGCTTTTACATTTTCCAGTTTCAGAAGAGGAGGCAAAAGAGCTAGAGGCTGAGTCAGCAAGGTAAGCCAAAACTTGCTCTTGCTGCTCTGGCTTTAAAAGCGGTTTTCCTACTCCCAGAAAAGGGAGCGTTCGAGGCCTTGTGTAGCCAGACGACGAACCTGGCTCCACAGCTCCAGACTTAGGTGCTATATTTTTTTCCCACGACCACCAGATGCTCCACTACCACTACCATCATTACCAGCTGGCAATGAACGCCCACGGCCACGACCTCTTCCACCAGACTTCCGTAAACAAAGTAATGGTATTTGTTGCTGTCAAACAACTTACACGGTGAGCTATAACTTCAGTATGATTTAGATATCCCTTTACAGGTGTGTGAGACCGCAAGGAATATCAGGCACAAGGTTACACACTCTGTTTTCTGCGGCACCAAAAGAGAGAGATGCCACACACGCAGGACTTTCACTCAAGCACAAATGTCAATATTAATCTCCCACTGTTTTTTTTTATGTTTTCAGGGAGAATTTAGAAACCAAATAAAAAAATAAATAAATAGGCTTTCTATGGCCCACTATTTGAGAGAGAGATGGCACACTCAGGAGTCAGGACTGGCACACAAGCAGAAAGGCCAATATTAATCTCCCACTGTTTTTTTTTATTTTTTCAGGGAGAATTTAGAAACCAAATAAAAAAAATAAATAGGCTTTCTATGGCCCACTATTTGAGAGAGAGAGATTGCACACTCAGGAGTCAGGACAGGCACACAAGCAGAAAGGCCAATATTAATCTCCCACTGTTTTTTTTTTATTTTTTTCAGGGAGAATTTAGAAACCAAATATAAAAAAGGAAATAGGCTTTCTATGGCCCACTATTTGAAAGAGAGAGATTGCACACTCAGGAGTCAGGACAGGCACACAAGCAGAAAGGCCAATATTAATCTCCCACTGTTTTTTTTTTTTTTTTTTCAGGGAGAATTTAGAAACCAAATAAAAAATAAATAAATAGGCTTTCTATGGCCCACTATTTGAGAGAGAGAGATTGCACACTCAGGAGTCAGGACTGGCACACAAGCAGAAAGGCCAATATTAATCTCCCACTGTTTTTTTTTTTATTTTTTCAGGGAGAATTTAGAAACCAAATAAAAAATAAATAAATAGGCTTTCTATGGCCCACTATTTGAGAGAGAGAGATTGCACACTCAGGAGTCAGGACAGGCACACAAGCAGAAAGGCCAATATTAATCTCCCACTGTTTTTTTTTTTTTTTCAGGGAGAATTTAGAAACCAAATAAAAAATAAATAAATAGGCTTTCTATGGCCCACTATTTGAGAGAGATTGCACACTCAGGAGTCAGGACAGGCACACAAGCAGAAAGGCCAATATTAATCTCCCACTGTTTTTTTTTTATTTTTTCCAGGGAGAATTTAGAAACCAAATATAAAAAAATAGGCTTTCTATGGCCCACTATTTGAGAGAGAGAGATTGAACACTCAGGAGTCAGGACTGGCACACAAGCAGAAAGGCCAATATTAATCTCCCACTGTTTTTTTTTTAATTTTTTCTGGGAGAATTTAGAAACCAAATATAAAAAAAAAATAGGCTTTCTGTGGCCCACTATTTGAGAGAGAGATTGCACACTCAGGAGTCAGGACTGGCACACAAGCAGAAAGGCCAATATTAATCTCCCACTGTTTTTTTTTATTTTTTTCAGGGAGAATTTAGAAACCAAATATAAAAAAGGAAATAGGCTTTCTATGGCCCACTATTTGAAAGAGAGAGATTGCACACTCAGGAGTCAGGACAGGCACACAAGCAGAAAGGCCAATATTAATCTCCCACTGTTTTTTTTTTTATTTTTTTCAGGGAGAATTTAGAAACCAAATAAAAAATAAATAAATAGGCTTTCTATGGCCCACTATTTGAGAGAGAGAGATTGCACACTCAGGAGTCAGGACTGGCACACAAGCAGAAAGGCCAATATTAATCTCCCACTGTTTTTTTTTTTATTTTTTCAGGGAGAATTTAGAAACCAAATAAAAAATAAATAAATAGGCTTTCTATGGCCCACTATTTGAGAGAGAGAGATTGCACACTCAGGAGTCAGGACAGGCACACAAGCAGAAAGGCCAATATTAATCTCCCACTGTTTTTTTTTTTTTTTCAGGGAGAATTTAGAAACCAAATAAAAAATAAATAAATAGGCTTTCTATGGCCCACTATTTGAGAGAGATTGCACACTCAGGAGTCAGGACAGGCACACAAGCAGAAAGGCCAATATTAATCTCCCACTGTTTTTTTTTTATTTTTTCCAGGGAGAATTTAGAAACCAAATATAAAAAAATAGGCTTTCTATGGCCCACTATTTGAGAGAGAGAGATTGAACACTCAGGAGTCAGGACTGGCACACAAGCAGAAAGGCCAATATTAATCTCCCACTGTTTTTTTTTTAAATTTTTTCTGGGAGAATTTAGAAACCAAATATAAAAAAAAAAATAGGCTTTCTGTGGCCCACTATTTGAGAGAGAGATTGCACACTCAGGAGTCAGGACTGGCACACAAGCAGAAAGGCCAATATTAATCTCCCACTCTTTTTTTTTATTTTTTGAGGGAGAATTTGGAAACCAAATAAAAAAAAATAAATAGGCTTTCTATGGCCCACTATTTGAGAGAGAGAGATTGCACACTCAGGAGTCAGGACAGGCACACGAGCAGAAAGGCCAATATTAATCTCCCACTGTTTTTTTTTTTTCAGGGAGAATTTTGAAACCAAATATTAAAAAAATAGGCTTTCTATGGCCCACTATTTGAGAGAGAGAGATTGCACACTCAGGAGTCAGGACTGGCACACAAGCAGAAAGGCCAATATTAATTTCCCACTGTTTTTTTTTTTATTTTTTTCAGGGAGAATTTAGAAACCAAATATAAAAAAATAGGCTTTCTATGGCCCACTATTTGAGAGAGATAGATTGCACACTCAGGAGTCAGGACTGGCACACAAGCAGAAAGGCCAATATTAATCTCCCACTGTTTTTTTTTTATTTTTTTCAGGGAGAATTTAGAAACCAAATATAAAAAAATAGGCTTTCTATGGTCCACTATTTGAGAGAGAGAGATTGCACACTCAGGAGTCAGGACTGGCACACAAGCAGAAAGGCCAATATTAATCTCCCACTGTTTTTTTAAAAATTTTTTCTGGGAGAATTTAGAAACCAAATATAAAAAAAAAAATAGGCTTTCTGTGGCCCACTATTTGAGAGAGAGATTGCACACTCAGGAGTCAGGACTGGCACACAAGCAGAAAGGCCAATATTAATCTCCCACTCTTTTTTTATTTTTTGAGGGAGAATTTAGAAACCAAATAAAAAAAAATAAATAGGCTTTCTATGGCCCACTATTTGAGAGAGAGAGATTGCACACTCAGGAGTCAGGACAGGCACACAAGCAGAAAGGCCAATATTAATCTCCCATTTTTTTTTTTTTTTCAGGGAGAATTTAGAAACCAAATATAAAAAAAAATAGGCTTTCTGTGGCCCACTATTTGAGAGAGAGAGATTGCACACTCAGGAGTCAGGACTGGCACACAAGCAGAAAGGCCAATATTAATCTCCCACAGTTTTTTTTTTATTTTTTTCAGGGAGAATTTAGAAACCAAATATAAAAAAATAGGCTTTCTATGGTCCACTATTTGAGAGAGAGAGATTGCACACTCAGGAGTCAGGACTGGCACACAAGCAGAAAGGCCAATATTAATCTCCCACTCTTTTTTTATTTTTTGAGGGAGAATTTAGAAACCAAATAAAAAAAAATAAATAGGCTTTCTATGGCCCACTATTTGAGAGAGAGAGATTGCACACTCAGGAGTCATGACAGGCACACAAGCAGAAAGGCCAATATTAATCTCCCACTGTTTTTTTTTTTTTCAGGGAGAATTTAGGAACCAAATATAAAAAAAAAATAGGCTTTCTATGGCCCACTATTTGAGAGAGAGAGATTGCACACTCAGGAGTCAGGACTGGCACACAAGCAGAAAGGCCAATATTAATCTCCCACTGTTTTTTTTTTATTTTTTTCAGGGAGAATTTAGAAACCAAATATAAAAAAAATAGGCTTTCTATGGCCCACTATTTGAGAGAGATAGATTGCACACTCAGGAGTCAGGACTGGCACACAAGCAGAAAGGCCAATATTAATCTCCCACTCTTTTTTTTTTATTTTTACAGGGAGAATTTAGAAACCAAATAAAAAAAAAATAAATAGGCTTTCTATGGCCCACTATTTGAGAGAGAGAGATTGCACACTCAGGAGTCAGGACAGGCACACAAGCAGAAAGGCCAATATTAATCTCCCACTGTTTTTTTTTATTTTTTTCAGGGAGAATTTAGAAACCAAATATAAAAAAAATAGGCTTTCTATGGCCCACTATTTGAGAGAGATAGATTGCACACTCAGGAGTCAGGACTGGCACACAAGCAGAAAGGCCAATTTTAATCTCCAACTGTTTTTTTTTATTTTTTTCAGGGAGAATTTAGAAACCAAATATATAAAAAAATAGGCTTTCTATGGCCCACTATTAGAGAGTGAGATTGCACACTCAGGAGTCAGGACTGGCACACAAGCAGAAAGGCCAATATTAATCTCCCACGGTTTTTTGTTATTTTTTCAGGGTGAATTTAGAAACCAAATTTAAAAAAAAAATAGGCTTTCTATGGCCCATTATTTGAGAGAGAGATGGCACACTCAGGACTGGCACACAAGCCCAAAGGCCAATATTAATCTCCCACTGTTTTTTTTTTCAGGGAGAATTTATAAACTCAATAAAAAAAAAAAAAAAAAAAAAAAGGCTTTCTATGGCCCACTAATGCACTATGTGAGAGAGATGGCACACACAGGGATGGCACTCTAGCAGAAATGCCAATCTTAATCTCCCAAAACTTATTTTTTTAGGGAGAATTAAAAAAAAAAAGGGACTGTCCTACAATTACTGTCTCCCTGCAGTAATCTCAGCCAGGTATGGCAGGCAGCAATAAGGAGTGGACTGATGCACAAATTAAATAAAAAGTGTGGACAAACAAAAAAGATAGCTGTGCAGAAAGGAAGGAACAACAGGATTTGTGCTTTGAAAAAAGTAGTTGGTTTGCACAGCGGCGTACACACAGCAATGCAGCTATCAGGGAGCCTTCTAGGGCAGCCCAATGAGCTACAGCGCTGAGGAAAAAAAAAGGAGCTTCCACTGTCTCTGCAAACAAAAGGTGGTGTTGGACAGTGGAAATCGCTACAGCACAAGCGGTTTGGTGGTTAATGGACCCTGCCTAACGCTATCCCTGCTTCTGACGAAGCGGCAGCAACCTCTCCCTAGGCTCAGATCAGCAGCAGTAAGATGGCGGTCGGCGGGAACGCCTCTTTATAGCCCCTGTGACGCCGCAGACAGCAAGCCAATCACTGCAATGCCCTTCTCTAAGATGGTGGGGACCAGGACCTATGTCATCACGCTGCCCACACTCTGCGTCCACCTTCATTGGCTGAGAAATGGCGCTTTTCGCGTAATTGAAACGCGACTTTGGCGCGAAAGTCGCGTACCGCATGGCCGACCCCACACTGAGGTCGGGTCGGGTTTCATGAAACCCAACTTTGCCAAAAGTCGGCGACTTTTGAAAATGAACGATCCGTTTCGCTCAACCCTAGTGGTGAGCACTTTGAACCCCCAAGAGCTTCACAGAAGTTTATAATGTAGAGCCGTGAAAATAAAAAATCGCATTTTCACAAGGGTAACAGGAGAAATTAGACCACAAAAGTTGTTCTGCGATTTCTCCTGAATACGTCGATACCCCATATGTGAGGGTAAACCACTGTTTGGGCGCACCGCAGAGCTTGGAAGTGAAGGAGCGCCGTTTTACTTTTTCAATGTAAAATTGGCAGGAATTGAGATTGGACGCCATGTCGCGTTTGGAGAGCCCCTGATGTGCCTAAACAGTGGAAACCCCCCACAAGTGACACCATTTTGGAAACTAGACCCCTTAATGAACTTATCTAGATGTGTGGTGAGCACTTTGAACCCCCATGTGCTTCACAGAAGTTTATAACGTTGAGCCGTGAAAATAAAAAATCGCATTTTTTCTACAAAAATGGTCTTTTTGCCCCAAAATTTTTATTTTCACAAGGGTAACAGGAGAAATTAGACCACAAAAGTTGTAGTGCAATTTCTCCTGAGTATGTCGATACCCAATATGTGGGGGTATCGCGTTTGGAGAGCCCCTGATGTGCCTAAACAGTGGAAACCCCCCACAAGTGACCCCATTTTGGAAACTAGACCCCCAATGGAACTTATCTAGATGTGTGGTGAGAACTTTGAATGCCCAGGTGCTTCACAGAAGTTTAGAATGCAGAGTCGTGAAAATAAAAAAAAAATTTTTTCCACAAAAAAGATATTGTAGCCCCCAAGTTTTTATTTTCACAAGGGTAACAGGAGAAATTGGACCGCAATAGTTGTTGTCCAATTTATCCCGAGTACACTGATGTGCCATATGTGGGGGTAAACCACTGTTTGGGTGCACGGCAGAGCTCGGAAGGCAAGGAGCGCTGTTTTGGAATGCAGACTTAGATAGAATGGTCTGTGGGCTAGGGTTGAGCGACCTTGACCTTTTTAGAGTCGAGCCGTGTTTCGCGAAACCCGACTATCTTAGAAGTCGAGTCGAGTGGAATCGGCCGATTATCGCGAAAAGTCGGGTATCGCCCGAAACACGAAACCCAATGCAAGTCAATGGGGGAGCATAGTCGGCAGTGAGTGGAGGCCAGGAAAACACCTACACTGCCCATTTTAATGGCAAAAACATCAATTCTTGTTAAAGAAGCTTGTCAATCGTAATTTACCTTATAATAATTGGAAGGCATTTGAAATTGGGGGTCATTTGGCTAAAGTTGTGGGGGGTAGGGCTGGTTCAAGTAATTAGTGGGCCCAGTAAATCTGGACCACGTCACGGCAGTGGAGCAGGGAGAGGTAAGTATTTAAACTTTGCAAGTGCTGTGATCCTGAGCAAGCAGGGGGGGCCCACTCGTTGGCATTGGCACTGGCACAGGGCCCCTCAAAGTACAGCGGTGTGTTTGCATGGCGGGGGCGCCTCCCACCGGCAGCAACACTTTTGCGTACTATGAGAGGCCCTGTGCCAGTGACGTCGCCAACTAGTATTCCTCCCCCCACCTGATGAAGGAACCTGCACTTTCATCTGCACCTTCCTCTTTGTCCCCGTGTAAGGTGGTATGGTATGCGGGAAGAGGAACCTGACTTTCAGCAGGGTCAAAATCTTGCTGTATAGCATGCACGGGGAATTTTGCATTATGGGTCAATGTACCAGCAGACTCATCTATCACTGGCTGGGCAATGGGCAGGATGAGGAGGAAACACAGATATAGGCCCAAAGAATAAAGTGGGCTAAATGCAGTTCAAAATTGGTAACACAGGACTAACCAGGGGGCATTGCAGTGGAGGACAACTGGAATGAGAGGCTGACACAGAGAGTAGGCCCAAATCAGTAAGTAGTCGACATGCAATTCAAAATTGGCAACCGTAGTAAACAGGCGGCCCAGCTTTGTTCAGTTGAGGAGAACAGCAAGGAGTGGCAGACACCGATAGTAGGCCCCAACCCAACTAGTAGGCCAAATGCAGTCTAACATTAACAACTACTTAACAAGAGCCTGAAAATGGAATTTCAGGACAGGAAACCAGGAGAACAGCAAGGAGTGGCAGACACCGATAGTAGGCCCCAAACCAACTAGTATGCCAAATGCAGTTGTTCCATTTAACTACAATTTAATGAGAGCCTGAAGATAGAAGTTCAGGAAAGGCAACCTGGAGAACACCTTGGAGTGGAACACACCATCTCTCTACACCCCATACCCAATTTGTAGGCCTAATGCAGTGTAGTTTTCAACAACTACTAAACGAGAGTCGGAAGATTGAAGCAATGTGGACTAAACCTGGGGAACACCTTCATTTTAATGAAGGTTAGATCATCAATATTTTGGGTAGCCAGACGAGTCCTTTTTTCGGTTAATATTGAACCTGCAGCACTGAATACTCTTTCTGATAGGACAATAGCTGCCGGGCAAGCAAGCTCCTGCAATGCATATTCTGCCAATTCTGGCCAGGTGTCTAATTTGGATGCCCAGCAATCAAATGGGAATGACGGTTGAGGGAGAACATCGATAAGGGATGAAAAATAGTTAGTAACCATACTGGACAAATGTTGTCTCCTGTCACTTTGAATTGATGCAGCAGTACCTGTCCTGTCTGCGGTCATAGCAAAATCACTCCACAACCTGGTCAGAAAACCCCTCTGTCCAACGCCACTTCTGATTTCTGCACCTCTAACACCTCTGGTCTGCTGCCCCCTGCAGCTCGTGTGAGAACGATCACGGGCGCTGTGTGCTGGGAATGCCTGAAGCAAACGGTCAACAAGAGTTGATTGTTTGGTTGCTAATATTAGTTCCAAGTTCTCATGTGGCATAATATTTTGCAATTTGCCTTTATAGCGAGGATCAAGGAGGCAGGCCAACCAGTAATCGTCATCGTTCATCATTTTAGTAATGCGTGTGTCCCTTTTGAGGATACGTAAGGCATAATCCGCCATGTGGGCCAAAGTTCCAGTTGTCAAATCTGCGGTTGTGCTTGGTTGAGGGGCAGTTTCAGGCAAATCTACGTCACTTGTGTCCCTCAAAAAACCAGAACCCTGCCTTGCCACGCCACCAATTTCCAGTGGCCCCGGAAAAGCTTCCTCATTAAAAATATACTCATCCCCATCATCCTCCTCGTCCTCCTCCTCCTATTCGCCCGCTACCTCGTCCTGTACACTGCCTTGACCAGACAATGGCTGACTGTCATCAAGGCTTTCCTCTTCCTCTGCTGCAGACGCCTGATCCTTTATGTGCGTCAAACTTTGCATCAGCAGACGCATTAGGGGGATGCTCATGCTTATTATGGCGTTGTCTGCACTAACCAGCCGTGTGCATTCCTCAAAACACATGTCTTGTATCTTCGACCACTGCACACCTGACAACTCCATGTCTGCCATCCTACTGCCTGCCCGTGTATGTGTATCCTCCCACAAAAACATAACAGCCCGCCTCTGTTCGCACAGTCTCTGAAGCATGTGCAGTGTTGAGTTCCACCTTGTTGCAACGTCTATGATTAGGCGATGCTGGGGAAGGTTCAAAGACCGCTGATAGGTCTGCACACGGCTGGAGTGTACGGGCGAACGGCGGATATGTGAGCAAAGTCCGCGCAATTTGAGGAGCAGGTCGGATAACCCCGGATAACTTTTCAGGAAGCACTGCACCACCAGGTTTAAGGTGTGAGCCAGGCAAGGAATGTGTTTCAGTTGGGAAAGGGAGATGGCAGCCATGAAATTCCTTCCGTTATCACTCACTACCTTGCCTGCCTCAAGATCTACTGTGCCCAGCCACGACTGCGTTTCTTTCTGCAAGAACTCGGACAGAACTTCCGCGGTGTGTCTGTTGTCGCCCAAACACTTCATAGCCAATACAGCCTGCTGACGCTTGCCAGTAGCTGCCCTATAATGGGACAACTGGTGTGCAACAGTGGCAGCTGCGGATGGAGTGGTTGGGCAACTGCGGTCTGTGGACGAGCTCTCGCTTCTGCAGGAGGACGAGGAGGAGGAGGAGGGGGTGCGAACGCCTACAGCCAACTGTTTCCTAGACCGTGGGCTAGTCAGAACTGTCCCGAAATTGATGTCCCCTGTGGACCCTGCATCCACCACATTCACCCAGTGTGCCGTGATGGACACGTAACGTCCCTGGCCATGCCTACTGGTCCATGTATCTGTTGTCAGGTGCACCTTTGTACTCACAGATTGCCTGAGTGCATGGACGATGCGCTCTTTAACATGGTGGTGGAGGGCTGGTATGGCTTTTCTCGAAAAGAAGTGTCGACTGGGTAGCTCGTAGCGTGGTTCAGCGCAGTCCATCAGGGCTTGAAAGCTTCGCTTTCAACTAACCGGTAGGGCATCATCTCTAACGAGATTAGTCTAGCTATGTGGGCGTTCAAACCCTGTGTACGCGGATGTGAGGATAAGTACTTCCTTTTTCTAACGAGAGTCTCATGTAGGGTGAGCTGGACTGGAGAGCTGGAGATCGTGGAACTAGCGGGTGTGTCGGTGGACATGGCAGACTGAGAGACGGTTGGAGACGGTATTGTTTCCGCCGGTGCCCTAGATGCAGTGTTTCCTACTACGAAACTGGTGATTCCCTGACCCTGACTGCTTTGGCCTGGCAAAGAAACCTGCACAGATACTGCAGGTGGTGCGGAAAATGGTGACCTTACAGTGACGAAATGGATGTAGCGTTGCTGACTAGCTTCATTGGCCGAGGGTGCTACAACCTTAAGGGACGTTTGGTAGTTAGTCCAGGCTTGAAAATGTATGGTGGTTAAATGTCTATGCATGCAACTTGTATTGAGACTTTTCAGATTCTGACCTCTGCTTAAGGTAGTTGAACATTTTTGACAGATGACTTTGCGCTGATCAATTGGATGTTGTTTAAAAAAATGCCAGACTGCACTCTTTCGAGCATCGGATCCCTTTTCAGGCATTGCAGACTGAGCTTTAACCGGATGGCCACGCTGTCCTCCAACAGGTTTTGGCTTTGCCATGTGTTTTGTTCCAGATACGGGCCCGGAAGATGGAACCTGTTGCGATGTTGATGCCTGCTGCGGCCCCTCCTCCTCCGTTTCAGAACTACTGCCGCCTGCACCCTGTTCCCCCAATGGCTGCCAATCGGGGTCAACAACTGGGTCATCTATAACCTCCTCTTCTACCTCGTGTGCAACTTTGTCTGTGTCACCGTGTAAGTCGGTGGTATAGCGTTCGTGACGGGGCACCATAGTCTCATCAGGGTCTGATTCTGGATCAGTACCCTGCGAGGGCAATGTTGTGGTCTGAGTCAAAGGAACAGCATAGTAGTCTGGCTGTGGCTGTGCATCAGTGCACTCCATGTCCGATTCAACTAGTAATGGGCATGGCCTGTTAACTGTTTCACCTTCTAAGCCAGGGACGGTATGTGTAAAGAGCTCCATGGAGTAACCAGTTGTGTCGCCTGCTGCATCCTTCTCTGTTGTTGTTTTTGCTGAAGAGGACAAGGAAGCGACTTGTCCCTGACCGTGAACATCCACTAACGACGCACTGCTTTTACATTTTCCAGTTTCAGAAGAGGAGGCAAAAGAGCTAGAGGCTGAGTCAGCAAGGTAAGCCAAAACTTGCTCTTGCTGCTCTGGCTTTAAAAGCGGTTTTCCTACTCCCAGAAAAGGGAGCGTTCGAGGCCTTGTGTAGCCAGACGACGAACCTGGCTCCACAGCTCCAGACTTAGGTGCAATATTTTTTTTCCCACGACCACCAGATGCTCCACTACCACTACCATCATTACCAGCTGGCAATGAACGCCCACGGCCACGACCTCTTCCACCAGACTTCCGTAAACAAAGTAATGGTATTTGTTGCTGTCAAACAACTTACACGGTGAGCTATAACTTCAGTATGATTTAGATATCCCTTTACAGGTGTGTGAGACCGCAAGGAATATCAGGCACAAGGTTACACACTCTGTTTTCTGCGGCACCAAAAGAGAGAGATGCCACACACGCAGGACTTTCACTCAAGCACAAATGTCAATATTAATCTCCCACTGTTTTTTTTTATGTTTTCAGGGAGAATTTAGAAACCAAATAAAAAAATAAATAAATAGGCTTTCTATGGCCCACTATTTGAGAGAGAGATGGCACACTCAGGAGTCAGGACTGGCACACAAGCAGAAAGGCCAATATTAATCTCCCACTGTTTTTTTTTATTTTTTCAGGGAGAATTTAGAAACCAAATCAAAAAAATAAATAGGCTTTCTATGGCCCACTATTTGAGAGAGAGAGATTGCACACTCAGGAGTCAGGACAGGCACACAAGCAGAAAGGCCAATATTAATCTCCCACTGTTTTTTTTTTTTTTTTTCAGGGAGAATTTAGAAACCAAATATAAAAAAGGAAATAGGCTTTCTATGGCCCACTATTTGAGAGAGAGAGAGATTGCACACTCAGGAGTCAGGACTGGCACACAAGCAGAAAGGCCAATATTAATCTTCCACTGTTTTTTTTTTTATTTTTTCAGGGAGAATTTAGAAACCAAATAAAAAATAAATAAATAGGCTTTCTATGGCCCACTATTTGAGAGAGAGAGATTGCACACTCAGGAGTCAGGACAGGCACACAAGCAGAAAGGCCAATATTAATCTCCCACTGTTTTTTTTTTTTTTGTCAGGGAGAATTTAGAAACCAAATAAAAAATAAATAAATAGGCTTTCTATGGCCCACTATTTGAGAGAGATTGCACACTCAGGAGTCAGGACAGGCACACAAGCAGAAAGGCCAATATTAATCTCCCACTGTTTTTTTTTTATTTTTTTCTGGGAGAATTTAGAAACCAAATATAAAAAAAAAAATAGGCTTTCTGTGGCCCACTATTTGAGAGAGAGATTGCACACTCATGAGTCAGGACTGGCACACAAGCAGAAAGGCCAATATTAATCTCCCACTCTTTTTTTTTATTTTTTGAGGGAGAATTTGGAAACCAAATAAAAAAAAATAAATAGGCTTTCTATGGCCCACTATTTGAGAGAGAGAGATTGCACACTCAGGAGTCAGGACAGGCACACGAGCAGAAAGGCCAATATTAATCTCCCACTGTTTTTTTTTTTTCAGGGAGAATTTAGAAACCAAATATAAAAAAAATAGGCTTTCTATGGCCCACTATTTGAGAGAGAGAGATTGCACACTCAGGAGTCAGGACTGGCACACAAGCAGAAAGGCCAATATTAATCTCCCACTGTTTTTTTTTTATTTTTTTCAGGGAGCATTTAGAAACCAAATATAAAAAAATAGGCTTTCTATGGTCCACTATTTGAGAGAGAGAGATTGCACACTCAGGAGTCAGGACTGGCACACAAGCAGAAAGGCCAATATTAATCTCCCACTGTTTTTTTAAATTTTTTTTCTGGGAGAATTTAGAAACCAAATATAAAAAAAAAAATAGGCTTTCTGTGGCCCACTATTTGAGAGAGAGATTGCACACTCAGGAGTCAGGACTGGCACACAAGCAGAAAGGCCAATATTAATCTCCCACTCTTTTTTTATTTTTTGAGGGAGAATTTAGAAACCAAATAAAAAAAAATAAATAGGCTTTCTATGGCCCACTATTTGAGAGAGAGAGATTGCACACTCAGGAGTCAGGACAGGCACACAAGCAGAAAGGCCAATATTAATCTCCCATTTTTTTTTTTTTTTTCAGGGAGAATTTAGAAACCAAATATAAAAAAAATAGGCTTTCTGTGGCCCACTATTTGAGAGAGAGAGATTACACACTCAGGATTCAGGACTGGCACACAAGCAGAAAGGCCAATATTAATCTCCCACTGTTTTTTTTTTATTTTTTTCAGGGAGAATTTAGAAACCAAATATAAAAAAATAGGCTTTCTATGGTCCACTATTTGAGAGAGAGAGATTGCACACTCAGGAGTCAGGACTGGCACACAAGCAGAAAGGCCAATATTAATCTCCCACTCTTTTTTTATTTTTTGAGGGAGAATTTAGAAACCAAATAAAAAAAAATAAATAGGCTTTCTATGGCCCACTATTTGAGAGAGATAGATTGCACACTCAGGAGTCAGGACTGGCACACAAGCAGAAAGGCCAATATTAATCTCCCACTCTTTTTTTTTTTATTTTTACAGGGAGAATTTAGAAACCAAATAAAAAAAAAATAAATAGGCTTTCTATGGCCCACTATTTGAGAGAGAGAGATTGCACACTCAGGAGTCAGGACAGGCACACAAGCAGAAAGGCCAATATTAATCTCCCACTGTTTTTTTTTTATTTTTTTCAGGGAGAATTTAGAAACCAAATATAAAAAAAAATAGGCTTTCTATGGCCCACTATTTGAGAGAGATAGATTGCACACTCAGGAGTCAGGACTGGCACACAAGCAGAAAGGCCAATTTTAATCTCCAACTGTTTTTTTTTATTTTTTTCAGGGAGAATTTAGAAACCAAATATATAAAAAAATAGGCTTTCTATGGCCCACTATTAGAGAGTGAGATTGCACACTCAGGAGTCAGGACTGGCACACAAGCAGAAAGGCCAATATTAATCTCCCACGGTTTTTTGTTATTTTTTCAGGGTGAATTTAGAAACCAAATTTAAAAAAAAAATAGGCTTTCTATGGCTCATTATTTGAGAGAGAGATGGCACACTCAGGACTGGCACACAAGCCCAAAGGCCAATATTAATCTCCCACTGTTTTTTTTTTTCAGGGAGAATTTATAAACTCAATAAAAAAAAATAAAAAAAAAAAAAGGCTTTCTATGGCCCACTAATGCACTATGTGAGAGAGATGGCACACACAGGGATGGCACTCTAGCAGAAATGCCAATCTTAATCTCCCAAAACTTATTTTTTTAGGGAGAATTAAAAAAAAAAAGGGACTGTCCTACAATTACTGTCTCCCTGCAGTAATCTCAGCCAGGTATGGCAGGCAGCAATAAGGAGTGGACTGATGCACAAATTAAATAAAAAGTGTGGACAAACAAAAAAGATAGCTGTGCAGAAAGGAAGGAACAACAGGATTTGTGCTTTGAAAAAAGTAGTTGGTTTGCACAGCGGCGTACACACAGCGATGCAGCTATCAGGGAGCCTTCTAGGGCAGCCCAATGAGCTACAGCGCTGAGGAAAAAAAAAGGAGCTTCCACTGTCTCTGCAAACAAAAGGTGGTGTTGGACAGTGGAAATCGCTACAGCACAAGCGGTTTGGTGGTTAATGGACCCTGCCTAACGCTATCCCTGCTTCTGACGAAGCGGCAGCAACCTCTCCCTAGGCTCAGATCAGCAGCAGTAAGATGGCGGTCGGCGGGAACGCCTCTTTATAGCCCCTGTGACGCCGCAGACAGCAAGCCAATCACTGCAATGCCCTTCTCTAAGATGGTGGGGACCAGGACCTATGTCATCACGCTGCCCACACTCTGCGTCCACCTTCATTGGCTGAGAAATGGCGCTTTTCGCGTAATTGAAACGCGACTTTGGCGCGAAAGTCGTGTACCGCATGGCCGACCCCACACTGAGGTCGGGTCGGGTTTCATGAAACCCAACTTTGCCAAAAGTCGGCGACTTTTGAAAATGAACGATCCGTTTCGCTCAACCCTAGTGGTGAGCACTTTGAACCCCCAAGAGCTTCACAGAAGTTTATAATGTAGAGCCGTGAAAATAAAAAATCGCATTTTCACAAGGGTAACAGGAGAAATTAGACCACAAAAGTTGTTCTGCGATTTCTCCTGAATACGTCGATACCCCATATGTGAGGGTAAACCACTGTTTGGGCGCACCGCAGAGCTTGGAAGTGAAGGAGCGCCGTTTTACTTTTTCAATGTAAAATTGGCAGGAATTGAGATTGGACGCCATGTCGCGTTTGGAGAGCCCCTGATGTGCCTAAACAGTGGAAACCCCCCACAAGTGACACCATTTTGGAAACTAGACCCCTTAATGAACTTATCTAGATGTGTGGTGAGCACTTTGAACCCCCATGTGCTTCACAGAAGTTTATAACGTTGAGCCGCGAAAATAAAAAATCGCATTTTTTCTACAAAAATGATCTTTTTGCCCCAAAATTTTTATTTTCACAAGGGTAACAGGAGAAATTAGACCACAAAAGTTGTAGTGCAATTTCTCCTGAGTACGTCGATACCCAATATGTGGGGGTATCGCGTTTGGAGAGCCCCTGATGTGCCTAAACAGTGGAAACCCCCCACAAGTGACCCCATTTTGGAAACTAGACCCCCAATGGAACTTATCTAGATGTGTGGTGAGAACTTTGAATGCCCAGGTGCTTCACAGAAGATTAGAATGCAGAGTCGTGAAAATAAAAAAAAAATTTTTTCCACAAAAAAGATATTGTAGCCCCCAAGTTTTTATTTTCACAAGGGTAACAGGAGAAATTGGACCGCAATAGTTGTTGTCCAATTTATCCCGAGTACACTGATGTGCCATATGTGGGGGTAAACCACTGTTTGGGTGCACGGCAGAGCTCGGAAGGCAAGGAGCGCTGTTTTGGAATGCAGACTTAGATAGAATGGTCTGTGGGCTAGGGTTGAGCGACCTTGACCTTTTTAGAGTCGAGCCGTGTTTCGCGAAACCCGACTATCTTAGAAGTCGAGTCGAGTGGAATCGGCCGATTATCGCGAAAAGTCGGGTATCGCCCGAAACACGAAACCCAATGCAAGTCAATGGGGGAGCATAGTCGGCAGTGAGTGGAGGCCAGGAAAACACCTACACTGCCCATTTTAATGGCAAAAACATCAATTCTTGTTAAAGAAGCTTGTCAATCGTAATTTACCTTATAATAATTGGAAGGCATTTGAAATTGGGGGTCATTTGGCTAAAGTTGTGGGGGGTAGGGCTGGTTCAAGTAATTAGTGGGCCCAGTAAATCTGGACCACGTCACGGCAGTGGAGCAGGGAGAGGTAAGTATTTAAACTTTGCAAGTGCTGTGATCCTGAGCAAGCAGGGGGGGCCCACTCGTTGGCATTGGCACTGGCACAGGGCCCCTCAAAGTACAGCGGTGTGTTTGCACGGCGGGGGCGCCTCCCACCGGCAGCAACACTTTTGCGTACTATGAGAGGCCCTGTGCCAGTGACGTCGCCAACTAGTATTCCTCCCCCCACCTGATGAAGGAACCTGCACTTTCATCTGCACCTTCCTCTTTGTCCCCGTGTAAGGTGGTATGGTATGCGGGAAGAGGAACCTGACTTTCAGCAGGGTCAAAATCTTGCTGTGTAGCGTGCACGGGGAATTTTGCATTATGGGTCAATGTACCAGCAGACTCATCTATCACTGGCTGGGCAATGGGCAGGATGAGGAGGAAACACAGATATAGGCCCAAAGAATAAAGTGGGCTAAATGCAGTTCAAAATTGGTAACACAGGACTAACCAGGGGGCATTGCAGTGGAGGACAACTGGAATGAGAGGCTGACACAGAGAGTAGGCCCAAATCAGTAAGTAGTCGACATGCAATTCAAAATTGGCAACCGTAGTAAACAGGCGGCCCAGCTTTGTTCAGTTGAGGAGAACAGCAAGGAGTGGCAGACACCGATAGTAGGCCCCAACCCAACTAGTAGGCCAAATGCAGTCTAACATTAACAACTACTTAACAAGAGCCTGAAAATGGAATTTCAGGACAGGAAACCAGGAGAACAGCAAGGAGTGGCAGACACCGATAGTAGGCCCCAAACCAACTAGTATGCCAAATGCAGTTGTTCCATTTAACTACAATTTAATGAGAGCCTGAAGATAGAAGTTCAGGAAAGGCAACCTGGAGAACACCTTGGAGTGGAACACACCATCTCTCTACACCCCATACCCAATTTGTAGGCCTAATGCAGTGTAGTTTTCAACAACTACTAAATGAGAGTCGGAAGATTGAAGCAATGTGGACTAAACCTGGGGAACACCTTGGAGTGTAACACACCGTCTCTCTACACCCCATACCCAATTTGTAGGCCTAATGCAGTGTAGTTTTCTACAACTACTAAACGAGAGTCGGAAGACCGAAGCAATGTGGACGAAACCTGGGGAACACCTTGGAGTGGAACACACCATCTCTCTACACCCCATACCCAATTTGTAGGCCTAATGCAGTGTAGTTTTCTACAACTACTAAACGAGAGCATGAAGATCGAAGCAATGGAGAGGAAACCTGGGGAACACCTTGGAGTGGAACACACCATCTCTCTACACCCCATACCCAATTTGTAGGCCTAATGCAGCGTAGTTTCCAACAACTACTAAACGAGAGCATGAAGATCGAAGCTCAGGAAAGGCAACCTGGAGAACACCTTGGAGTGGAACACACCATCTCTCTACACCCCATACCCAATTTGTAGGCCTAATGCAGCGTAGTTTCCAACAACTACTAAACGAGAGCATGAAGATCGAAGCAATGGAGAGGAAACCTGGGGAACACCTTGGAGTGGAACACAGCATTTCTCTACACCCCATACCCAATTTGTAGGCCTAATGCAGCGTAGTTTCCAACAACTACTAAACGAGAGCATGAAGATCGAACCAATGGCGATGAAACCTGGGGAACACCTTGGAGTGGAACACACCATCTCTCTACACCCCATACCCAATTTGTATGCCTAATGCAGCGTAGTTTCCAACAACTACTAAACGAGAGCATGAAGATTGAAGCTCAGGAAAGGCAACCTGGAGAACACCTTGGAGTGGAACACACCATCTCTCTACACCCCATACCCAATTTGTAGGCCTAATGCAGCGTAGTTTCCAACAACTACTAAACGAGAGCATGAAGATTGAAGCTCAGGAAAGGCAACCTGGAGAACACCTTGGAGTGGAACACACCATCTCTCTACACCCCATACCCAATTTGTAGGCCTAATGCAGCGTAGTTTCCAACAACTACTAAACGAGAGCATGAAGATCGAAGCTCAGGAAAGGCAACCTGGAGAACACCTTGGAGTGGAACACACCATCTCTCTACACCCCATACCCAATTTGTAAGCCTAATGCAGCGTAGTTTCCAACAACTACTAAACGAGAGCATGAAGATTGAAGCTCAGGAAAGGCAACCTGGAGAACACCTTGGAGTGGAACACACCATCTCTCTACACCCCATACCCAATTTGTAGGCCTAATGCAGCGTAGTTTCCAGCAACTACTAAACGAGAGCATGAAGATTGAAGCTCAGGAAAGGCAACCTGGAGAACACCTTGGAGTGGAACACACCATCTCTCTACACCCCATACCCAATTTGTAGGCCTAATGCAGCGTAGTTTCCAACATCTACTAAACGAGAGCATGAAGATTGAAGCAATGGAGAGGAAACCTGGGGAACACCTTGGGGAGGCAGACACCATTAGTAGGCCCTACCAAAGTTGTACACCCAATGCAGTTTTAAAATTTCTAGAGGCTGAAAACAAGACTATTGACGCTCAGCTTTTTTCACAGGAACACAGCTCAATTGAGTGGCGCAGACAGACACAGGTAGTAGGACTCAAACCAAAAATGTGGCTCACTGCAGCAGAAAAAAGTTACAGGGGTACACAAGCTGCAGTGCTCTGGGCAGTGGAGGACAATTTCAATAGTGAACCGCAGACAGACTTTGTACGCCTACTATTAAAAAAAGGATGCTCTATGCAATTATAAATAGGTTCTAGGGGTACACGGGCAGCAGTGGTGTGGTCAGTGGTGGCCTAGTGGAAGGAGTGACCGCAGACAGGCATCGAAGGCCTAAAATAATAACACATGGCTGTAGGCAATTTTAAATTGGTTCCAGGGGTACACGGGCAGCAGTGGCCTGGTCAGTGTAGTAGTAGTAGAAAGAACGGACCGCAGACAGGCATCGAAGGCCTAAAATAAAAAAATTGGGCTGGCTGTAGGCAATTTTAAATTGGTTCCAGGGTACAAGGGCAGCAGTGGTGTGGTCAGTGGAGGCATATTGTAAGGAGTGACCACAGACAGGCATCGAAGGCCTAAAATAATAACACATGGCTGTAGGCAATTTTAAATTGGTTCCAGGGGTACACGGGCAGCAGTGGTGTGGTCAGTGGAGGCCTAGTGGAAGGAGTGACCGCAGACAGGCATCGAAGGCCTAAAATAAAAAAATTGGGCTGGCTGTAGGCAATTTTAAATTGGTTCCAGGGGTATACGGGCAGCAGTGGTGTGGTCAGTGGAGGCCTAGTGGAAGGAGTGACCACAGACAGGCATCGAAGGCCTAAAATAATAACACATGGCTGTAGGCAATTTTAAATTGGTTCCAGGGGTACACGGGCAGCAGTGGCCTGGTCAGTGTAGTAGTAGTAGAAAGAACGGACCGCAGACAGGCATCGAAGGCCTAAAATAAAAAATATTTGGCTGGCTGTAGGCAATTTTAAATTGGTTCCAGGGGTACACGGGCAGCAGTGGTGTGGTCAGTGGAGGCATATTGTAAGGAGTGACCGCAGACAGGCATCGAAGGCCTAAAATAATAACACATGGCTGTAGGCAATTTTAAATTGGTTCCAGGGGTACACGGGCAGCAGTGGCCTGGTCAGTGTAGTAGTAGTAGAAAGAACGGACCGCAGACAGGCATCGAAGGCCTAAAATAAAAAAAATTGGGCTGGCTGTAGGCAATTTTAAATTGGTTCCAGGGGTACACGGGCAGCAGTGGTGTGGTCAGTGGAGGCATATTGTAAGGAGTGACCGCAGACAGGCATCGAAGGCCTAAAATAATAACACATGGCTGTAGGCAATTTTAAATTGGTTCCAGGGGTACACGGGCAGCAGTGGTGTGGTCAGTGGAGGCATATTGTAAGGAGTGACCACAGACAGGCATCGAAGGCCTAAAATAATAACACATGTCTGTAGGCAATTTTAAATTGGTTCCAGGGGTACACGGGCAGCAGTGGTGTGGTCAGTAGAGGCCTAGTGGAAGGAGTGACCGCAGACAGGCATCGAAGGCCTAAAATAAAAAAATTGGGCTGGCTGTAGGCAATTTTAAATTGGTTCCAGGGGTACACGGGCAGCAGTGGTGTGGTCAGTGGAGGCCTAGTGGAAGGAGTGACCGCAGACAGGCATCGAAGGCCTAAAATAATAACACATGGCTGTAGGCAATTTTAAATTGGTTCCAGGGGTACACGGGCAGCAGTGGCCTGGTCAGTGTAGTAGTAGTAGAAAGAACGGACCGCAGACAGGCATCGAAGGCCTAAAATAAAAAAAATTGGGCTGGCTGTAGGCAATTTTAAATTGGTTCCAGGGGTACACGGGCAGCAGTGGTGTGGCCAGTGGAGGCATATTGTAAGGAGTGACCGCAGACAGGCATCGAAGGCCTAAAATAATAACACATGGCTGTAGGCAATTTTAAATTGGTTCCAGGGGTACACGGGCAGCAGTGGTGTGGTCAGTGGAGGCATATTGTAAGGAGTGACCGCAGACAGGCATCGAAGGCCTAAAATAATAACACATGGCTGTAGGCAATTTTAAATTGGTTCCAGGGGTACACGGGCAGCAGTGGTGTGGTCAGTAGAGGCCTAGTGGAAGGAGTGACCGCAGACAGGCATCGAAGGCCTAAAATAAAAAAATTGGGCTGGCTGTAGGCAATTTTAAATTGGTTCCAGGGGTACACGGGCAGCAGTAGTGTGGTCAGTGGAGGCATATTGTAAGGAGTGACCGCAGACAGGCATCGAAGGCCTAAAATAATAACACATGGCTGTAGGCAATTTTAAATTGGTTCCAGGGGTACACGGGCAGCAGTGGTGTGGTCAGTGGAGGCCTAGTGGAAGGAGTGACCGCAGACAGGCATCGAAGGCCTAAAATAAAAAAATTGGGCTGGCTGTAGGCAATTTTAAATTGGTTCCAGGGGTACACGGGCAGCAGTGGCCTGGTCAGTGTAGTAGTAGTAGAAAGAACGGACTGCAGACAGGCATCGAAGGCCGAAAATAAAAAAATTGGGCTGGCTGTAGGCAATTTTAAATTGGTTCCAGGGGTACACGGGCAGCAGTGGTGTGGTCAGTGGAGGCATATTGTAAGGAGTGATCGCAGACAGGCATCGAAGGCCTAAAATAATAACACATGGCTGTAGGCAATTTTAAATTGGTTCCAGGGGTACACGGGCAGCAGTGGTGTGGTCAGTGGAGGCATAGTGGAAGGAGTGACCGCAGACAGGCTTCGAAGGCCTAACATAACAAAAATGTCAATACAATGGTATTGTCAGTGGCAGGCATTGAAGGATGTCAGCGCATAGACTAAACATTGGTGGAGCTGTGAGATAAGTTTGCAAGTGGTAGAGCACTGTTTGAGCTGGGGGGGGGAACTGTCTTGTGGCCGGCGGTACAGGCCCAGGGCCCCTCATATTACAACGGTGTGTCTGACGTTGGGTGCGCACCACCACCGCCAGAGACACTTTATTGTACTAGGAGGGACCCAGTGGCAGTGCCGTCGACCAAAAGCGGGCACACCCACCTCTTCAGAAAAACAGCACTCTCACGGGTGCTGTCGCCAAGTGTCGATACCACGGCCCCGTGTGGGGAGTTTGGCCATTTAGTGAGGTGTAAACATGTCGTATGCTGGACAATCAGGTGCAGAAAATTACGAGATTGGAAAAGGCATTCAGAATAGTCCACAGGCAAGACCTTTTCATAGGAAAGCTAGGTGTCAGCCGGGCAAGGTGGGGCAAAAGATTTCGAAATCCAGTTGTGGTTCATTTTAATGAAGGTTAGATCATCTACATTTTGGGTAGCCAGACGAGTCCTTTTTTCTGTTAGTATTGAACCTGCAGCACTGAATACTCTTTCTGATAGGACACTAGCTGCCGGGCAAGCAAGCTCCTGCAATGCATATTCTGCCAATTCTGGCCAGGTGTCTAATTTTGATGCCCAGTAATCAAATGGGAATGATGGTTGAGGGAGAACATCGATAAGGGATGAAAAATAGTTTGTAACCATACTGGACAAATGTTGTCTCCTGTCACTTTGAATTGATGCTGCAGTACCTGTCCTGTCTGCGGTCATAGCAAAATCACTCCACAACCTGGTCAGAAAGCCCCTCTGGCCAACGCCACTTCTGATTTCTGCCCCTCTAACTCCTCTGGTCTGCTGGCCCCTGCAGCTCGTGTGAGAACGATCACGGGCGCTGTGTGCAGGGAATGCCAGAAGCAAACGGTCAACAAGAGTTGATTGTTTGGTTGCTAATATTAGTTCCAAGTTCTCATGTGGCATTATATTTTGCAATTTGCCTTTATAGCGAGGATCAAGGAGGCAGGCCAACCAGTAATCGTCATCGTTCATCATTTTAGTTATGCGTGTGTCCCTTTTGAGGATACGTAAGGCATAATCCGCCATGTGGGCCAAAGTTCCAGTTCTCAAATCTGCGGTTGTGCTTGGTTGAGGGGCAGTTTCAGGCAAATCCACGTCACTTGTGTCCCTCCAAAAACCAGAACCCGGCCTTGCCGCGCCACCAATTTCCAGTGGCCCCGGAAAAGCTTCCTCATTAAAAATATAATCATCCCCATCATCCTCCTCGTCCTCCTCCTCCTCTTCGCCCGCTAACTCGTCCTGTACACTGCCCTGGCCAGACAATGGCTGACTGTCATCAAGGCTTTCCTCTTCCTCAGCTGCAGACGCCTGATCCTTTATGTGCGTCAAACTTTGCATCAGCAGACGCATTAGGGGGATGCTCATGCTTATTATGGCGTTGTCTGCACTAACCAGCCGTGTGCATTCCTCAAAACACTGAAGGACTTGACACATGTCTTGAATATTCGACCACTGCACACCTGACAACTCCATGTCTGCCATCCTACTGCCTGCCCGTGTATGTGTATCCTCCTACAAAAACATAACAGCCCGCCTCTGTTCGCACTGAAGCATGTGCAGTGTTGAGTTCCACCTTGTTGCAACGTCTATGATTAGGCGATGCTGGGGAAGGTTCAAAGAACGCTGATAGGTCTGCATACGGCTGGAGTGTTCGGGCGAACGGCGGATATGTGAGCAAAGTCCTCGCACTTTGAGGAGCAGGTCGGATAACCCCGGATAACTTTTCAGGAAGCACTGCACCACCAGGTTTAAGGTGTGAGCCAGGTAAAGAATGTGTTTCAGTTGGGAAAGGGAGATGGCAGCCATGAAATTCCTTCCGTTATCACTCACTACCTTGCCTGCCTCAAGATCTACAGTGCCCAGCCACGACTGCGTTTCTTTCTGCAAGAACTCGGACAGAACTTCCGCGGTGTGTCTGTTGTCGCCCAAACACTTCATAGCCAATACAGCCTGCTGACGTTTGCCAGTAGCTGCCCCATAATGGGAGACCTGGTGTGCAACAGTGGCAGCTGCGGATGGAGTGGTTCTGCGACTGCGGTCTGTGGACGAGCTCTCGCTTCTGCAGGAGGACGAAGAGGAGGAGGAGGGGGTGCGAACGGCTACAGCCAACTGTTTCCTAGACCGTGGGCTAGGCAGAACTGTCCCAAACTTGCTGTCCCCTGTGGACCCTGCATCCACAACATTCACCCAGTGTGCCGTGATGGACACGTAACGTCCCTGTCCATGCCTACTGGTCCATGCATCTGTTGTCAGGTGCACCTTTGTGCTCACAGATTGCCTGAGTGCATGGACGATGCGCTCTTTAACATGCTGGTGGAGGGCTGGGATGGCTTTTCTGGAAAAAAAGTGTTGACTGGGTAGCTCGTAGCGTGGTACAGCGTAGTCCATCAGGGCTTTGAAAGCTTCGCTTTCAACTAACCGGTAGGGCATCATCTCTAACGAGATTAGTCTAGCTATGTGGGCGTTCAAACCCTGTGTACGCGGATGCGAGGCTAAGTACTTACTTTTTCTAACCATAGTCTCATGTAGGGTGAGCTGGACTGGAGAGCTGGAGATCGTGGAACTAGCGGGGGTGCCGGTGGACATGGCAGACTGAGAGACGGTGGGAGATGGTATTGTTGCCGCCGGTGCCCTAGATGCAGTGTTTCCTACTACGAAACTGGTGATTCCCTGACCCTGACTGCTTTGGCCTGGCAAAGAAACCTGCACAGATACTGCAGGTGGTGCGGAAAATGGTGGCCCTACACTGCCGGAAGGGATGTTGCGTTGCTGACTAGCTTCATTGGCCGAGGGTGCTACAACCTTAAGGGACGTTTGGTAGTTAGTCCAGGCTTGCAAATGCATGGTGGTTAAATGTCTATGCATGCAACTTGTATTGAGACTTTTCAGATTCTGTCCTCTGCTTAAGGTAGTTGAACATTTTTGACAGATGACTTTGCGCTGATCAATTGGATGTTGTTTAAAAAAATGCCAGACTGCACTCTTTCTAGCATCGGATACCTTTTCAAGCATTGCAGACTGAGCTTTAACCGGATGGCCACGCTGTCCTCCAACAGGTTTTGGCTTTGCCACGCGTTTTGGGCAAGATACGGGCCCGGCAGATGGAACCTGTTGCGATGTTGATGCCTGCTGCGGCCCCTCCTCCTCCGCTTCAGAACTACTGCCGCCTGCACCCTGTTCCCCCAATGGCTGCCAATCGGGGTCAACAACTGGGTCATCTATTACCTCTTCTTGTAGCTCGTGTGCAACTTCGTCTGTGTCACCGTGTCGGTCGGTGGTATAGCGTTCGTGATGGGGCAACATAGTCTCATCAGGGTCTGATTCTTGATCATTACCCTGCGAGGGCAATGTTGTGGTCTGAGTCAAAGGACCAGCCTAGTAGTCTGGCTGTGGCTGTGCATCAGTGCACTCCATGTCAGATTCAACTTGTAATGGGCATGGACTGTTAACTGCTTCACTTTCTAAGCCAGGGACGGTATGTGTAAAGAGCTCCATGGAGTAACCCGTTGTGTCGCCTGCTGCATTCATCTCTGTTGTTCTTTTTGCTGAAGAGGACAAGGAAGCGACTTGTCCCTGACCGTGAACATCCACTAACGATGCGCTGCTTTGACATTTACCAGTTTCACGAGAGGAGGCAAAAGAGCTAGAGGCTGAGTCAGCAAGATAAGCCAAAACTTGCTCTTGCTGCTCCGGCTTTAAAAGCGGTTTTCCTACTCCCAGAAAAGGGAGCGTTCGAGGCCTTGTGTAGCCAGACGACGAACCTGGCTCCACAGCTCCAGACTTAGGTGCAATATTTTTTTTCCCACGACCAGCTGATGCTCCACCACTACCACTACCCTCATTACCAGCTGACAATGAACGCCCCCGGCCACGACCTCTTCCACCAGACTTCCTCATTGTTTTAAAAACGTAACCAAACTAACGGTATTTGTTGCTGTCACACAACTTACACGGTGAGCTATAACTTCAGTATGATTTAGCTACCCCTTTTCAGGTGAGTGAGACCACAACGAAAATCAGGCACAATGTTACACACTCTGTTGTTGGTGGCAACAAATGAGAGAGATGCCACACACGCAGGACTGTCACTGAAGCACAAATGTAAATATTAATCTCCCACTGATTTGATTTTTTTTTTTTTTCAGGGAGACTTTAGGAAAAAAAAATAATAGAATAAAATGATTTTTTAAGGAAGAATTTAGAAACCAAATAAAATAAAATGATTTTTTCAGGGAGAATTTAGAAAACAAATAAAACAAAAAAAGGCTTTCTATGGCCCACTGAGTGAGAGATGACGCACACAGGAGTCAGGAGTGGCACACAAGCCCAGAGGCCAATATTTATCTCCCACTGATTGATGTAGTGATTTTTTCAGGTAGATTTTGGAACCCAAATCAAGCTAAAAAAATAATAGGCTTTCTATGGCCCACAATTGGAGAGAGAGAGAGAGATGGCACACCCAGGAGTCAAGACTGGCACACAAGCAGAAAGGGCAATATTAATCTCCCACTGATTTGATTTTTTTTTTTTTTTCAGGGAGACTTTAGGAAAAAAAAATAATAGAATAAAATGATTTTTTCAGGAAGAATTTAGAAACCAAATAAAATAAAATGATTTTTTCTGGGAGAATTTAGAAAACAAATAAAACAAAAAAAGGCTTTCTATGGCCCACTGAGTGAGAGATGACGCACACAGGAGTCAGGAGTGGCACACAAGCCCAGAGGCCAATATTTATCTCCCACTGATTGATGTAGTGATTTTTTCAGGTAGATTTTGGAACCCAAATCAAGCTAAAAAAATAATAGGCTTTCTATGGCCCACAAATGGAGAGAGAGAGAGAGATGGCACACCCAGGAGTCAAGACTGGCACACAAGCAGAAAGGGCAATATTAATCTCCCACTGATTTGATTTTTTTTTTTTTTCAGTGAGACATTAGGAAAAAAAAATAATAGAATAAAATGATTTTTTCAGGAAGAATTTAGAAACCAAATAAAATAAAATGATTTTTTCTGGGAGAATTTAGAAAACAAATAAAACAAAAAAAGGCTTTCTATGGCCCACTGAGTGAGAGATGACGCACACAGGAGTCAGGAGTGGCACACAAGCCCAGAGGCCAATATTTATCTCCCACTGATTGATGTAGTGATTTTTTCAGGTAGATTTTGGAACCCAAATCAAGCTAAAAAAATAATAGGCTTTCTATGGCCCACAATTGGAGAGAGAGAGAGAGATGGCACACCCAGGAGTCAAGACTGGCACACAAGCAGAAAGGGCAATATTAATCTCCCACTGATTTGATTTTTTTTTTTTCAGGGAGACTTTAGGAAAAAAAAATAATAGAATAAAATGATTTTTTCAGGATGAATTTAGAAACCAAATAAAATAAAATGATTTTTTCTGGGAGAATTTAGAAAACAAATAAAACAAAAAAGGGCTTTCTATGGCCCACTGAGTGAGAGATGACGCACACAGGAGTCAGGAGTGGCACACAAGCCCAGAGGCCAATATTTATCTCCCACTGATTGATGTAGTGATTTTTTCAGGTAGATTTTGGAACCCAAATCAAGCTAAAAAAATAATAGGCTTTCTATGGCCCACAATTGGAGAGAGAGAGAGAGATGGCACACCCAGGAGTCAAGACTAGCACACAAGCAGAAAGGGCAATATTAATCTCCCACTGATTTGATTTTTTTTTTTTTCAGGGAGACTTTAGGAAAAAAAAATAATAGAATAAAATGATTTTTTCAGGAAGAATTTAGAAACCAAATAAAATAAAATGATTTTTTCAGGGAGAATTTAGAAAACAAATAAAAGAAAAAATAGGCTTTCTATGGCCCACTGAGTGAGAGATGATGCACACAGGAGTCAGGAGTGGCACACAAGCCCAGAGGCCAATATTGTTCTCCCAATGATTGATGTAGTGATTTTTTCAGGTAGATTTTGGAACCCAAATCAAGCTAAAAAAATAATAGGCTTTCTATGGCCCACAATTGGAGAGAGAGAGAGAGATGGCACACCCAGGAGTCAAGACTGGCACACAAGCAGAAAGGGCAATATTAATCTCCCACTGATTTGATTTTTTTTTTTCAGGGAGACTTTAGGAAAAAAAATTAATAGAATAAAATGATTTTTTCAGGAAGAATTTAGAAACCAAATAAAATAAAATGATTTTTTCAGGGAGAATTTAGAAAACAAATAAAAGAAAAAATAGGCTTTCTATGGCCCACGGAGTGAGAGATGACGCACACAGGAGTCAGGAGTGGCACACAAGCCCAGAGGCCAATATTGTTCTCCCAATGATTGATGTAGTGATTTTTTCAGGTAGATTTTGGAACCCAAATCAAGCTAAAAAAATAATAGGCTTTCTATGGCCCACAATTGGAGAGAGAGAGAGAGAGATGGCACACCCAGGAGTCAAGACTGGCACACAAGCAGAAAGGGCAATATTAATCTCCCACTGATTTGATTTTTTTTTTTTTTTCCAGGGAGACTTTAGAAAAAAAAATAATAAAAAAAAAATGATTTTTTCAGGAAGAATTTAGAAACCAAATAAAATAAAAATGATTTTTTCAGGGAGAATTTATAAAACAAATAAAACAAAAAATAGGCTTTCTATGGCCCACTGAGTGAGAGAGATGGCACGCTCAGGACTGGCACACAAGCCCAGAGGCCAATATTAATCTCCCACTTTTTATTTTTTTTCAGGGAAAATTTATAAACCCAATAAAAAAAATAATAAATAGGCTTTCTATGGCCCACTATCTGAGAGAGAGAGATGGCACGCTTTGGACTGGCACACAAGCCCAAAGGCCAATATTAATCTCCCTTTTTTTTTCAGGGAGAATTTATAAAACCAAAAAAAAAAAAATAAATAGGCTTTCTATGGCCCACTATTTGTGAGAGAGATGGCACGCTCAGGACTGGCACACAAGCCCAGAGGCCAATATTAATCTCCCACTTTTTTTTTTTTGTTCCAGGGAAAATTTATAAACCCAATAAAAAAAATAATAAATAGGCTTTCTATGGCCCACTATCTGAGAGAGAGAGATGGCACGCTTAGGACTGGCACACAAGCCCAAAGGCCAATATTAATCTCCCTTTTTTTTTTCAGGGAGAATTTATAAAACCAAAAAAAAAAAAATAAATAGGCTTTCTATGGCCCACTATTTGTGAGAGAGATGGCACGCTCAGGACTGGCACACAAGCCCAGAGGCCAATATTAATCTCCCACTTTTTTTTTTTTGTTCCAGGGAAAATTTATAAACCCAATAAAAAAAATAATAAATAGGCTTTCTATGGCCCACTATCTGAGAGAGAGAGATGGCAAGCTTAGGACTGGCACACAAGCCCAAAGGCCAATATTAATCTCCCTTTTTTTTTTCAGGGAGAATATATAAAACCAAAAAAAAAAAAAATAAATAGGCTTTCTATGGCCCACTATTTGTGAGAGAGATGGCACGCTCAGGACTGGCACACAAGCCCAGAGGCCAATATTAATCTCCCACTTTTTTTTTTTGTTCCAGGGAAAATTTATAAACCCAATAAAAAAAATAATAAATAGGCTTTCTATGGCCCACTATCTGAGAGAGAGAGATGGCACGCTTAGGACTGGCACACAAGCCCAATACCAATATTAATCTCCCACTGATTGATTTATTGATTTTTTCAGGTAGAATTTAGAACCCAAATAAAGCAAAAAAAAAAAAAATAGGCTTTCTATGGCCCACTGAGTGAGTGATGATGCACACAGGAGTCAGGAGTGGCACACAAGCCCTGAGGCCAATATTTTTCTCCCACTGATTGATGTAGTGATTTTTTCAGGTAGATTTTAGAACCCAAATCAAGCAAAAAAATAAATAGGCTTTCTATGGCCCACTGACTGAGAGATGGCACACACAGGAGTCAAGAGTGGCACACAAGCCCTGAGGCCAATATTTTTCTCCCACTGATTGATGTAGTGATTTTTTCAGGTAGATTTTATAACCCAAATCAAGCAAAAAAATAAATAGGCTTTCTATGGCCCACTGAGTGAGAGATGGCACACACAGGGATTGCACTCTAGCAGAAATGTCAATCTTAATCTCCCACAAAAAAAAAAAAAAAAAAAAAAAAACAGGGAGTGTCCAACAATTACTATCTCCCTGCAGTAATCTCAGCCAGGTATGGCAGGCAGCAATAAGGAGTGGACTGATGCACAAATTAAATAAAGTGTGGACAAACAAAAAAGATAGCTGTGCAGAAAGGAAGGAACAAGAGGATTTGTGCTTTGAAAAAAGCAGTTGGTTTGCACAGCGGCGTACACACAGCAATGCAGCTATCAGGGAGCCTTCTAGGGCAGCCCAATGAGCTACAGCGCTGAGGGGAACAAAAAAATGTAGCTTCCACTGTCCCTGCACACCGAAGGTGGTGTTGGGCAGTGGAAATCGCTAATGCACAAGCGGTTTGGTGGTTAATGGACCCTGCCTAACGCTATCCCTGCTTCTGACGAAGCGGCAGCAACCTGTCCCTAAGCTCAGATCAGCAGCAGTAACATGGCGGTCGGCGGGAACGCCCCTTTATAGCCCCTGTGACGCCGCAGACAGCAAGCCAATCACTGCAATGCCCTTCTCTAAGATGGTGGGGACCAGGACCTATGTCATCACGCTGCCCACACTCTACGTTTACCTTCATTGGCTGAGAAATGGTGCTTTTCGCGTCATTGAAACGCGACTTTGGCGAGAAAGTCGCGTACCGCATGGCCGACCCCGCACAAGGGTCGGATCGGGTTTCATGAAACCCGACTTTGCCAAAAGTCGGCGACTTTTGAAAATGAACGACCCATTTCGCTCAACCCTACTGTGGGCGTTATGTTGCGATTGCAGAGCCCCTGATGTACCTAAACAGTAGTAACCCCCCACAAGTGACCCCATTTTGATAACTAGACCCCCCAAGGAACTTACCTAGATGTGTGGTGAGAACTTTGAATGCCCAAGTGCTTCACAGAAGTTTTGAATGCCGAGTCGTGAAAATAAAAAAATATTTTTTTTTCCACAAAAAAGATTTTGTAGCCTCCAAGTTTTTATTTTCACAAGAGTAACAGGAGAAATTGGACCCCAAAAGTTGTTGTCCAATTTATCCCGAGTATGCTGATGCACCATATGTGGGGGTAACCCACTGTTTGGGCGCACGGCAGAGCTCAGAAGGGAAGGAGCACCATTTGACTTTTTGAGCGCAAAATTGGCTGTCATGTTTGGAGACCCCCTGATGTAACTAAACAGTGGAAACCCCCCAATTCTAGCTCCAACCCTAACCCCAACACACCCCTAACCCTAATCCCAACCCGATCCATAATCCTAATCACTAACCCTAACGATAATCACAACCCTTACCCCAAAACAACCCTAATGTCAACCCTAACCATAACCCTAATCAAAGCCCTAAATCCAACACACCCCTAATCCTAATCTCAACTCTAACCTCAAACCTAACCCTAATCCCAATACACCCCTAATCACAACCCTAACCTTAACCCTAATCCCAAACCTAACCCTAATCCCAAGCGTAACCCTAATGCCAACCCTAACCCTAATACCAACTCTAATCCAAACCCTAACCCCAAATCTAACCCTAACTTTAGCCCCAACCCTAGCCCTAACTTTAGCCCCAACCCTAACCCTAGCCCTAAGGCTACTTTCACACTTGCGTCGTTTGGCATCCGTCGCAATCCGTCGTTTTGGACAAAAAACGGATCCTCCAAATGTGCCCGCAGGATGCGTTTTTTTGCCCATAGACTTGTATTGCCGACGGATCGTGACTGATGGCCACACGTCGCGTCCGTCGTGCACTGGATCAGTTGTGTTTTGGCGGACCGTCGGCACAAAAAACGTTCATTGTAATGTTTTTTTGTACGTCGCGTCCGCCATTTCTGACCGCACATGCATGGCCGTAACTCCGCCCCCTCCTCCCCAGGACATAGATTGGGCAGCGGATGCGTTGAAAAACTACATCCGCTTCCCACGTTGTGCACAATTGTCACAACGTGCGTTGGTATGTCGGGCCGACGCATTGCAATGGCCCGGTACCGACGTAAGTCTGAAAGAACCCTAACCCTGAATTTAGCCCCAACCCTAACCCTAAATTTAGCCCCAACCCTAACCCTAGCCATAACCCTAACCCTAACCCTAGCCCTAACCCTAACTCTAGCCCTAACCCTAACCCTAGCCCTAACCCTAACCCTAGCCCTAGCCCTAACCCTAAACCTAACCCTAACCCTAGCCCTAACCCTAGCCCTAACCCTAATCCTAGCCCTAACCCTAGCCCTAACCCTAGCCCTAACCCTAGCCCTAACCCTAGCCCTAACCCTAACCCTAATTTTAGCCCCAACTGCTCTTCTCCTGTCGGCCGGCAGATGGCGATAGATGGCGGGCGCACTGTGCATGCGCCCGCCATTTTCTTTTCCCCGGCAGCCAGGAGGAGCAGCAGGAGGATCCAGGGACACCGGTAAGTATAATAGGGCCCCCGAATCCCCCTATTTCTCTGTCCTCTGATGTGCGATCACATCAGAGGACAGAGAATTACACTTTGATTTTTTATTTTTTTTTTGCGGTCGCCGGTAAACAGTTAATTACCGGCGATCGCAAAACAGGGGTCGGTAAAACCGACCCCGATCATGTTCTTTGGGGTCTCGGCTACTCCCGGCAGCCGAGACCCCAAAGATTCTACCGGTGCCGGCCGGCGGGTGCACTGCGCATGTGCCCGCCATTTTGAAGATGGTGGCGCCCACCGGGAGCCACGAGGAGCACCGGGGGAAATAGGTGAGTATCGGGGGGCTATCTGGGACCCCTTTTCTCTGTCCTCTGATGTGCGATCACATTGGAGGACAGAGAACTTAAAAAGAGATCGCGTTTTTGTTTTTTTTTGCGATCGCCGGAAAACGGTTAATTACCGGCGATCGCAAATGCGGGGTCGGTAAAAAAAACCCCGAATCATGTTCTCTGGGGTCTCGGCTACCCCCGGCAGCCGAGAGCCCGGAGAAAATCCGACTCTGTGGGGCGCTATTTACTTTTTCCACAGCGCCGTTAATTAACGGCGCTGTGGTTTAAGTACCCTTAGCGGCCGCCGTTAATAGGCGTATCGGCGGTCGCTAAGGGGTTAAGGCTGATTGATCTTTATACCAAGCCTGTGAACAGATTGCAGTTGCTGGTGGGGCCGCCTCTCACATAGCCATGATCTGCTGCATCAACAAGTTATTTGTTTGCTGCTGTTGCTGATTAAATATCACCTGCTGCCTTTGCTGCTGCTCCTGTTGCTGCTGCTGACACAGAAGCTGCTGCTGGTGCTGCTCATGTTTCCGCTGCTGAGTGAGGACAAACTGCTTCAAAAGCTACTCCATCTTGTCAGCAGGTTTGAACTGTAGCCTTGCCGGATTAATTACTGACAAGCAGCACGCTTTGGGATATGCCCACATTCTCCACCATATATAGTGCCGCGGTATCAACGCTGTACAGTGATGAGGCAGTGACCCAGGAAAAGTTCAAAGTAAAGTCTCTTTTAATAAACAGCGTACTCACAAAACAGTAAAGTAAATAGGATCCTCCGGATTGCAGCAGGGAAAAAAAGACAGGCTGTAACCGATTGCTGTGAGCGACTGCACCACCATGTACTTTAAGGGTGCCAGGCTTTTTGGCTCTGCTTGGCCCTGTGTTGCCTCTCACAGGTTGAGCTCTGCAAAGCATTATGCTCTGCCTGCTTGCAAGTCCAATACTGTCTGTAGGCCACATGGGAAACCTGGGGCCAGGGAAGGAAATGGATCACTCCACTAACATTCTGTAGTCCATTTGAAAAATAAAAGCCCATGGCGGGTTTTCTTAAATCTGCCTTGGACAAATGTCATGATCTGCTTAGCTTGTGGGATTAGGTAGTTCAGAGGTTAATCTGGATGGCCTCGCTCTGGGATTTTGGGAGGCTTCTTATAGCCTCATTGTGGGGTCATTCCTTGTTGCTTATACTCTGACCCTTGGCCAAGTGTGTGTAACCCTGTTGTGCCTGTGTCTGTGCTTTGTGCCTGTGCTACTTTTGTTTGTCTGGTTCTGATCTGGTTCTGTCCCCGTTAAGAGTTCGGCCTGTCCCTCCTGTACTGCGCTGCTATCTCCTTGTATGACTCTTTGCCTATGTTCTGACTATTCTCTGATCTCCCCTCCTGTACTGTGCCGCCCTCTCCATGTATGACCCCCGCTGGTCCGATCTGAGTTCCCCTATCCTCGATTCCCGGGTCCGTGTAGTATCCTGCACTCATTTCCAGCAGCAGGACGCTAAGCTTGTCCCCCTGTGGTCACATGATAGCAGGTTCTTCTGTTTTCTGCTATCCTCAGCATCTCCTCTCGCCACGCTGCTCATGTCCCACCTGCCTGAGCTTTCCCTGCTGAAACGTGCATCAGGTCTAATGGTGTGTGCTGTATCCTACACTACAGTTAATGCTTCATGTGCAAAACATTTGCATACTGCTACCGAAGTGGAATGGGTCCTTTTGTTTTACATTAGGTGTGGGTTTATCAAAGTGGCAAGTAATGTTTGACCATGTAGGGTCCTTGGTTAATGAGATGCCCGCTAGGGCTGTGGGGTACTGGGTCTGGGTCAGGCATTTCATCAGTGGGTTGTCACGGCAGCAGTGACCCGGTCCGTGGCCCTGAGCGCGCAATAAAATAATGATGGAAAGTTTATAGGGGATTTAGTGTGATGCCAGCTATGGTGTTCGGCAATGGATGACCAACATTGCTTAAGGGGACAGCTTGGGCCGATGGTTATGCAGCTGGATTGGTACTGTTCCCCACAGGTGGAGCGGGATTCCAGGGCTACTGGTACTGTTGTAAAGGATCGTGGATGTTGGGGTGCAGGGCTGAGGGTTTGAGAAATGACTGGAGGACACAAGGGCTGTAATTTTCTTTACCTTTACTCGATGGCTGAAGGTGCAGTCCTGGGCATGGGTAACAGATAGTAATGGAGATCCCTGCAGCCTTGATCCACCTAGCCAGGTGGGTTCAGAGGTCTTCCTATAGTGCTGTCCTGTTAGATCCTTGCTGCTTTAAGCTCTGCTCAAGTTCCTCTCAGTGTCTGGTAGTTAAAATAAAACAGTACCCGCATGGCAGGCCGCTTGAGCCTATTACAGGTGTCGCTCCTTCGTGGCAGCTCCAGGCTCTGGGATGCTGTTGTGCCACTGGGTGTTAGATGAGCCAGAAAACTTACAGACTCCTGCCCTCCAGATTTAGCTGCCGGGACTTCAGTACCCGCGTAACCATGGACTCCGATGTCTGGTTTATAGTGCTCAGCTAAGGGGTGAGCTTGGTCACAGCTCCACTCCCTAGGTTCTCCTCGACTTCTCTCCTCTCCTCTCTGCTTGTCTCACTCTCTCAGACTCACTAACCCTGCCTCCAGGCCATAACTTATAGGCAAGCTCCCATTAAACCAGGTGATAAAGCTCTCTCTTCTAGTATGGAGTAAGGAAAAAGTGTTTGATGCTGGTGTTACCTGGTAAGGGGACCCCTCCTTTCTTCCAGGCATGACATCACCTCCTGTGAGGGAGGCAATGCCCCTGTGGCAACCGGACTCCTTGGGTGCCACATTCCCCCCTATTAAAATTCAGTACTCCCAGACTGAGGAAGCAGAAACATATTAACAAGTCAACAATCATAGCTACTTAGAAGATTTCAATAATTAAAAATTTTAAAAAACAAAGCTCAAAAATAGTCCCGGCAATGATTAGTCCATTCATTATTCTCCATTGTTCATTTCTGAGCCTAGTTGGTAACTATATACAAGCAGTGTTCTGATCACAATAAGTCCAGTGACCCAATCGTCCATTAAATCAAGTAAAATAGTATTCTTCCAAAAGTTCTTACAGAGTTTCTGTAGGCTCATATGCTTGACGGTTAGGTATTTACACTTCTTATTTACACAACCTACTTACATGCAGAACCTTATGGGGGTCCGACCTAAGGACAGACCTTCGTAGCACAGGTATTGGTAGTGACCTAACCAGATTCACTGTGCTTGCTACCACTGGTGTAGTGCGCTCGCTATTTGCTACGCTACGGGTGATTCTACGTAGCACAGGTGCACCTGATTTTCTAGGACTTCTACTCACCGTGGGCATGACAGATTCACCACTTGCTCCACTGCTGGTGTGGCATCTGCTGCTTGAGCCCGCTGGCCTTCAGACTGATCTCGAGATGCATCTCTTTCTGGCATTACTAGCTGGGGAAAGGTCAAAACGGGCATAACTATGGCCTGGTTCACCCTTATCCAATTTGGAGGGAATTCGCCGAGTATTATGCTGATCGTTTCCTCTACCTCTTCCGTTGACTGAGGAATGTCTTGGCCTTCAATGTTTTGTTTTAGTTGGTTAGGGCATGGTTTTAGATGATCCCTTGACACTGCCGCTGAGGTTTCTCCTCCATCTTTACTGATGAGGCACAACTTGGTGTTATCAAAGTCTGAAGGTAAAACGGTGTATGGCTCAACCTCCCAGTGATCGTCTAGTTTGTGAACTCGTCTCTTCCTTTTGAGTACCTGTTCTCCAGGTGACAAAGGAACTGCAAGGGCAGGCTGATTTGTTATGAACTGGTGATTCAGAGACACAATGGACCTGGTGGTTAAGAGCACACAAAGTGACCTGATAGTTACTAATAACATAGGACGAGCTCTGAGACGTGGGAACTCTGCTGACCGCAATCCCTAATCCTATCACACCACACTAGAGGTAGCCGTGGAGCGCTCCTGACTAGAGTTGAGCGACCTTGACCTTTTTAGAGTCGAGCCGGGTTTCGCGAAACCCGACTATCTCAAAAGTCGGGTCGAGTGAAATCGGCCGATTATGACGTAAAGTCGGGATCGACCGAAACACGAAACCCAATGCAAGTCAATGGGGCAGCATAGTCGGCAGTGAGTGGGGGCCAGGAAAACACCTAGAGTGCCCATTTTAATGTCAAAACCATCCATTCTTCTTAATGAAGCTTGTCAAGCGTAATTTACCTTATAATAATTGGAAGGCATTTGAAATTGGGGGTCATTTGGCTAAAGTTGTGGTGGGTAGGGCTGGTTCAAGTAATTAGTGGGCCCAGGAAATCTGGACCACGTCACGGCAGTGGAGCAGGGAGAGGTAAGTATTTCAACTTTGCAAGTGCTGTGAACCTGAGCAAGCAGGGGGGGCCCACTCGTTGGCATTGGCACTGGCACAGGGCCCCTCAAAGTACAGCGGTGTGTTTGCACGGCGGGGGCGCCTCCCACCGGCAGCAACACTTTTGCGTACTATGAGAGGCCCTGTGCCAGTGACGTCGCCAACTAGTATTCCTCCCCCCACCTGATGAAGGAACCTGCACTTTCATCTGCACCTTCCTCTTTGTCCCCGTGTAAGGTGGTATGGTATGCGGGAAGAGCAACCTGACTTTCAGCAGGGTCACAATGTTGTTGTGTGGCGTGCACGGGGAATGTTGCGTTATGGGTCAATGTACCAGCAGACTCATCTATCACTGGCTGGGCAATGGGCAGGATGAGGAGGAAACACAGATATAGGCCCAAATAATAAAGTGGGCTAAATGCAGTTCAAAATTGGTAACACAGGAATAACCAGGGGGCATTGCAATGGTGGACAACTGGAATGAGAGGCTGACACAGAGAGTAGGCCCAAATCAGTAAGTAGTCGAAATGCAGTTCAAAATTGGCAACCGTAGTAAACAGGCGGCACAGCTTTGTTCAGTGGAGGAGAACAGCAAGGAGTGGCAGACACCGATAGTAGGCCCCAACCCAACTAGTAGGCCAAATGCAGTCTAACATTAACAACTACTTAACGAGCGCCTGAAAACGGAATTTCAGGACAGGAAACCAGGAGAACAGCAAGGAGCGGCAGACACTGTTAGTAGGCCCCAAACAAACTAGTACGCCAAATGCAGTTGTTCCATTTAACCACAATTTAACGAGAGCCTGAAGATAGAAGCTCAGGAAAGGCAACCTGGAGAACACCTTGGAGTGGAACACACCATCTCTCTCCACTCCATACCCATTTTGTAGGCCTAATGCTGTGTAGTTTTCTACAACTACTAAACGAGAGTCGGAAGACCGAAGCAATGGCAAGGCAACCTGGGGAACACCTTGGAGTGTAACACACCATCTCTCTCCACCCGATACCCATTTTGTAGGCCTAATGCAGTGTAGTTTTCTACAACTACTAAACGAGAGTCGGAAGATCGAAGCATTGGCGAGGAAACCTGGAGAACACCTTGGAGTGTAACACACCATCTCTCTCCACCCCATACCCATTTTGTAGGCCTAATGCTGTGTAGTTTTCTACAACTACTAAACGAGAGTCGGAAGATCGAAGCAATGGCGAGGAAACCTGGAGAACACCTTGGAGTGTAACACACCATCTCTCTCCACCCCATACCCATTTTGTAGGCCTAATGCTGTGTAGTTTTCTACAACTACTAAACGAGAGTCGGAAGACCGAAGCAATGGCAAGGCAACCTGGGGAACACCTTGGAGTGTAACACACCATCTCTCTCTACCCGATACCCATTTTGTAGGCCTAATGCAGTGTAGTTTTCTACAACTACTAAACGAGAGTCGGAAGATCGAAGCAATGGAGAGGAAACCTGGAGAACACCTTGGAGTGTAACACACCATCTCTCTCCACCCCATACCCATTTTGTAGGCCTAATGCTGTGTAGTTTTCTACAACTACTAAACGAGAGTCGGAAGACCGAAGCAATGGCAAGGCAACCTGGGGAACACCTTGGAGTGTAACACACCATCTCTCTCCACCCGATACCCATTTTGTAGGCCTAATGCAGTGTAGTTTTCTACAACTACTAAACGAGAGTCGGAAGACCGAAGCAATGGCAAGGCAACCTGGGGAACACCTTGGAGTGTAACACACCATCTCTCTCCACCCGATACCCATTTTGTAGGCCTAATGCAGTGTAGTTTTCTACAACTACTAAACGAGAGTCGGAAGATCGAAGCAATGGCGAGGAAACCTGGAGAACACCTTGGAGAGTAACACACCATCTCTCTCCACCCCATACCCATTTTGTAGGCCTAATGCTGTGTAGTTTTCTACAACTACTAAACGAGAGTCGGAAGACCGAAGCAATGGCAAGGCAACCTGGGGAACACCTTGGAGTGTAACACACCATCTCTCTCCACCCGATACCCATTTTGTAGGCCTAATGCAGTGTAGTTTTCTACAACTACTAAAGGAGAGTCGGAAGATCGAAGCAATGGCGAGGAAACCTGGAGAACACCTTCGAGTGTAACACACCATCTCTCTCCACCCCATACCCATTTTGTAGGCCTAATGCTGTGTAGTTTTCTACAACTACTAAACGAGAGTCGGAAGACCGAAGCAATGGCAAGGCAACCTGGGGAACACCTTGGAGTGTAACACACCATCTCTCTCCACCCGATACCCATTTTGTAGGCCTAATGCTGTGTAGTTTTCTACAACTACTAAACGAGAGTCGGAAGATCGAAGCAATGGCGAGGAAACCTGGAGAACACCTTGGAGTGTAACACACCATCTCTCTCCACCCCATACCCATTTTGTAGGCCTAATGCTGTGTAGTTTTCTACAACTACTAAACGAGAGTCGGAAGACCGAAGCAATGGCAAGGCAACCTGGGGAACACCTTGGAGTGTAACACACCATCTCTCTCCACCCGATACCCATTTTGTAGGCCTAATGCAGTGTAGTTTTCTACAACTACTAAACGAGAGTCGGAAGACCGAAGCAATGGCAAGGCAACCTGGGGAACACCTTGGAGTGTAACACACCATCTCTCTCCACCCGATACCCATTTTGTAGGCCTAATGCAGTGTAGTTTTCTACAACTACTAAACGAGAGTCGGAAGATCGAAGCAATGGCGAGGAAACCTGGAGAACACCTTGGAGTGTAACACACCATCTCTCTCCACCCCATACCCATTTTGTAGGCCTAATGCAGCCTACTTTCCGACAACTACTAAACGAGAGCATGAAGATCGAAGCTCAGGAAAGGCAACCTGGGGAACACCTTGGAGTGTAACACACCCTCTCTCTACACCACGGAAGGGCTGATTCTTAGGAAGGAAGGCTGTCGGAAAGAAGCAGGGCGCGTCTGAGGGTGATTATATTCTTATTAGGTATATACTCACCCTCGGACGCGCCCTGCTTCTTTATTTGTAATGAATGTTTATTTGCAATGTGGTTTTGACTTACTCTATTTTTTTGGTAAATAATGATTTTATTATTTTCATTGTTTTGCATCTTCTTGGCAATAATATAAAGAAGACGCGACAGGACAACACTCGGTGGATGCCATATCTGTGTTTTAAATTGAAAAAAACTTTCAGTTAACTACATGCAGGAGAAAGTTATTGTAGCTGGTGGCCATTTTTAGTACTGTACCAGATTTTTGTTGTATGTGTTTGTTTTTAATGTTAAAATGTCTGCATTTGATATCTCTCCAGTATTTTCTTTTTTATAAGCAAAATACTTATTTTTATATTTTCTGATGTTGGTTCAAGGGGTACACGGGCAGCAGTAGACAGGTCAGTGGAGGCCTAGTGGAAGGAGGGACCGCAGACAGGCTTCGAAGCCCTAACATAATAATTTGGCCTGGCTGTAGGCAATTTACAATTGGTTCCAGGGGAACACGGGCGGCAGTAGACAGGTCAGTGGAGGCCTAGTGGAAGGAGGGACCGCAGACAGGCTTCGAAGCCCTAACATAATAAATTGGGCTGGCTGTAGGCAATTTAAAATTGGTTCCAGGGGAACCCGGGCAGCAGTAGACAGGTCAGTGGAGGCCTAGTGGAAGAAGGGACCGCAGACAGGCTTCGAAGCCCTAACATAATAAATTGGGCTGGCTGTAGGCAATTTAAAATTGGTTCCAGGGGAACCCGGGCAGCAGTAGACAGGTCAGTGGAGGCCTAGTGGAAGGAGGGACCGCAGACAGGCTTCGAAGCCCTAACATAATAAATTGGGCTGGCTGTAGGCAATTTAAAATTGGTTCCAGGGGAACCCGGGCAGCAGTAGACAGGTCAGTGGAGGCCTAGTAGAAGGAGGGACCGCAGACAGGCTTCGAAGCCCTAACATAATAAATTGGGCTGGCTGTAGGCAATTTAAAATTGGTTCCAGGGGAACCCGGGCAGCAGTAGACAGGTCAGTGGAGGCCTAGTGGAAGGAGGGACCGCAGACAGGCTTTGAAGCCCTAACATAATAAATTGGCCTGGCTGTAGGCAATTTACAATTGGTTCCAGGGGAACACGGGCGGCAGTAGACAGGTCAGTGGAGGCCTAGTGGAAGGAGGGACCGCAGACAGGCTTCGAAGCCCTAACATAATAAATTGGGCTGGCTGTAGGCAATTTAAAATTGGTTCCAGGGGAACCCGGGCAGCAGTAGACAGGTCAGTGGAGGCCTAGTGGAAGGAGGGACCGCAGACAGGCTTCGAAGCCCTAACATAATAAATTGGGCTGGCTGTAGGCAATTTAAAATTGGTTCCAGGGGAACCCGGGCAGCAGTAGACAGGTCAGTGGAGGCCTAGTGGAAGGAGGGACCGCAGACAGGCTTCGAAGCCCTAACATAATAAATTGGCCTGGCTGTAGGCAATTTACAATTGGTTCCAGGGGAACCCGGGCGGCAGTAGACAGGTCAGTGGAGGCCTAGTGGAAGGAGGGACCGCAGACAGGCTTCGAAGCCCTAACATAATAAATTGGGCTGGCTGTAGGCAATTTAAAATTGGTTCCAGGGGAACCCGGGCAGCAGTAGACAGGTCAGTGGAGGCCTAGTGGAAGGAGGGACCGCAGACAGGCTTCGAAGCCCTAACATAATAAATTGGGCTGGCTGTAGGCAATTTAAAATTGGTTCCAGGGGAACCCGGGCAGCAGTAGACAGGTCAGTGGAGGCCTAGTGGAAGGAGGGACCGCAGACAGGCTTCGAAGCCCTAACATAATAAATTGGCCTGGCTGTAGGCAATTTACAATTGGTTCCAGGGGAACACGGGCGGCAGTAGACAGGTCAGTGGAGGCCTAGTGGAAGGAGGGACCGCAGACAGGCTTCGAAGCCCTAACATAATAAATTGGGCTGGCTGTAGGCAATTTAAAATTGGTTCCAGGGGAACCCGGGCAGCAGTAGACAGGTCAGTGGAGGCCTAGTGGAAGGAGGGACCGCAGACAGGCTTCGAAGCCCTAACATAATAAATTGGGCTGGCTGTAGGCAATTTAAAATTGGTTCCAGGGGAACCCGGGCAGCAGTAGACAGGTCAGTGGAGGCCTAGTGGAAGGAGGGACCGCAGACAGGCTTCGAAGCCCTAACATAATAAATTGGGCTGGCTGTAGGCAATTTAAAATTGGTTCCAGGGGAACCCGGGCAGCAGTAGACAGGTCAGTGGAGGCCTAGTGGAAGGAGGGACCGCAGACAGGCTTCGAAGCCCTAACATAATAAATTGGCCTGGCTGTAGGCAATTTACAATTGGTTCCAGGGGAACACGGGCGGCAGTAGACAGGTCAGTGGAGGCCTAGTGGAAGGAGGGACCGCAGACAGGCTTCGAAGCCCTAACATAATAAATTGGGCTGGCTGTAGGCAATTTAAAATTGGTTCCAGGGGAACCCGGGCAGCAGTAGACAGGTCAGTGGAGGCCTAGTGGAAGGAGGGACCGCAGACAGGCTTCGAAGCCCTAACATAATAAATTGGCCTGGCTGTAGGCAATTTACAATTGGTTCCAGGGGAACACGGGCGGCAGTAGACAGGTCAGTGGAGGCCTAGTGGAAGGAGGGACCGCAGACAGGCTTCGAAGCCCTAACATAATAAATTGGGCTGGCTGTAGGCAATTTAAAATTGGTTCCAGGGGAACCCGGGCAGCAGTAGACAGGTCAGTGGAGGCCTAGTGGAAGGAGGGACCGCAGACAGGCTTCGAAGCCCTAACATAATAAATTGGGCTGGCTGTAGGCAATTTAAAATTGGTTCCAGGGGAACCCGGGCAGCAGTAGACAGGTCAGTGGAGGCCTAGTGGAAGGAGGGACCGCAGACAGGCTTCGAAGCCCTAACATAATAAATTGGCCTGGCTGTAGGCAATTTACAATTGGTTCCAGGGGAACACGGGCGGCAGTAGACAGGTCAGTGGAGGCCTAGTGGAAGGAGGGACCGCAGACAGGCTTCGAAGCCCTAACATAATAAATTGGGCTGGCTGTAGGCAATTTAAAATTGGTTCCAGGGGAACCCGGGCAGCAGTAGACAGGTCAGTGGAGGCCTAGTGGAAGGAGGGACCGCAGACAGGCTTCGAAGGCCTAACATAAGAAAAATGTCAATACAATGGTATTGACAGTGCCAGGCATTGAAGGATGTCAGCGCATAGACTAAACATTGGTGGAGCTGTGAGAGAAAATTTTGCAAGTGGTAGAGCACTGTTTGACCTGGGGGGAGGGCTGTCTTGTGGCCGGCGGTACAGGCCCAGGGCCCCTCATATTGCAACGGTGTGTCTGACGTTGGGTGCGCACCACCACCGCCAGACACTTTATTGTACTATGAGGGACCTAGTGGCAGTGCCGTCGACCAAAAGCGGGCACACCCACCTCTTCAGACAAACAGTACTCTCACGGGTGCTGGCGCCAAGTGGCGATACCACGGCCCCGTGTGGGGACTTTGGCCATTTAGGGAGGTGTTAAAATGTCGGATGCTGGACAATCAGGTGCTGCAAATTACGAGATTGGAAAAGTCATTCAGAATAGTCCACAGGCAAGACCTTTACATAGGAAAGCTAGGTGTCAGCCGGGCAAGGTGGGGCAAAAGATTTCGAAATCCAGTTGTGGTTCATTTTAATGAAGGTTAGATCATCTACATTTTGGGCAGCCAGACGAGTCCTTTTTTCTGTTAGTATTGAACCTGCAGCACTGAATACTCTTTCTGATAGGACACTAGCTGCCGGGCAAGCAAGCTCCTGCAATGCATATTCTGCCAATTCTGGCCAGGTGTCTAATTTTGATGCCCAGTAATCAAATGGGAATGACGGTTGAGGGAGAATGTCGATAAGGGATGAAAAATAGTTAGTAACCATACTGGACAAATGTTGTCTCCTGTCACTTTGAATTGATGCTGCAGTACCTGTCCTGTCTGCGGTCATAGCAAAATCACTCCACAACCTGGTCAGAAAACCCCTCTGGCCAACGACACTTCTGATATCTGCCCCTCTAACACCTCTGGTCTGCTGGCCCCTGCAGCTCGTGTTAGAACGATCACGGGCGCTGTGTGCAGGGAATGCCAGAAGCAAACGGTCAACAAGAGTTGATTGTTTGGTTGCTAATATTAGTTCCAAGTTCTCATGTGGCATTATATTTTGCAATTTGCCTTTATAGCGAGGATCAAGGAGGCAGGCCAACCAGTAATCGTCATCGTTCATCATTTTTGTTATGCGTGTGTCCCTTTTGAGGATACGTAAGGCATAATCCGCCATGTGGGCCAAAGTTCCAGTTCTCAAATCTGCGGTTGTGCTTGGTTGAGGGGCAGTTTCAGGCAAATCCACGTCACTTGTGTCCCTCCAAAAACCAGAACCCGGCCTTGCCGCGCCACCAATTTCCAGTGGCCCCGGAAAAGCTTCCTCATTAAAAATATAATCATCCCCATCATCCTCCTCGTCCTCCTCCTCCTCTTCGCCCGCTACCTCGTCCTGTACACTGCCCTGGCCAGACAATGGCTGACTGTCATCAAGGCTTTCCTCTTCCTCAGCTGCAGACGCCTGATCCTTTATGTGCGTCAAACTTTGCATCAGCAGACGCATTAGGGGGATGCTCATGCTTATTATGGCGTTGTCTGCACTAACCAGCCGTGTGCATTCCTCAAAACACTGAAGGACTTGACACATGTCTTGAATCTTCGACCACTGCACACCTGACAACTCCATGTCTGCCATCCTACTGCCTGCCCGTGTATGTGTATCCTCCCACAAAAACATAACAGCCCGCCTCTGTTCACACAGTCTCTGAAGCATGTGCAGTGTTGAGTTCCACCTTGTTGCAATGTCTATGATTAGGCGATGCTGGGGAAGGTTCAAAGAACGCTGATAGGTCTGCATACGGCTGGAGTGTACGGGCGAACGGCGGATATGTGAGCAAAGTCCACGCACTTTGAGGAGCAGGTCGGATAACCCCGGATAACTTTTCAGGAAGCACTGCACCACCAGGTTTAAAGTGTGAGCCAGGCAAGGAATGTGTTTCAGTTGGGAAATGGAGATGGCAGCCATGAAATTCCTTCCGTTATCACTCACTACCTTGCCTGCCTCAAGATCTACAGTGCCCAGCCACGACTGCGTTTCTTTCTGCAAGAACTCGGACAGAACTTCAGCGGTGTGTCTGTTGTCGCCCAAACACTTCATAGCCAATACAGCCTGCTGACGTTTGCCAGTAGCTGCCCCATAATGGGAGACCTGGTGTGCAACAGTGGCAGCTGCGGATGGAATGGTTGTGCGACTGCGGTCTGTGGACGAGGTCTCGCTTCTGCAGGAGGACGAGGAGGAGGAGGAGGGGGTGCGAATGGCTACAGCCAACTGTTTCCTAGACCGTGGGCTAGGCAGAACTGTCCCAAACTTGCTGTCCCCTGTGGACCCTGCATCCACCACATTTACCCAGTGTGCCGTGATGGACACGTAACGTCCCTGGCCATGCCTACTGGTCCATGCATCTGTTGTCAGGTGCACCTTTGTGCTCACAGATTGCCTGAGTGCATGGACGATGTGCTCTTTAACATGCTGGTGGAGGGCTGGGATGGCTTTTCTGGAAAAAAAAGTGTCGACTGGGTAGCTCGTAGCGTGGTACAGAGTAGTCCATCAGGGCTTTGAAAGCTTCGCTTTCAACTAACCGGTAGGGCATCATCTCTAACGAGATTAGTCTAGCTATGTGGGCGTTCAAACCCTGTGTACGCGGATGCGAGGCTAAGTACTTCCTTTTTCTAACCATAGTCTCATGTAGGGTGAGCTGTCATGATCCCAATGGCAGGGGATCACAAAAGGACAAGCACAGATACAAACAAGCTCTAGGGCGATGGAACCTGAGCTGACCGCGAACCTGAACCTAACACACAAATAAAAGTAGCCGGGGAACGTGCCTACGATGATCCTAGACGTCTCGCTCCAGCCGAAGATCTAACTTCCCCTATCAGAAGAAACACAGACCTCTCTTGCCTCCAGAGAAATACCCCACAGCAAATAGCAGCCCCCCACATATAATGACGGTGAAATGAGAGGAAAGCACATACGTAGTATGAAAACAGTTTCAGCAAAATGAGGCCCGCTAAAGCTAGATAGCAGAGGATACAAAAGTGAACTGCGCGGTCAGCGAAAAACCCTTCAAAAAACCATCCTGAAATTACTTGAACTCATGTGCCAACTCATGGTACATGAAAAGCAATTTCAGCCCACTAGAGCAACCAGCAGCAGAGAATCACATACAGTGGGGCAAAAAAGTATTTAGTCAGTCAGCAATAGTGCAAGTTCCACCACTTAAAAAGATGAGAGGCGTCTGTAATTTACATCATAGGTAGACCTCAACTATGGGAGACAAACTGAGAAAAAAAATCCTGAAAATCACATTGTCTGTTTTTTTAACATTTTATTTGCATATTATGGTGGAAAATAAGTATTTGGTCAGAAACAAAATTTCATCTCAATACTTTGTAATATATCCTTTGTTGGCAATGACAGAGGTCAAACGTTTTCTGTAAGTCTTCACAAGGTTGCCACACACTGTTGTTGGTATTTTGGCCCATTCCTCCATGCAGATCTCCTCTAGAGCAGTGATGTTTTTGGCTTTTCGCTTGGCAACACGGACTTTCAACTCCCTCCAAATGTTTTCTATAGGGTTGAGTCTGGAGACTGGCTAGGCCACTCCAGGACCTTGAAATGCTTCTTACGAAGCCATTCCTTTGTTGCCCTGGCGGTGTGCTTTGGATCATTGTCATGTTGAAAGACCCAGCCACATTTCATCTTCAATGCCCTTGCTGATGGAAGGAGGTTTGCACTCAAAATCTCACGATACATGGCCCCATTCATTCTTTCATGTACCCGGATCAGTCGTACTGGCCCCTTTGCAGAGAAACAGCCCCAAAGCATGATGTTTCCACCACCATGCTTTACAGAAGGTATGGTGTTTGATGGATGCAACTCAGTATTCTTTTTCCTCCAAACACAACAAGTTGTGTTTCTACCAAACAGTTCCAGTTTGGTTTCATCAGACCATAGGACATTTTCCCAAAACTCCTCTGGATCATCCAAATGCTCTCTAGCAAACTTCAGACGGGCCCGGACATGTACTGGCTTAAGCAGTGGGACACGTCTGGCACTGCAGGATCTGAGTCCATGGTGGCGTAGTGTGTTACTTATGGTAGGCCTTGTTACATTGGTCCCAGCTCTCTGCAGTTCATTCACTAGGTCCCCCCGCGTGGTTCTGGGATTTTTGCTCACCGTTCTTGTGATCATTCTGACCCCACGGGGTGGGATTTTGCGTGGAGCCCCAGATCGAGGGAGATTATCAGTGGTCTTGTATGTCTTCCATTTTCTAATTATTGCTCCCACTGTTGATTTCTTCACTCCAAACTGGCTGGCTATTGCAGATTCAGTCTTCCCAGCCTGGTGCAGGGCTACAATTTTGTTTCTGGTGTCCTTTGACAGCTCTTTGGTCTTCACCATAGTGGAGTTTGGAGTCAGACTGTTTGAGGGTGTGCACAGGTGTCTTTTTATACTGATAACAAGTTTAAACAGGTGCCATTACTACAGGTAATGAGTGGAGGAAAGAGGAGACTCTTAAAGAAGAAGTTACAGGTCTGTGAGAGCCAGAAATCTTGATTGTTTGTTTCTGACCAAATACTTATTTTCCACCATAATATGCAAAACAAATGATAAAAAAACAGACAATGTGATTTTCTGGATTTTTTTTCCTCAGTTTGTCTCCCATAGTTGAGGTCTAACTATGATGTAAATTACAGACGCCTCTCATCTTTTTAAGTGGTGGAACTTGCACTATTGCTGACTGACTAAATACTTTTTTGCCCCACTGTATCTGCAGGCTGGACTAAAAACCAAATTAAGCAAAACACAAAACAGGAAAATCCAAACTTAGCTTGTCCAGAAGGTTCTAGGAGCAGGGAGCAGAGGTAACAAGACACACTGGATACATTGATAACCGGCGAGGAAATGCCAGCAAAGCCAGGTTAAATAGGAAACTCCCATATGCTGATGGAACAGGTGGAACCCAGAAACCCAGGAAAGACAAGTCACCCAGTACCATCAGTAACCACCAGAGGGAGCCCAAAAACAGAACTCACAACAGTACCCCCCCCTTGAGGAGGGGTCACCGAACCCTCACGAGAACCACCAGGGCGACCAGGATGAGCCCTATGAAAAGCGCGAACCAAATCATCAGCATGAACATCCGAGGCAACCACCCAAGAATTATCCTCCTGACCATAACCCTTCCACTTGACCAAATACTGGAGTTTCCGTCTGGAAACACGAGAATCCAAGATCTTCTCCACAACATACTCCAATTCTCCCTCCACCAGCACTGGAGCAGGAGGCTCAAGAGAAGGAACAACAGGTACCTCATACTTCCGCAACAACGACCGATGAAACACATTATGAATAGCAAATGATGCCGGGAGATCCAAACGAAACGACACAGGGTTAAGAATTTCCAAGATCCTATAGGGACCGATGAACCGAGGCTTGAACTTAGGAGAAGAGACCTTCATAGGAACAAAACGAGAAGACAACCACACCAAGTCACCAACAAGAAGTCGAGGACCCACGCGGCGACGGCGATTAGCAAACTGCTGAGCCTTCTCCTGGGACAACTTCAAATTGTCCACCACATGACTCCAAATCCGATGCAACCTATCCACCACCATGTCCACTCCAGGACAATCAGAAGGTTCCACCTGACCAGAGGAAAAACGAGGATGAAACCCCGAATTACAAAAGAAAGGAGAAACCAAGGTAGCAGAACTAGCCCGATTATTAAGCGCAAACTCGGCCAGCGGCAAAAAGGTAACCCAGTCATCCTGATCAGCAGAAACAAAACACCTTAAATAAGTTTCCAAGGTCTGATTAGTTCGTTCAGTCTGGCCATTCGTCTGAGGATGGAATGCAGACGAAAAGGACAAATCAATGCCCATCTTAGCACAGAAAGTCCGCCAAAATCTAGACACAAACTGGGATCCCCTGTCAGAAACGATGTTCTCAGGAATCCCATGCAAACGAACCACATTCTGAAAAAACAGAGGGACCAACTCAGAGGAGGAAGGCAACTTAGGCAAGGGTACCAGATGAACCATTTTAGAAAAGCGATCACACACAACCCAGATGACGGACATTTTTTGAGAGACAGGGAGATCCGAAATAAAGTCCATGGAAATGTGCGTCCAAGGCCTCTTCGGGATAGGCAAAGGTGACAACAATCCACTGGCCCGAGAACAGCAAGGCTTAGCCCGAGCACAAACCTCACAAGACTGCACAAAAGAACGCACATCCCTCGACAAGGAAGGCCACCAAAAAGACCTGGCCACCAAGTCTCTAGTACCAAATATTCCAGGATGACCTGCCAACGCAGAAGAATGGACCTCGGAGATGACTCTACTGGTCCAATTATCCGGAACAAACAGTCTCTCAGGCGGACAACGATCAGGTTTAGCCACCTGAAACTCCTGCAAAGCACGTCGCAAGTCTGGGGAGACAGCAGACAAAATCACCCCATCCCGAAGGATACCAGAGGGCTCAGAATTTCCAAGGGAGTCAGGCACAAAACTCCTAGAAAGAGCATCCGCCTTCACATTCTTTGAACCTGGCAGGTATGAAACCACAAAATTGAAACGAGAGAAAAACAGTGACCAACGAGCCTGTCTAGGATTCAGACGCCTGGCAGACTCAAGGTAAATCAAATTTTTGTGATCAGTCAAGACCACCACACGATGTCTAGCACCCTCTAGCCAATGACGCCACTCCTCAAATGCCCACTTCATGGCCAAAAGTTCCCGATTACCAACATCATAATTCCGCTCAGCCGGCGAAAACTTTCTAGAAAAAAACACGCATGGCTTCATCACTGAGCCATTGGAGCTTCTCTGTGACAAAACCGCCCCCGCTCCAATCTCGGAAGCATCAACCTCAACCTGAAAAGGGAGCGAAACATCTGGCTGACGCAACACAGGAGCAGAAGCAAACCGGCGCTTAAGTTCCTGAAAGGCCTCCACAGCCGCAGGAGACCAATTAGCAACATCAGCACCCTTCTTAGTCAAATCCGTCAAAGGCTTAACAACACTAGAAAAATTAGTTATAAAACGACGATAGAAATTAGCAAAGCCCAAGAACTTCTGTAGACTCTTAAGAGATGTAGGCTGCGTCCAGTCACAAATAGCCTGAACCTTGACGGGATCCATCTCAATAGTAGAAGGGGAAAAAATATACCCCAAGAAAGAAACCTTCTGGACTCCAAAGAGACACTTTGAGCCTTTTACAAACAAGGAATTGGCCCGCAGGACCTGAAACACCTTCCTGACCTGCTGAACATGAGACTCCCAGTCATCAGAAAAAACCAAAATATCATCCAAATACACAATCATAAATTTATCCAGATATTCACGGAAAATATCGTGCATAAAGGACTGGAAGACTGAAGGAGCATTAGAAAGTCCAAAAGGCATTACCAAATACTCAAAATGGCCCTCAGGCGTATTAAATGCGGTTTTCCACTCATCACCTTGCTTTATTCGTATAAGATTATACGCACCCCGAAGATCAATCTTAGTGAACCATTTAGCCCCCTTAATGCGAGCAAACAAATCAGTCAACAATGGCAAAGGATACTGATATTTTACGGTAATCTTATTCAAAAGACGATAATCTATACAAGGCCTCAAGGAACCATCTTTCTTGGCCACGAAAAAAAAACCTGCTCCCAAAGGGGACAAAGATGGACGGATATGTCCCTTTTCCAAGGACTCCTTAACATAATCCCGCATAGCAGTATGCTCTGGCACTGACAGATTGAACAAACGACCTTTAGGAAATTTACTGCCCGGAATTAAATTTATAGCACAATCGCAATCCCTGTGAGGAGGAAGCGAACTGAGCTTAGGCTCCTCAAAAACATCCCGATAGACAAAAACACAGGAATCTCAGAAGGAGTAGATGAAGCGATAGAAATCGGAGGTGCATCATCATGAACCCCCTGACAACCCCAGCTTAACACAGACACTGATTTCCAGTCAAGGACTGGATTATGAGTTTGTAACCATGGCAGACCAAGTACTAGAACATCATGCAAATTATACAGTACCAGGAAGCGAATCACCTCCTGATGAACGGGAGTCATACGCATGGTCACTTGTGTCCAGTACTGAGGTTTATTCATAGCCAAAGGTGTAGAGTCAATTCCCTTCAAAGGAATAGGGACTTCCAGAGGCTCCAGACTAAACCCACAGCGATTGGCAAATGACCAATCCATAAGACTCAGGGCAGCGCCTGAATCCACATAGGCATCGACGGAAATGGATGATAATGAACAAATCAGAGTCACAAACAGAATGAACTTAGACTGTAAAGTACTAATGGCAACAGACTTATCAACCTTTTTTGTGCGTTTAGAGCATGCTGATATAACATGAGCTGAATCACCACAATAAAAGCACAACCCTTTTTTCCGCCTATACTTTTGCCGTTCACTTCTGGACTGAATTCTATCACATTGCATTATCTCAGGTGACGGTTCAGACGACACCGCCAAATGATGCACAGGTTTGCGCTCCCGTAAACGCCGATCAATCTGAACAGCCATAGTCATAGACTCATTCAGACCAGCAGGCGCAGGGAACCCCACCATAACATCTTTAATGGCCTCAGAAAGGCCATCTCTAAACTTTGCAGCCAGAGCGCACTCATTCCACTGAGTAAGTACCGACCACTTCCGAAATTTTTGACAATAAATTTCTGCTTCATCTTGCCCCTGAGAGAGGGCCAACAAAGCTTTTTCAGCCTGAATCTCTTGGTTAGGTTCCTCATAGAGCAAACCCAATGCCAGAAAAAACGCATTTGCATTAAGCAACGCAGGGTCCCCTGGTGCCAATGCAAATGCCCAATCCTGAGGGTCACCCCGCAGGAAAGATATAATTATCTTGACTTGCTGAGCAGGGTCTCCAGAGGAGCGAGATTTCAAAGAAAGAAACAACTTGCAATTGTTCCTAAAATTCAGAAAACGAGATCTATCTCCAGAAAAAAACTCTGGGACAGGAATTCTAGGTTCAGACATAGGAGCATGTACAACAAAATCCTGTATATTTTGAACCTTAGTGGCAAGATTATTCAGGCTGGAAGCCAAACTCTGGACGTCCATGATAAACAGCTGAGATCAGAGCCATTCAAAGATTAAGAGGAGGAGGAAGTAGCCAGGCTGCAATAAGGCTAGGTAGCAAACTCTGAGGGGAAAAAAAAAAAAAAAACTTCCTCAGACTACTTATCCTCCTACTTCAGCCAATACAATTAACACTTTGTGGGCCGGTTATACTGTCATGATCCCAATGGCAGGGGATCACAAAAGGACAAGCACAGATACAAACAAGCTCTAGGGCGATGGAACCTGAGCTGACCGCGACCCTGAACCTAACACACAAATAAAAGTAGCCGGGGAACGTGCCTACGATGATCCTAGACGTCTCGCTCCAGCCGAAGATCTAACTTCCCCTATCAGAAGAAACACAGACCTCTCTTGCCTCCAGAGAAATACCCCACAGCAAATAGCAGCCCCCCACATATAATGACGGTGAAATGAGAGGAAAGCACATACGTAGTATGAAAACAGTTTCAGCAAAATGAGGCCCGCTAAAGCTAGATAGCAGAGGATACAAAAGTGAACTGCGCGGTCAGCGAAAAACCCTTCAAAAAACCATCCTGAAATTACTTGAACTCATGTGCCAACTCATGGTACATGAAAAGCAATTTCAGCCCACTAGAGCAACCAGCAGCAGAGAATCACATATCTGCAGGCTGGACTAAAAACCAAATTAAGCAAAACACAAAACAGGAAAATCCAAACTTAGCTTGTCCAGAAGGTTCTAGGAGCAGGGAGCAGAGGTAACAAGACACACTGGATACATTGATAACCGGCGAGGAAATGCCAGCAAAGCCAGGTTAAATAGGAAACTCCCATATGCTGATGGAACAGGTGGAACCCAGAAACCCAGGAAAGACAAGTCACCCAGTACCATCAGTAACCACCAGAGGGAGCCCAAAAACAGAACTCACAACAGTGAGCTGGACTGGAGAGCTGGAGATCGTGGAACTAGCGGGGGTGCCGGTGGACATGGCAGACTGAGAGACGGTGGGAGATGGTATTGTTGCCGCCGGTGCCCTAGATGCAGTGTTTCCTACTACGAAACTGGTGATTCCCTGACCCTGACTTCTTTGGCCTGGCAAAGAAACCTGCACAGATACTGCAGGTGGTGCAGAAAATGGTGGCCCTACACTGCCGGAAGGGATGTTGCGTTGATGACTAGCTTCATTGGCCGAGGGTGCTACAACCTTAAGGGACGTTTGGTAGTTAGTCCAAGCTTGCAAATGCATGGTGGTTAAATGTCTATGCATGCAACTTGTATTGAGACTTTTCAGATACTGCCCTCTGCTTAAGGTAGTTGAACATTTTTGACAGATGACTTTGCGCTGATCAATTGGATGTTGTTTAAAAAAATGCCAGACTGCACTCTTTCTAGCATCGGATACCTTTTCAGGCATTGCAGACTGAGCTTTAACCGGATGGCCACGCTGTCCTCCAACAGGTTTTGACTTTGCCACGCGTTTTGGGCAAGATACGTGCCCGGCAGATGGAACCTGTTGCGATGTTGATGCCTGCTGCGGCCCCTCCTCCTCCGCTTCAGAACTGCTGCCGCCTGCACCCTGTTCCCCCAATGGCTGCCAATCGGGGTCAAGAACTGGGTCATCTATTACCTCTTCTTGTAGCTCGTGTGCAACTTCGTCTGTGTCACCTTGTCGGTCGGTGGTATAGCGTTCGTGATGGGGCAACATAGTCTCATCAGGGTCTGATTCTTGATCATTACCCTGCGAGGGCAATGTTGTGGTCTGAGTCAAAGGACCAGCCTAGTAGTCTGGCTGTGGCTGTGCATCAGTGCACTCCATGTCAGATTCAACTTGTAATGGGCATGGACTGTTAACTGCTTCACTTTCTAAGCCAGGGACGGTATGTGTAAAGAGCTCCATGGAGTAACCCGTTGTGTCGCCTGCTGCATTCTTCTCTGTTGTTGTTTTTGCTGAAGAGGACAAGGAAGCGACTTGTCCCTGACCGTGAACATCCACTAACGACGCGCTGCTTTTACTTTTACCAGTTTCACGAGAGGAGGCAAAAGAGCTAGAGGCTGAGTCAGCAAGATAAGCCAAAACTTGCTCTTGCTGCTCCGGCTTTAAAAGCGGTTTTCCTACTCCCAGAAAAGGGAGCGTTCGAGGCCTTGTGTAGCCAGACGACGAACCTGGCTCCATAGCTCCAGACTTAGGTGCAATATTTTTTTTCCCACGACCAGCTGATGCTCCACCACTACCACTACCCTCATTACCAGCTGACAATGAACGCCCCCGGCCACGACCTCTTCCACCAGACTTCCTCATTGTTTTAAAAACGTTACCAAACTAACGGTATTTGTTGCAGTCACACAACTTACACGGTGAGCTATAACTTCAGTATGATTTAGCTACCCCTTTACAGGTGGGTGAGACCACAACGAAAATCAGGCACAATGTTACACACTCTGTTGTTGGTGGCAACAAATGAGAGAGATGCCACACACGCAGGACTGTCACTGAAGCGCAAATGTAAATATTAATCTCCCACTGATTTGTGTTTTTTTTTTAAAAAAGGAGACTTTAGAAAAAAAAAAAAAATGATTTTTTAAGGAAGAATTTATAAACCAAATAAAATGAAATTATTTTTTCAGGGAGAATTTAGAAAACAAATAAAACATAAAATAGCCTTTCTAGGGCCCAGTGAGTGAGAGAGGACGCACACAGGAGTCAGGAGTGGCACACAAGCCCAGAGGCCAATATTTATCTCCCACTGATTGATTTAGTGATTTTTTCAGGTAGATTTTGGAACCCAAATCAAACAAAAAAATTAATAGGCTTTCTATGGCCCACAATTGGAGAGAGAGAGATGGCACACCCAGGAGTCAAGACTGGCACACAAGCAGAAAGGGCAATATTAATCTCCCACTGATTTGATTTTTTTTTTTTTTCCAGGGAGACTTTAGAAAAAAAAATACAAAAAAATGAATTTTTCAGGAAGAATTTAGAAACAAAATAAAATAAAATGATTGTTTCAGGGAGAATTTAGAAAACAAATAAAAAAAAATAGGCTTTGTAGGGCCCACTGAGTGAGAGAGGATGCACACAGGAGTCAGGAGTGGCACACAAGCCCAGAGGCCAATATTTATCTCCCACTGATTGATTTAGTGATTTTTTCAGGTAGATTTTGGAACCCAAATCAAGCAAAAAAATTAATAGGCTTTCTATGGCCCACAATTGGAGAGAGAGAGATGGCACACCCAGGAGTCAAGACTGGCACACAAGCAGAAAGGGCAATATTAATCTCCCACTGATTTGATTTTTTTTTTTTTTTTTCAGGGAGACTTTAGAAAAAAAAAAAATGAATTTTTCAGGAAGAATTTAGAAACAAAATAAAATAAAATGTTTGTTTCAGGGAGAATTTAGAAAACAAATGAAAAAAAAAAGGCTTTGTAGGGCCCACTGAGTGAGAGAGGACGCACACAGGAGTCAGGAGTGGCACACAAGCCCAGAGGCCAATATTTATCTCCCACTGATTGATTTAGTGATTTTTTCAGGTAGATTTTGGAACCCAAATCAAGCAAAAAAATTAATAGGCTTTCTATGGCCCACAATTGGAGAGAGAGAGATGGCACACCCAGGAGTCAAGACTGGCACACAAGCAGAAAGGGCAATATTAATCTCCCACTGATTTGATTTTTTTTTTTTTCAGGGAGACTTTAGAAAAAAAATACAAAAAAATGAATTTTTCAGGAAGAATTTAGAAACAAAATAAAATAAAATGATTGTTTCAGGGAGAATTTAGAAAACAAATAAAAAATAAATAGGCTTTGTAGGGCCCACTGAGTGAGAGAGGACGCACACAGGAGTCAGGAGTGGCACACAAGCCCAGAGGCCAATATTTATCTCCCACTGATTGATTTAGTGATTTTTTCATGTAGATTTTGGAACCCAAATCAAGCAAAAAAATTAATAGGCTTTCTATGGCCCACAATTGGAGAGAGAGAGATGGCACACCCAGGAGTCAAGACTGGCACACAAGCAGAAAGGGCAATATTAATCTCCCACTGATTTGATTTTTTTTTTTTTTTTTTCAGGGAGACTTTAGAAAAAAAATAATTAAAATAAAATGATTTTTTCAGGAAGAATTTAGAAACCAAATAAAATAAAAATGATTTTTTCAGGGAGAATTTATAAAACAAATAAAAAAAAATAGGCTTTGTAGGGCCCACTGAGTGAGAGAGGACGCACACAGGAGTCAGGAGTGGCACACAAGCCCAGAGGCCAATATTTATCTCCCACTGATTGATTTAGTGATTTTTTCAGGTAGATTTTGGAACCCAAATCAAGCAAAAAAATTAATAGGCTTTCTATGGCCCACAATTGGAGAGAGAGAGATGGCACACCCAGGAGTCAAGACTGGCACACAAGCAGAAAGGGCAATATTAATCTACCACTGATTTGATTTTTTTTTTTTTTTTTCAGGGAGACTTTAGAAAAAAAAAAAATGAATTTTTCAGGAAGAATTTAGAAACAAAATAAAATAAAATGATTGTTTCAGGGAGAATTTAGAAAACAAATGAAAAAAAAATAGGCTTTGTAGGGCCCACTGAGTGAGAGAGGACGCACACAGGAGTCAGGAGTGGCACACAAGCCCAGAGGCCAATATTTATCTCCCACTGATTGATTTAGTGATTTTTTCAGGTAGATTTTGGAACCCAAATCAAGCAAAAAAATTAATAGGCTTTCTATGGCCCACAATTGGAGAGAGAGAGATGGCACACCCAGGAGTCAAGACTGGCACACAAGCAGAAAGGGCAATATTAATCTCCCACTGATTTGATTTTTTTTTTTTTTCAGGGAGACTTTAGAAAAAAAAATACAAAAAAATGAATTTTTCAGGAAGAATTTAGAAACAAAATAAAATAAAATGTTTGTTTCAGGGAGAATTTAGAAAACAAATAAAAAAAAAAAGGCTTTGTAGAGCCCACTGAGTGAGAGATGACGCACACAGAAGTCAGGAGTGGCACACAAGCCCAGAGGCCAATATTTATCTCCCACTGATTGATTTAGTGATTTTTTCAGGTAGATTTTGGAACCCAAATCAAGTAAAAAAATTAATAGGCTTTCTATGGCCCACAATTGGAGAGAGAGAGATGGCACACCCAGGAGTCGAGACTGGCACACAAGCAGAAAGGGCAATATTAATCTCCCACTGATTTGATTTTTTTTTTTTTTTCAGGGAGACTTTAGAAAAAAAAAATACAAAAAAAATGATTTTTTTCAGGAATAATTTAGAAACCAAATAAAATAAAATGATTTTTTCAGGGAGAATTTAGAAAACAAATAAAACAAAAAATAGGCTTTCTAGGGCCCACTGAGTGAGAGAGGACGCACACAGGAGTCAGGAGTGGCACACAAGCCCAGAGGCCAATATTTATCTCCCACTGATTGATTTATTGATTTTTTCAGGTAGAATTTAGATCCCAAATCAACCAAAAAAATAAATAGGCTTTCTATGGCCCACTATTTGTGAGAGAGATGGCACGCTCAGGACTGGCACACAAGCCCAGAGGCCAATATTAATCTCCCACTTTTTTTTTTTTCCAGGGAAAATTTATAAACCCAATAAAAAAAATAATAAATAGGCTTTCTATGGCCCACTATCTGAGAGAGAGAGATGGCACGCTTAGGACTGGCACACAAGCCCAAAGGCCAATATTAATCTCCCACTGATTGATTTATTGATTTTTTCAGGTAGAATTTAGAACCCAAATCAACCAAAAAAATAAATAGGCTTTCTATGGCCCACTATTTGTGAGAGAGATGGCACGCTCAGGACTGGCACACAAGCCCAGAGGCCAATATTAATCTCCCACTTTTTTTTTTTTTTCCAGGGAAAATTTATAAACCCAATAAAAAAAATAATAAATAGGCTTTCTATGGCCCACTATCTGAGAGAGAGAGATGGCACGCTTAGGACTGGCACACAAGCCCAAAGGCCAATATTAATCTCCCACTGATTGATTTATTGATTTTTTCAGGTAGATTTTGGAACCCAAATCAAGCAAAAAAATAAATAGGCTTTCTATGGCCCACTGAGAGATGGCACACACAGGAGTCAGGAGTGGCACACAAGCCCTGAGGCCAATATTTTTCTCCCACTGATTGACGTAGTGATTTTTTCAGGTAGATTTTAGAACCCAAATCAAGCAAAAAAATAAATAGGCTTTCTATGGCCCACTGAGTGAGAGATGACACAGACAGGAATGGCACTCTAGCAGAAATGCCAATCTTAATCTCCCACAAAAAAAAAAAAAAAAAAAGGAACTGTCCTTCAATTACTATCTCCCTGCAGTAATCTCAGCCAGGTATGGCAGGCAGCAATAAGGAGTGGACTGATGCACAAATTAAATAAAAAGTGTGGACAAACAAACAAGATAGCTGTGCAGAAAGGAAGGAACAAGAGGATTTGTGCTTTGAAAAAAGCAGTTGGTTTGCACAGCGGCGTACACACAGCAATGCAGCTATCAGGGAGCCTTCTAGGGCAGCCCAATGAGCTACAGCGCTGAGGGGAAAAAAAAAATGTAGCTTCCACTGTCCCTGCACACCGAAGGTGGTGTTGGGCAGTGGAAATCGCTAATGCACAAGCGGTTTGGTGGTTAATGGACCCTGCCTAACGCTATCCCTGCTTCTGACAAAGCGGCAGCAACCTCTCCCTAGGCTCAGATCAGCAGCAGTAACATGGCGGTCAGCGGGAACGCCCCTTTATAGCCCCTGTGACGCCGCGGACAGCAAGCCAATCACTGCAATGCCCTTCTCTAAGATGGTGGGGACCAGGACCTATGTCATCACGCTGCTCACACTCTGCGTTTACCTTCATTGGCTGAGAAATGGCGCTTTTCGCGTCATTGAAACGCGACTTTGGCGCGAAAGTCGCGTACCGCATGGCCGACCCCGCACAGGGGTCGGATCGGGTTTCATGAAACCCGACTTTGTCAAAAGTCGGCGACTTTTGAAAATGTTCGACCCGTTTCGCTCAACCCTACTCCTGACCAGACCCAGGCACCTCGGGCACAGCCTGAGAAACTAGCTAGCCCTGAAGATAGAAAAATAAGCCTACCTTGCCTCAGAGAAATTCCCCAAAGGAAAAGGCAGCCCCCCACATATAATGACTGCGAGTAAAGATGAAAATACAAACACAGAGATGAAATAGGTTTTAGCAAAGTGAGGCCCGACTTACTGAATAGACCGAGGATAGTAAAGATAGCTTTGCGGTCAGCACAAAAACCTACAAACAACCACGCAGAGGGCGCAAAAAGACCCTCCGTACCGACTAACGGCACGGAGGTGCTCCCTCTGCGTCCCAGAGCTTCCAGCAAGCAAGAAAAACCAATATAGCAAGCTGGACAGAAAAAATAGCAAACAAAAGTAACACAAGCAGAACTTAGCTTATGCAGGGCAGACAGGCCACAAGACGATCCAGGAGAGAGCAAGACCAATACTGGAACATTGACTGGAGGCCAGGAACAAAGAACTAGGTGGAGTTAAATAGAGCAGCACCTAATGACTTAACCTCGTCACCTGAGGAAGGGAACTCAGAAGCCGCAGCCCCACTCACATCCACCAGAGGAAGCTCATAGACAGAACCAGACGAAGTACCACTCATGACCACAGGAGGGAGCTTGACCACAGAATTCACAACAGTACCCCCCCCTTGAGGAGGGGTCACCGAACCCTCACCAGAGCCCCCAGGCCGACCAGGATGAGCCAAATGAAAGGCACGAACCAGATCGGCAGCATAAACATCAGAGGCAAAGACCCAGGAATTATCTTCCTGACCATAACCCTTCCACTTAACCAGGTACTGGAGTTTCCGTCTCGAAATGCGAGAATCCAAAATCTTCTCCACTATATACTCCAACTCCCCATCAACCAAAACCGGGGCAGTAGGATCAACGGATGGAACCACAGGTGCCACGTATCTCCGCAACAATGACCTATGGAATACATTATGGATGGAAAAAGAAGCTGGAAGGGTCAAACGAAAAGACACAGGATTAAGAACCTCAGAAATCCTATACGGACCAATGAAACGAGGCTTAAACTTAGGAGAGGAAACTTTCATAGGAATATAACGAGACGACAACCAAACCAAATCCCCAACACGAAGTCGGGGACCCACACAGCGCCTGCGGTTAGCGAAACATTGAGCCTTCTCCTGGGACAATGTCAAATTGTCCACTACAAGAGTCCAAATCTGCTGCAACCTATCCACCACAGTATCCACACCAGGACAGTCTGAAGACTCAAACTGCCCTGAAGAGAAACGAGGATGGAAACCAGAATTGCAGAAAAACGGCGAAACCAAAGTAGCCGAGCTGGCCTGATTATTAAGGGCGAACTCAGCCAACGGCAACAAGGACACCCAATCATCCTGATCAGCAGAAACAAAACATCTCAGATATGTTTCCAAGGTCTGATTGGTTCGTTCAGTTTGGCCATTTGTCTGAGGATGGAAAGCCGAGGAAAAAGACAAATCAATGCCCATCCTAGCACAAAAGGCTCGCCAAAACCTCGAAACAAACTGGGAACCTCTGTCAGAAACGATGTTCTCCGGAATGCCATGTAAACGAACCACATGCTGGAAAAACAATGGCACCAAATCAGAGGAGGAGGGCAATTTAGACAAGGGTACCAAATGGACCATCTTAGAGAAGCGATCACAAACCACCCAAATGACCGACATCTTTTGAGAGATGGGGACATCCGAAATAAAATCCATAAAGATATGTGTCCAGGGCCTCTTTGGGACCGGCAAGGGCAAAAGCAACCCACTGGCACGAGAACAGCAGGGCTTAGCCCGAGCACAAATCCCACAGATCTGCACAAACGAACGCACACCCCATGACAGAGACGGCCACCAAAAGAATCTAGCCACCAAATCTCTGGTACCAAAGATTCCAGGATGACCAGCCAACACCGAACAATGAACCTCAGAGATAACTCTACTCGTCCATTTATCAGGGACAAACAGTTTCTCCGCTGGGCAACGGTCAGGTCTATTAGCCTGAAATTTTTGCAGCACCCGCCGCAAATCAGGGGAGATGGCAGACAAAATTACCCCCTCTTTGAGAATACCCGCCGGCTCAGGCAAACCCGGAGAGTCGGGCACAAAACTCCTAGACAGGGCATCCGCCTTCACATTTTTAGATTCCGGAAGGTACGAAACCACAAAGTCAAAACGGGAGAAAAACAGCAACCAACGAGCCTGTCTAGGATTCAACCGTTTGGCAGACTCAAGATAAGTCAAGTTCTTGTGATCAGTCAAGACCACCACGCGATGCTTAGCTCCTTCAAGCCAATGACGCCACTCCTCGAATGCCCACTTCATAGCCAGCAACTCTCGATTGCCAACATCATAATTACGCTCAGCAGGCGAAAACTTCCTGGAAAAGAAGGCACATGGCTTCATCACCGAGCCATCAGAACTTCTTTGCGACAAAACAGCCCCTGATCCAATCTCAGAAGCATCAACCTCGACCTGGAACGGGAGCGAAACATCTGGTTGGCACAACACAGGGGCAGAAGAAAAATGACGCTTCAACTCCTGAAAAGCTTCCACAGCAGCAGAAGACCAATTGACCACATCAGCACCCTTCTTGGTCAAATCAGTCAACGGTTTAGCAATACTAGAAAAATTATTGTTGAAGCGACGATAAAAATTAGCAAAGCCCAGGAACTTTTGCAGACTCTTCAGAGATGTCGGCTGAGTCCAATCATAAATAGCCTGAACTTTAACAGGGTCCATCTCGATAGTAGAAGGGGAAAAAATGAAACCCAAAAATGAAACCTTCTGAACACCAAAGAGACACTTTGACCCCTTCACAAACAAAGAATTCGCACGCAGGACCTGGAACACCATTCTAACCTGCTTCACGTGAGACTCCCAATCATCTGAGAAGACCAAAATATCATCCAAGTATACAATCAGGAATTTATCCAGGTACTCTCGGAAGATGTCATGCATAAAGGACTGAAATACTGATGGAGCATTAGAAAGCCCGAATGGCATAACCAGGTACTCAAAATGGCCCTTGGGCGTATTAAATGCTGTTTTCCATTCATCGCCCTGTTTAATACGCACAAGATTATACGCACCACGAAGATCTATCTTGGTGAACCAACTAGCCCCCTTAATCCGAGCAAACAAATCAGACAGCAGCGGCAAGGGGTACTGAAATTTGACTTTGATTTTATTTAGAAGGCGGTAATCAATACAAGGTCTCAGCGAACCATCCTTCTTGGCCACAAAAAAGAACCCTGCTCCCAATGGCGACGACGACGGGCGAATATGACCCTTCTCCAAGGATTCCTTTACGTAGCTCCACATAGCGGCGTGCGCAGGCACAGACAAATTAAACAGTCGACCCTTAGGAAACTTACTACCAGGAATCAAATCGATAGCACAATCGCAATCCCTATGCGGAGGTAGGGCCCTGGACTTGGGCTCATCAAATACATCCAGGTAATCCGATAAGAACTCTGGGACCTCAGAAGGGGCGGATGACGAAATAGACAGAAATGGAACATCACCATGTACCCCCTGACAACCCCAGCTGGACACAGACATTGATTTCCAATCCAATACTGGGTTATGGACTTGTAGCCATGGCAACCCCAACACGACCACATTATGCAGATTATGCAACACCAAAAAGCGAATATCCTCCTGATGCACAGGAGCCATGCACATGGTCAGCTGGGTCCAGTATTGAGGCTTATTCTTGGCCAAAGGCGTAGCATCAATTCCTCTCAATGGATACTGCAAGGGCTCCAAGAAAAACCCACAGCGCCTAGCAAACTCCAAGTCCATCAAATTCAGGGCAGCGCCTGAATCCACAAATGCCATGACAGAATAGGATGACAAAGAGCAGATCAAAGTAACGGACAAAAGAAATTTCGACTGTACCGTACCAATAGTGGCAGACCTAGCGAACCGCTTAGTGCGCTTAGGACAATCGGAGATAGCATGAGTGGAATCACCACAGTAAAAACACAGCCCATTCCGACGTCTTTGTTCTTGCCGTTCAGCTCTGGTCAAAGTCCTATCACATTGCATAGGCTCAGGTTTATACTCAGGTAATACCGCCAAATGGTGCACAGTTTTACGCTCACGCAAGCGTCGATCGATCTGAATGGCCAAAGACATAGACTCATTCAGACCAGCAGGCATAGGAAATCCCACCATGACATCCTTAAGGGCTTCAGAGAGACCCTTTCTGAAAATTGCTGCCAGCGCACATTCATTCCATTGAGTGAGCACAGACCACTTCCTAAACTTCTGACAATATATCTCTACCTCATCCTGACCCTGACACAGAGCCAGCAAATTTTTCTCTGCCTGATCCACTGAATTAGGTTCATCATAAAGCAATCCGAGCGCCAGAAAATATGCATCAATATTACATAATGCAGGATCTCCTGGCGCAAGGGATAATGCCCAGTCTTGAGGGTCGCCACGTAATAAAGAAATAATGATCTTAACTTGTTGAACTGGGTCACCAGAGGAGCGGGGTTTCAAAGCCAGAAACAATTTACAATTATTTTTAAAACTCAGAAACTTAGCTCTATCTCCAGAAAACAAATCAGGAATAGGAATTCTTGGTTCTAGCATAGAATTCTGAACCACAAAGTCTTGAATATTTTGTACTCTTGCAGTGAGATGATCCACACAAGAAGACAGACCTTTAATGTCCATCACTACACCTGTGTCCTGAACCACCCAAATGTCTAGGGGAAAAGAAAGACAAAACACAGTGCAGAGAAAAATAAAATGGTCTCAGAAGTTCTCTTTTCCCTCTATTGAAAAGCATTAGTACTTTGGGCCTCCAGTACTGTTATGAACTGGTGATTCAGAGACACAATGGACCTGGTGGTTAAGAGCACACAAAGTGACCTGATAGTTACTAATAACATAGGACGAGCTCTGAGACGTGGGAACTCTGCTGACCCTAATCCTATCACACCACACTAGAGGTCGCTCCTGACCAGACCTAGGCGCCTCGGGCACAGCCTGAGAAACTAGCTAGCCCTGAAGATAGAAAAATAAGCCTACCTTGCCTCAGAGAAATTCCCCAAAGGAAAAGGCAGCCCCCCACATATAATGACTGTGAGTAAAGATGAAAATACAAACACAGAGATGAAATAGGTTTTAGCAAAGTGAGGCCCGACTTACTGAATAGACCGAGGATAGCAAAGATAGCTTTGCGGTCAGCACAAAAACCTACAAACAACCACGCAGAGGGCGCAAAAAGACCCTCCGTACCGACTAACGGCACGGAGGTGCTCCCTCTGCGTCCCAGAGCTTCCAGCAAGCAAGAAAAACCAATATAGCAAGCTGGACAGAAAAAATAGCAAACAAAAGTAACACAAGCAGAACTTAGCTTATGCAGGGCAGACAGGCCACAAGACGATCCAGGAGAGAGCAAGACCAATACTGGAACATTGACTGGAGGCCAGGAACAAAGAACTAGGTGGAGTTAAAAAGAGCAGCACCTAACGACTTAACCTCGTCACCTGAGGAAGGGAACTCAGAAGCCGCAGCCCCACTCACATCCACCAGAGGAAGCTCATAGACAGAACCAGCCGAAGTACCACTCATGACCACAGGAGGGAGCTTGACCACAGAATTCACAACACTGATTATAATTTCCTTCCTGCCTCTGTCTTGCCTGTGACAAACTCTTCTCTACACATTCTTGCACTTTGCGGTATTGCTGTTGCCACCCTGTATCCCAGTCTGCATCTGGTGATGTTGTTTCAGGTGATAGAACTACCATGTTGAAGTCAATCGGTAACTTGCCAAGTCTTGCTCTCATCAGGTAGGTGGGTGTACAATTGGTGGAGTTCACCGGGATGTGGTTATATTAGTCTACCAAATCCGGTAACTTATCGGGCCATAGATTTCGCTCTTCCAGGGGCAAAGTCTTCAACAGATCAATTACGACCTGGTTCATTTTCTCGCATATGCCATTTGTCTGCAGACGTTATGGTGTCATCCCAATTTTTTTACAACCGTACAGGTTACAGAACTCCTGGAACACTTCTGCCTCAAAGGCTGGGCCTTGGTTGGTGAGCACTTGTTCAGGGTAACCATGCGGTCGACAGGCACGACTACCAGGAACCTTGAATAATGGTCAACTTCACGTGATCTAAAGCTATCAGTTCAAGTGGCTGCTTCGTCTTGATCGGCTGTAATGGGGCCCGCTGACTGTTACGGTCTTTCCTGCGCAGGTTGCATGGGCCACATTCTCGGCACCACCTCTCAATGGCTTTCCTCATGCTAGTCCAGTACAATCTCTCACAAAGTAGGACCTCCCTCTTCTTCCACCCGAATTGTCCTGCTCCATCGTGGTATGCCTCTAAGACCATTGGCGCATCCCACTTTAAGACTTCCACTTGCCAGACCAGCTCGTGTGTGTGAGCTGCTGTTCCTCTGACACAGCTTACCCTCACAGATGAACAGCTTGCCCTTCTCCTTCCACAACTGTTGTGTTTCCTGTGGAGCATCTGGGCCAGGATGTGAGTCAGCTCGTGTCAACAACTCCTTTAGTAGACAGACTGCCAGGTCTCTATCCTGTGTCTCTGCCCAACCATGGTGGTTAAACATTGCCTCTTGCACAACATAGCACTTGTTCCTCATGCAATGGGAGCACTGCGCCGCCTCGTGGCAGTGGAAGGCTGGTAACTCGATTTCTTCTAGCTCTTCCGGGTCTTACCCCATCTGACAAATTGGACATCCTGGACAGTGCATCAGCATTAGCGTTCATATGCCCCACTCAGTACTTGATGGTAAACTAGTAGTTGGACAGCTGGGCCATCCATCGCTGCTCCAATGAACCTAGGTTTCCAAGAGAGCCAGTGGATTATGGTCCGTGAAAATGGTAAACTTCGCTGAAGCCAGGTAGTGTTTGAATCGCTATGTCACCGCCCAGACTATGGCGAGAAACTCCAACTTGAAGAAACTATAGTTGTTGGGGATCCTTTCAGTGGGACAAAGCTTCCTGCTGGTGTGGGCACTCTCTCTCTGCCTTTCTGCACTTGTGACATCACTGCTCCCAATCCCACGTCGGTGGCATCAGTGTAAAGTATAAATGGTTGGTCATAGTCAGGGTAGGCCAGGACTTCATCTGCCGTGAGAGCCAACTTCAACTGAGTGATGGATTCTTCTATCCTATTGTTCCACTCAATGGAGGACTCTGTTTTTGGCCTTCTTGGGTTGGCCCACTAGAAAGTCTTGCAGGGGTGCGGCTATCTTGGTGAAGCCCTTGATGAATCTCCGGTAGTAGTATACCAACCCGAGCCACTGCCGTACTTCATGAATTGTGTTGGGTCTTTGTCAGTCCCAATAACAGTGACTTTGCCAGGGTCTGCTGCCACATCTTCAGCACTCACCATGTGACCTAGATACTGCACCTTGAGCTTCAACAGGTGGCACTTGGACGGCTTCACTTTCAGGCCAAAGTTGGACAGGGCTTTGAACACCTCAGTCAGGTGCTTCAATGATGACGTCATCCAGGTACAGACAAAGTTTTTATCTCCTAGGCAGCATTCCATTAACCGCTGGAACGCTCCCTGTGCATTGCAGAGACCAAATGGCATGCAGCTGAACTCGCAGAGGCCCATTGGTGTCGTAAATGCTATCTTCTTTCTATCCACCTTTGCCACGGGGACCTGCCAATACCCACTGGTGAGATCTAAGGTGGATAAATAGTTATAGGATTTCAGTGCTGCTAATGATTCCTCAATTCTAGGCAACTGGTTGGCATCCTTATGTGTAATGCAGTTAATCTGCTTGTAGTTAACACACATCCTTATTGTACCATCTTTCTTTCTAACGAGAACTAATCGAGCTGCCCAGGGGCTACAACTGTCTCTGATCACCCCAGCCTCCTTCATCCCTCGTAACATACCCTTGGGCACATTGATAGCGAGCTGGAGGTACAGGCTGGTACCTCTCTTTAATGGGCGGATGATCTCCGGTGAGGATATGATGTTGGACCCCTTTTACCTGCCCAAAGTCAAGAGGGTGTTTGCTAAAGACCTGCTCATATTTTTGGACCACCCAGTAAGCCCCATGCTTTTGGTGCAAAGGGGTGGAGTCAATGCCTATGTGCAGCTTGTGGCACCAATCCTCCAGCTGTTCTGCAGAGCCATTGTCCTCCGCCTGGTCGGATGGGACCAAGAGTTCTACTGCATGTATTGTGTTGCTACTGACAGTGAAAAGCTTAGCAAGGGTTGTGGATCGACGGAAATGGACCTCTTTTTCCCCACAATTCAGGATGCGTATTGGTACTTTCCAATTACGGACATCGACTACCCCTCTGGCTGTGAGGATGGTGGGCCTACTATCAGAGTACACGGGTTCTACCAGGGCCTGGTAGTCTTGACCCCTGAGACCTATTGCTGCTCGACACCAGATTAACATTTCACTCCTAGAGGGTATTGCAATGGGGATTGAATAACTCATTCTGACACTGCCGACTTCTCCACCAGACAGCTCTACCTTTTGCCTCTGTATCAGGGCTTTGATCTCTTTTTGCAGGACACGCTGCTGACTGAAACTGGCAGTCTCGGCTACCTGTTGCAATAAAACAATAATCTCGCCTAGACAATTTTCTATCACATTTGTACCTAGGGTCATCATTTTTCTACATTATCGCCGATCAATATCTACGATTATCGGACCTTGGGCTTTCAACTCTACTCGCCCCACCTTAATGGTCATCTCTTTTTACCCCCCTTTTGGCAAATTCTGACCATTGCTGCTGGCGTCTATTGTCCGATCATTATCTGGGCCGCAGGTAATAACAGAGTCAGCCCAGTACTGTTTGTAAAGAATAGATGGCATAGTCGTCACCTGTTAGCCGGTGTCCAATAAAGCATTCATTGGGATGCCATCAATCACGACAGGCAGGACCGGCCATCCTCCCACATTCTTGTCTCAACAGCTTTGCGGGCCTGATCGTCTTACTCCTGGGGGTCGGCCCTCTGCCCCAGGGGTTGTTCATTTAAATTGCAGAATTTAGCGATGTGCCCCACCTTGTTGCAGGTGCGACAGATGGGCTGTCCGTCCTCGTCATAGCGATCTCTTTCTCTCCCTCTGGTCGGTGGGATTCTCTTCTGTCGTCGCCATGGGACATCATCTGGGCTTGAGGCCAGATGGCTCTTCTCCTTTGGGGATACTGGCATGGACTGCACAGTTGTGGATAGTGCAGCCACACTTTTGGTCAGCTCCTGGACCTGGAGTCGTAGGTCTGCAGAGAAGTTATTACCTAGGGTCTGCACATCGGCCTCAACGAGGGTCTGGGGAAATGATGTCGCCTCTTGTTGGTATGTAATTGCTGGGCACCTAGGTGCCACTGGAATTTGTTTCACCCAGCACACGGATGGCCCTATCTTTAAAGTGTGCAAAGTCCAGGTCAGGGTTTTGTGTCCTGTGGGTGTTGGACTGGAGTCCCTCAATAAACTGCTCTTTTAGCAATCTATCCTCATCCTGCACACTGACAGGATCAACCTGCTTTATGGCCTGCAGCACCTCCTGAAGTTTAAGGTCATAGTCCCTTATACTGTCCTGCACCCTCTGTTTACACCCAAAGAATCTCATTTTTATCTCTGCAGTGCGGATGTCAAAGGTGTCCTTGACCCTGGCCAAGATTTGTTTGACAGTTCTTTTATCAGTGTCCGGCCTGGAATTTGGATTCTCAGACAGGGGGTACACTTCAACCAAACTATATAGTCTCTCCTTGAAATTGCTCAGGGTGTGCGACTCCCCTGAGTACTGTGGTAAACAGGCCGCTCCCAGTATGTACAGCATTGATAGTGGCATTATGAGGGCTGCGGCTGAATCCTCCCCTGGATCTCCACCTGGGTGGAACATTTCCCCCTCCCAGTGAACCTCAGCCAGGCTCTGGGTATTGTTACAGTAGTAAGCGGCTGTTCCACAGGTGGGGTGGATTGAGCTCCTGAGGGTGTCCAAGTCGGGGCCTCCTGCTTCCTGCTGGCCAATGTCCAAGCACGGGGCAGGGCTTCTCTTTTGGGCTATGCTCACAACAACACACCCCTTCTGCTTCTCACAGGCCACGCAGCATGATAATGGCGGTAACCACACAGTTCAATAAGGTTTATGGCACACAGGACCCAGTGGTACTGGCTATGAAATCCTGCTTGTGATGCCAAAATGCGATGTCCGCTAGGGCTGCGAGGTTATCGGTCGGGGTCTGGCAGTTTTTCATGGGGTTGTCACGGCAGCAGTGACCCAGTCCGTGGCCCTGGGTGTGCAATAAAATATTGAGGGAAAGTTTTATAGGGGACAGTGTGGGGCATGGGTAACAGATGGTAATGGAGATCCGGGCAGCCTGGAAGCAATTTATGATCCACCTAGCCAGGTGGGTTCGGAGGTCTTACTACAGCACTGTCCTGTTAGGTCCTTGCTGCTTTAAGCTCTGCTCAAATTCCTCTCACTGTCTGGCAGTTAAAATAAAACAGTGTTTGCATGGCAGGCTGCTTGAGCCTATTACAGATGTCGCTCCTTCGTGGTGGCTCCAGGCTCTGGGATGCTGCTGTGCCGCTGGGTGTTAGATGGGCCAGGAGACCTGCAGACTCCTGCCCTCTGGATTTAGCTGCCGGGACTTCAGTACCCGCGTGACCACGGACTCCAATGTCCGGTTTCTAGCGCTCAACTCTGGGGCGAGCTTGGTTAAAGCTCCACTCCCCAGGTTCTCCTCGACTTCTCTCCTCTCCTCTCACTCTCTCAGACTCACTAACCCTGCCTCCAGGCCAGAACTTATAGGGAAGCTCCCCTGAAACCAGGTGTCAGAGCTCCCCCTTCTGGTCTGGAGTAAGTAAAAAGTGTTGGATGCTGGTGTTACCTGGTAAGGGGACACCCTGTGAGAGAGGCAATGCTACTGTGGCAACCGGACTCCTGGGGTGCCACAGTTAACATCTAACTATATGTACTTAATTCTTTATTCTTATGCATATCCCCTCCATAGGTATCTGTTTAACTGCCCTTTTTTCACTCACAACTTAACAAAGACTCTGTAAGCTTTGTGTGTGGAGGTTTTTAGTATTTTTGCACCACCTTTTGGTTTCCCACTTTTTAATATGCTTAGTCTGTATATGTTAAATACATTTTCAGTAATTAATAAAAATGTATGTCTTTGTAATTGTTGATTCTAGCGTACAGTTTTTTCCATTATATGATGACATTCTATTTTGTACTGAATCTATTATAACATTTGTTATGGCATTGGGTATTTTCCTGTATTATGTAGCTACAATGTTGTATATGTGGATATTTGTATTTAAAGTGCTTAGAAGTTGCGTTTGCAGCAGCACCTTTGTATGTACAAGACAATAAAATTACAATTACATCAGTTAAAATTAAACAGGAAGTGATAAATTGCATCATAAGATCCCTTCTTTGCCTTCTTCTTGTAAAATATCTGTTTTATCAATATATATGTGGATCATTGTTGAGACATGGGCAAAGAGAGTAAGGCAATGTTCACTTTACAGTTGGCTCAGTTGGGACTTATGTTCAAACCCTCGCTAAACCAGATTTGGACATATGCGCTGTCAGGGCCATTTACTGTAATGATGGAGGTGAAGTCACAGAGTGGTATGTCGCACATCTATTTCAGTCATATATGAATATTTAAGACAGGCATCCAAGATCTAGCAGACAATGTCATGCTGCCTGCCTCAACTTGGCGCATACATCTGCACATACACCAGAATCCCATTTTGTGGGGGTTTGGACATAAGCCCCGACGAAGCCACTGAACGTAGGGTCAAACTTTATGTGAACCCTGCCTGATGTGTAAAAAATAATATCTGAGAAAAAGAAAACTCTCAAGCATTTTTTACATCTTAAGATGTATCTTGGTATATTTGATAAAACATTTAATCATTTCATGAGAATAATATATTTTGGGATTTGAAATTCTGTGTGCCTCATCAGAAATGATATCCTGTGGGAAATTCATTAGGAAAACTGTTTTTATTAGTTATTGCATTGAGTCAGAAATTTGGGAGACCTCCAGTTCTTTCAAGGAAATAATTCAGTTTTCCTTTTCTGATTCTTTACTGTCTCGCATTAAACACTGTGTGTCTAGTAATGATATTGGCATGGTGAGTTGAGTTAGAATGGATTGGCATTAACGAGAAAAAAAAGATTTTTTTGATGCGCCTCAGAAAGTTACTCATATTTTACCAAAAATTGCCATGGCTTTGAGTTTATAAATTCTGCAGGTGAGATAATTTGAAAGTCTTCACTTCACCAGTAGACGCCATGCAGCCAGAAACTGTTGAAATTCAAGGTAAAATCTGCATGGTTTTGCAGAACTCTTAGTGGCATTCAGAAAAGACAGCGCAGTTTGACATGTGTAAAAACACCTTTTAGGGAGCTGCGAAGATAGCTTTGCATGTTAAACCTTAATTCATAATCATGTATACAGAATAATAGTGAACTTTCCTATTGAAAACTTAAGACAGCTCACTAAGTCTGAAGTGTGAGCAGCACTAGCCATTTCTAATAATCAGTTCTGTGCAAAATTTTTAGCCTGGTATGTTAATAAAAACCACTGCAACGTAAGAATGCTTACAAAATAGAAGTGTTAATAGATTAATTTTATCAATTAACAAAATGCAAAGTGAGTGAACAAAATAGACATTTAGATTGTCAAGACATTATTTTGGAATAGTGAGTGACAATGGGCTCCTTTTCAGTTCCTCAGGCTAGGGGACCCTAGGCTATCCCTGTCCCCAGGATTACCCCTGTAAGTGGAGATGCCTGGGTCTCAATTCTTGCTATGTTCCTAAATAACAGTAATCTGATTCTCTCCCTTCCAACGGAGGTAGAGCAGTAGTGTATGGTAAAAAAACAAACCAAACAGTCAGGGAAAAAGGGAAAAACAAAAGCACAGTCACACAGCACTCTAACAGGAATTAACAGTTGGCGAACAAAAAGTGTAAAGCCAATGAGGCAAAGAAGCAACACAAAGACAGCCAAGGGAATGGAATGGGTACACCAAAACCACTCGCAACAAACTTACAAATAATCATGAGTAAGCCTGGATATGTCCACCTCTCCAGACCAGAATAGACAATTTATAGCTGACTGTGACGTTACTCACTACTCACAGACAAGCCGCGAGGCTGGGTAATCAAAAGGTCCGAGGTCAGAAGCCAGTGGGGTACATCATAGACAGAGGGGTGATATAAAATTTAGTCAGGTCTCTTTCCAGGGATGAAAATCCAGGGGAGTATGTCATATACAGAGAGGTCAGGCAATTGAATAGTCAGGTCACTGTCCAGGGGTCAAAATACAAGAAGTATAGCAGGTCAAACAAAGGTTCAATGCAAAGGGATGGTCAGAGAGCCGTTCTAGGTCAGACAGCAGTAGATCAGAACACAGAGAAACAAGGCAAACATAGACTATTGCGTAAGAAGCCACAATTGGCAGTAGTCTGAGGCAGAGAGCTGGTTAAATAGCCAGGCAATTATCCGAACAGGAGACACATTGATGAAGCTCAGGCAACACCCTAAGGCTGCCGCCACACTAGCAGTATTTGGTCAGTATTTTACATCAGTATTTGTAAGCCAAAACCAGGAGTGGGTGATAAATGCAGAAGTGGTGCATATGTTTCTGTTATACTTTCCCCTATTTGTTCCACTCCTGGTTTTGGCTTACAAATACTGATGTAAAATATTGACCAAACACTGCTAGTGTGATGGCAGCCTCACTCTGATAGGATGGCTAAACTATCATTCGACACTGACAGCTCAGCACACTCCAGCATCCAATTGGGCAGCTGAGCCGTCTATCAAATACTGACAGCTCAGCATGACCCTGCTATAGACTTGATGGCACACAGTAATTCATAGGATCACAGGATGCAGACATAGAGAAAGGTGGAATCGTGGCAGAATCCCCTCTTTTAGGAGGGGTCACTTGACCCCCAAGTTTCCCAAGAAACCTATGATGGAGGCCCTGACCAGATGACCGGCCATTACTGCTTGAGCTGTAACCCAGGATCTCCCCTCTGCTCCGTATCCTTTCCACAAATAGTTGATCTTTGGAAAGTCCATAATTCTCTCCTGTATGTACTGGAGGGAATTATGGACTTTTAGAGATTCAATAATTTTTTGAACCTCGTATTCTAAATGATCATTAACAGCAACCGGAGGAGGCGAGGATTAGAGAAGCAAAACAAAAGGGACAAACTCCTTTAATAGTGATCTGTAAAACACATTCAGGATGCAAAAAGATGGAGGTTTAATCTAAAAACCACCAGATTAACTACCTCCAAGAGTTCATATAAACTAATTAACTTAGGACCGAACTTCGCTAAAGGCACTTTCAATTTAATATTTTTGGATGACTACCGAAAATAATCACCTACTTTGAATAAGGAACCTACTGAATGTTTCCTATCAACCTTCTGTTTCTGGTAAAGCTGAGCCACCCCATTATTTTTCTTAACCTACTTCCAGACATCCCCAAGTTTCTGTACCTCTACTCCACTATACCCAGAACTCATCCTAGAGAATTCACCAAAATGGGGATGAAAACCATAATTGCAAAAGAAAGCCGAGGTTCCAATAGGTTCCAGCTGGCCAGTAATGATAGACTTTAGCACATGCTCAAACCTTGCAAGCAGATACAAAATCTTTAATTAAACATGGATGGCCACCAAAATAGTCTAGCAAGAGCTTTCTGCATAGCAGTAACCCCAGGTTGACCTCTCAAGATGGAATCATGAAACTCCTTAATCAGATGCAATTTTAGATACAGAGGCACAAACAATTTAGATCTTGGAGTGGCGGAAGGAGCCAATGAGTGAGCCTTACGGATTTCTGCTTCCAACTCCGAGGAAACCATAGAAGTCACAATACTCTGAGGAAGAATGGAGTATGGAGGTTCTGGAGGAGAAACTGAATTAAGGATACCTGACAAAGCATCAGCCCTACCATTTTTAGACCATGGCCTGAGCGTGATGGAAAAATTTAATCTAGAAAAAATAAGGACCATCTGGCCTGTCTTGGGGTTAAATGTTTAGCAGATTCAATATAAGCTATGTTTTTATGATTTATTTGTTTATTTATGTATTTATTTATTTATCACAACAGTGACCCGATGAATAGCTCCCTCCAAAAAATGACTCCATTCTTCAAAAACCAATTTGACAGCTCACATTTCGCAATTCCCAACATCATAATTTCTCTCAGCAGATAGAAGTATCCTAGAAAAAAATGCACTATTGATCAGAGTTTTGGAAAACTAAGACAAGTCTGCTCGCACCCCAACCTCTAAGGCATCCACCTCTAAGATGAATGGTTTCTGGAGATCGAGTTAGATCAAAATGAAGCAGACATAAAGCACTCTTAAATATATTAAAGTCAACAACAGCATCCGGCGACCAAACCCTAAGACCCACTTCCTTACATATGAGATCAGTAAGAGGTTTAACGATTGGAGAGAAGCCTATAGTAAACATTCTATAGTAATTAGAAAGCATTGAAATGCTTTAATAGCAATCTGTGGAACACATTCAGGATGCGAAAAGATGGAGGCAGGTTTAATCTAAAAGCCACCAGACAAACTACCTCAAAAAGTTCATATAAGCCAATATGAACTAAGGACCCAACTTTGCTAGAGGCACTTTCAATTTAATATTTTTGGATGACTGCCGAAACTCATCACCTACTTTGAAAAACAAACCAGCTACAGGCGAGGAGGAAGACAGATATGTCCCTTCTGTAAACTTTCGCTTACATATTCTTTTATGGTGATACGTTCAGGTTCCAACAAATTGTACAAGCAAGCTTTAGACAATTTAGCATTAAGGATAAGATTAATAGCACATTCATAAGGATGATGTAAAGATAGTATTTCTGATTCTTTTTCTGAGAACACATCTCTGAAGTTTTTCAGGCACGCTGGCTGACCCTCAAGTCTAGCAGAGCAAATTTCTACAGAACAAAGACATTTCTTATGGCAGTTTGGGCTCCACTTAACAATATTTTTCTGACACCAATCAATAACAGGGTTATGAATATGCAACCATGGAAACCCCAGCACCCAACCCCACAATAAATTATCCAAAATATAGCAGTAGATGGACTTGGCATGAAGTGTTCCAATTTTATCTGTGAAATCCACCATTGCCAGGAGAAAGTTCTGGAGCAACAATATCTTGTCAATAGTGACAATTTGAATGAGTCTTTCTATTCTAACTGTCCCCAAGCCAATTAAAGAACCAGTCCTAAATCAGTGAAGTTGGCATCAGACTCAAAGTCAATCAAAGCATGTGTAAATAACCGCAGATTCTGATAACATAGTTCCACATTAAGAGATACTTTATCAGAGAAGTAAAAAGGCACTTGAAAGTCTGGATGACCTCCTCGACAATCACCCAGACTTAAGCGTTTCCTGGCAGTTTGGCTGCCTGCTTGAGGGCATGTCATGCAGTCCTGAAGAAAATTCTCAGCTCGACCACAGTAAAAATAAAGTCAAAGATTGCATCAACATCCGCTCTCAACTGCGTGAGAGCTGGCAGTTCCATCCTCCATCGGTTCCTCCTTAAAGAAGTGGACAGGTTCTGGGGGAATGACCGAATCACCCTGTAACTCTTCACTCCTTTCTCGAATTCAGCTATCCAATCGATTAGCCCAGGTAATGGCCTCCTCCAAGAAACAGGGTGAAGTACAGTGGGTAAGGAAATTATTCATACCACTTTTAATTTTTCACTCTTTGTTTCATTGCAGCGATTTGGTACATTCAAAAAAGTTCATTTTTTTTATTTAATGTACACTCTGCACTTCATCTTGACTGAAAGAAAAACAGAAATGTATGAATTTTTGCAAATTTATTAGAAAAGAAAAACTGATATATCACATGGTCATAAGTATTCAGACCCTTTGCTCCATATTGGGTAGAAGCACCCTTTTGAGCTAGAAGAGCCATGAGTCTTCTTGGGAATGATGCAACAAGTTTTTCACACCTGGATTTGGGGATCCTCTGCCATTCTTCCTTGCAGATCCTCTCCAGTTCCATCAGGTTGGATGGAAAACGTTGGTCGACAGCCATTTTCAGGTATCTCCAGAGATGCTCAATTGGGTTTAGGTCAGGGCGCTGGCTGAGCCAGTCAAGAATGGTCACAGAGTTGTTCTGAAGCCAATTGATTGTTATTTTAGCTGTATTCTTAGGGCCATTGTCTTGTTGGAAGATGAACCTTTGGCCAATTCTGAGGTGCAGAGAACTCTGGAAGAGGTTTTCATCCAGGATATCTTGTACTTGGCCACATTCATGTTTCCTTCAATGACAACCAGTCATCCTGTCCTTGCAGCTGAAAAACACCTACATAGCAAGATGCTGCCACCACCATGTTTCACTGTTGGGATTGTATTGGACAGGTAATGAGCAGTGCCTGGTTTTCTCCACACATACCACTTAGAATTATTACCAAAAAGGTCTATCTTCATCTCATCATACCAGAGAATCGTATTTCTCATAATCTGGGATTCCTTCATGTGTTTTTAGCAAACTTTATGCTGGCTTTCATGTATTGCACTGAGGAGAGGCTTCTGTTGGGCCACTCTGCCATAAAGTCCTGACTGGTGGAGGGCTGCAGTGATAATTGACCTTTTGGAACTTTCTCCCATCTCCCTACTGCATCTCTAGAGCTCAGCCACAGTGATCTTGAGGTTCTCCTCTATCTCTCTCACCAAGGCTCTTCTCCCATGACTGCTCAGTTAGGCTGGACGGCCAGGTCTAGGTTGACTTCTGGTGGTCCCAAACTTCTTCCTTTTAAGGATTATGGCGGACACTGTGATCTTAGGAACTTTGAGTACTGTAGAAATTCTGTTGTAACCTTGGCCAGATCTGTGCCTTGCCACAATTCTGTGTCTGAGCTCCTTGGCCAGTTCCTTAGACATCATGATTCTAAATTAGTCTGAGATACACTGTGAGCAGTGAGGTCTTAAATAGACAGGTGTGTACCTTTCTAAATCAAGTTCTATCAGTTTAATTAAACGTAGTTGGACTCCAATATAGGAGAAGAACCATCTCAAGGATGACCATAAGGAAATGGACAGCATGTGACTTAAATATGAGTGTCTGAGCAAAGGGTCTGAATACTTTGGACCATGTAATATTTCAGTTTTTCCTTTTTATTACATTTGCAAAAAATTCTACATTTCTGTTTTTTTACAGTCAAGATGGGGTGCAGAGTTTACATTAATGTGAATTTTTTGAATTTATCAAATGGCTGCAATGAAGCGAAGAGTGAAAAATTTAAAGGAGTCTGAATACTTTCCGTACCCACTGTATGTAGAACTAGAACATCCTTGAGTGTATCTGAGAGGCCTTTGCAGAACTGGCACCTGAGGGCTGCTTTAATCCACAGCACTTCCATGGACCATTGCCGGGATTTGGTAAAGACATCCTCAGCATTGTGGCCTCCCTGTATCGGTGTCATGGTCGTTGCCTCTGCTACTTGAGTCCTGTCCAGTTTATCATAAATTAACCCTCATGTTTCAAAAAAGGCATTAACCAAAGACCGTTTTGAGGCTAGTGGGGACAAAGAATGCCCAAGTCTGAGAGCCTCCTTGCAGTAGGGACTTGATTATTCCCACCCACTGGGACTCTGAAGACCAGAGTCGCAGAAAAAAAAATAACCTACATCTCTCCAAAAACACCCTGAACTGATATTTCAAGGAGAACTACTACTGGTTTGGGAGAGACCAAGTGTACATCAGAAAGTACAGCCATCATAGTTATTGCTGGCATTGGAGGGTAAACTGACTCTGCAACTGAGACTGTGACACTACTAATCTCTGGTGCTTTCTGGCCATATCCTGAACAACAGGAGTCAGATTCAACACTTGATTGCAAAGCGTGAAAATTGGTTAGATACTGGTGGGAAGAGAGAAAAAAAAATATGGCCAATTGTAATGTGATGCTAGTCACTACTCACAGACATGATGCGAGGCTGGGTAATCAAAAGTTCTGTGGTCAGAAGCCAGGATGGTACATCATAGACATAGGAGTTATATAACAGAATATTGTGAGATAGCGCTACCTGAGTGGGTTGAGGGACACTCGCTTGGCATAGGATTCAAGTACTCAGGCACGTTTTCTCACAAAAACAGTCTATTTGGTTTATTTTAGGCATCATAAACCACACCACGACAGTTCATTATATGCATACCTGAAACATAACAACCACCGACAGTCTGTTTCAATGGCAGATATTTCTCTGCCCGTAACCCCTTTTATCTGGAGTTACCTTACAGGAGTTCCTACTCCACATACTGACTCCTGTCAGTCCTGGTTCCCAGCGAAGCTGCCAAACTGCGATCACCGTCCTTGTGACCAGGGCACTTCAGATAGTCCAGACACGCAGACGGAACTGTAGCTTCCCCAACACAGTAGCCATCACAGGCCCTGCAGATACGGCCTCTCTGTGTGCTATTCAGGAAGTCCTGTCCCAGGCACTTCCAACACACAGGCCTTCAGTCCATGGCCTCACCATGTGCTTCCAGGAATCCAGTCTACTCCAGGACATTCAAACACACAGGCCATTCACAGGACCTCACACTCTGACCATTCAGGTCCATAGACTCTCAACATGTGACCCAAACCATGGTCACATTATGTACCTGGAACCCCTCCCCGGGATGGGAGGTGTGTGTGGTTGGCCAGACCCGCCCAGCTTTCTGACCAACCCTGCAAGCCTCCCTTTACAACTATACTTGTGGGACTACAGGTGTTGTGAATTCTGTGGCAGAGCTCCCTCCTGTGGTCACAAGTGGTACTTCGGCTGATTCTCTCTGTGAGCTTCCGTTGGTGGAGGAAAGTGGTACTGCGGCTTCTGAGTTTCCTTCCTCAGGTGTTGTGGTGAAGTCATTAGGTGCTGCTCTATTTAACTCCACCTAGTGCTTTGATCCTGGCCTCCAGTCAATGTTCTAGTATTGGACCTGTTTCCTCCTGGATCGTTCCTGTGGCCTGCTGCTCTGCATAGCTAAGTTCTGCTTTGCTATTTTGTTTGCTGTTTTTTCTGTCCAGCTTGTCTATTTGTTTTGTCCTGCTTGCTGGAAGCTCTGGGACGCAGAGGGTGTACCTCCGTGCCGTTAGTTCGGTACGGAGGGTCTTTTTGCCCCCTTTGCGTGGTTTTTGTAGGGTTTTGTGTTGACCGCAAAGTTACCTTTCCTATCCTCGCTCTGTTCAGAAAGTCGGGCCTCACTTTGCTAAATCTATTTCATCTCTACGTTTGTCTTTTCATCTTAACTCACAGTCATTATATGTGGGGGCTGCCTTTTCCTTTGGGGTATTTCTCTGAGGCAAGGTAGGCTTATTTTCTATCTTCAGGCTAGCTAGATTCTCAGGCTGTGCCGAGTTGCATAGGGAGCGTTAGGTGCAATCCACGGCTGCCTCTAGTGTGGTTGGAGAGGATTAGGGATTGCGGTCAGCAGAGTTCCCACGTCTCAGAGCTCGTTCAATGTTTTTGGGTTATTGTCAGGTCACTGTATGTGCTCTGACCTCTATGTCCATTGTGGTACTGAATTACCTTATCATAACAGTACTGGAGGCCAAAAGTACTAATGATTCTCCATACAGGGAAAAAAGAAGTTCTGAGACCATTTTTTTTTCTCTGCACTGTGTTTTGCCTTTTTTTTCCCTAAACATTTGGGTGGTTCAGGACACAGGTGTAGCGATGGACATTAAAGGTCTGTCTTCATGTGTGGATCAGCTCACGGCAAGAGTACAAAATATTCAAGACTTTATGGTTCAGAATTCTATGTTAGAACCGAGAATTCCTATTCCTGATTTGTTTTTTTGAGATAGAACTAAATTTCTGAGTTTCAAAAATAATTGTAAACTATTTCTAGCTTTGAAACCTCGCTCCTCTGGTGACCCAGTTCAACAAGTTAGGATCATTATTTCTTTTTTACGTGGCGACCCTCAGGACTGGGCATTTTCTCTTGCGTCAGGAGATCCTGCATTAAGTAATATCGATGCGTTTTTTCTGGCTCTCGGATTGCTGTACGATGAACCTAATTCAGTGGATCAGGCAGAGAAAAATTTGCTGGCTCTGTGTCAGGGTCAGGATGAGATAGAGGTATATTGTCAGAAATTTAGAAAGTGGTCCGTACTCACTCAATGGAATGAAGGTGCGCTCGCAGCTATTTTCAGAAAGGGTCTCTCTGAAGCCCTTAAAGATGTCATGGTGGGATTTCCTATGCCTGCTGGTCTGAATGAGTCTATGTCTTTGGCCATTCAGATCGGTCGACGCTTGCGTGAGCGTAAATCTGTGCACCATTTGGCGGTATTACCTGAGCTTAAACCTGAGCCTATGCAGTGCGATAGGACTTTGACCAGAGTTGAACGGCAAGAACACAGACGTCTGAATGGGCTGTGTTTCTACTGTGGTGATTCCACTCATGCTATCTCTGATTGTCCTAAGCGCACTAAGCGGTTCGCTAGGTCTGCCACCATTGGTACGGTACAGTCAAAATTTCTTCTGTCCGTTACCTTGATCTGCTCTTTGTCATCGTATTCTGTCATGGCATTTGTGGATTCAGGCGCTGCCCTGAATTTGATGGACTTGGAGTATGCTAGGCGTTGTGGGTTTTTCTTGGAGCCCTTGCAGTGTCCTATTCCATTGAGAGGAATTGATGCTACGCCTTTGGCCAAGAATAAGCCTCAGTACTGGACCCAGCTGACCATGTGCATGGCTCCTGCACATCAGGAGGTTATTCGCTTTCTGGTGTTGCATAATCTGCATGATGTGGTCGTGTTGGGGTTGCCATGGCTACAAGTCCATAATCCAGTATTAGATTGGAAATCCATGTCTGTGTCCAGCTGGGGTTGTCAGGGGGTACATGGTGATGTCCAATTTCTGACTATTTCGTCATCCACCCCTTCTGAGGTTCCAGAGTTCTTGTCTGATTACCGGGATGTATTTGATGAGCCCAAGTCCGATACCCTACCTCCGCATAGGGATTGTGATTGTGCTATCGATTTGATTCCTGGTAGTAAATTCCCAAAAGGTCGACTGTTTAATTTATCTGTGCCTGAGCACGCCGCTATGCGGAGTTATGTGAAGGAGTCCTTGGAGAAGGGGCATATTCGCCCGTCATCGTCTCCATTACGAGCAGGGTTCTTTTTTGTAGCCAAGAAGGATGGTTCGCTGAGACCTTGTATAGATTACCGCCTTCTAAATAAGATCACGGTTTAATTTCAGTACCCCTTGCCGTTGTTATCTGATTTGTTTGCTCGGATTAAGGGGGCTAGTTGGTTCACCAAGATAGATCTTCGTGGTGCGTATAATCTTGTGCGTATTAAGCAAGGCGATGAATGGAAAACTGCATTTAATACGCCCGAGGGCAATTTTGAGTATCTAGTAATGCCATTCGGACTTGCCAATTCTCCATCAGTGTTTCAGTCCTTTATGCATGACATCTTCCGAGAGTACCTGGATAAATTCCTGATTGTGTACTTGGATGACATTTTGATCTTCTCGGATGATTGGGAGTCTCATGTGAAGCAGGTCAGAACGGTGTTTCAGGTCCTACGTGCTAATTCTTTGTTTGTGAAGGGATCAAAGTGTCTCTTTGGTGTTCAGGAGGTTTCATTTTTGGGATTCATCTTTTCCCCTTCTACTATCGAGATGGACCCTGTTAAGGTCCAAGCCATCCATGATTGGACTCAGCCGACATCTCTGAAAAGTCTGCAAAAGTTCCTGGGCTTTGCTAATTTTCATCGTCGCTTCATCTGCAATTTTTCTAGTATTGCTAAACCATTGACCGATTTGACCAAGAAGGGTGCTGATGTGGTCAATTGGTCTTCTGCTGCGGTGGAAGCTTTTCAAGAGTTGAAGCGTCGTTTTTCTTCTGCTCCTGTGTTGTGTCAACCAGATGTTTTGCTTCCATTCCAGGTCGAGGTTGATGCTTCTGAGATTGGAGCAGGGGCTGTTTTGTCGCAGAGAAGTTCTGATTGCTCGGTGATGAAACCATGCGCCTTCTTTTCCAGGAAGTTTTCGCCTGCTGAGCGAAATTATGATGTGGGCAATCGAGAGTTGCTGGCCATGAAGTGGGCATTCGAGGAGTGGCGTCATTGGCTTGAAGGAGCTAAGCATCGCATGGTGGTCTTGACTGATCATAAGAACTTGACTTATCTCGAGTCTGCCAAGCGGTTAAATCCTAGACAGGCTCGTTGGTCGCTGTTTTTTGCCCGTTTTGACTTTGTGATTTCGTACCTTCCGGGCTCTAAAAATGTGAAGGCGGATGCTCTGTCTAGGAGTTTTGTGCCCGACTCTCCGGGTTTATCTGAGCCGGCGGGTATCCTCAAAGAGGGAGTAATTGTGTCTGCCATCTCCCCTGATTTGCGGCGGGTGCTGCAAAAATTTCAGGCTAATAAACCTGATCGTTGCCCAGCGGAGAAACTGTTTGTCCCTGATAGGTGGACGAATAAAGTTATCTCTGAGGTTCATTGTTCGGTGTTGGCTGGTCATCCTGGAATCTTTGGTACCAGAGAGTTAGTGGCTAGATCCTTTTGGTGGCCATCTCTGTCACGGGATGTGCGTTCTTTTGCGCAGTCCTGTGGGATTTGTGCTCGGGCTAAGCCCTGCTGTTCTCGAGCCAGTGGGTTGCTTTTGCCCTTGCCGGTCCCAAAGAGGCCCTGGACACATATCTCTATGGATTTTATTTCAGATCTTCCCGTCTCTCAAAAGATGTCAGTCATTTGGGTGGTCTGTGATCGCTTCTCTAAGATGGTCCATTTGGTACCCTTGTCTAAATTACCTTCCTCCTCTGATTTGGTGCCATTGTTCTTCCAGCATGTGGTTCGTTTACATGGCGTTCCAGAGAATATCGTTTCTGACAGAGGTTCCCAGTTTGTTTCGAGGTTTTGGCGAGCCTTTTCTGGTAGGATGGGCATTGACTTGTCTTTCTCCTCGGCTTTCCATCCTCAGACTAATGGCCAGACCGAACGAACCAATCAGTCCTTGGAAACATATCTGAGATGCTTTGTTTCTGATGATCAGGATGACTGGGTGTCCTTTTTGCCTTTGGCTGAGTTCGCCCTTAATAATCGGGCCAGCTCGGCTACCTTGGTTTCGCCGTTTTTCTGCAACTCTGGGTTCCATCCTCGTTTCTCTTCAGGGCAGGTTGAGTCTTCGGACTGTCCTGGTGTGGATACTGTGGTGGACAGGTTGCAGCAGATTTGGACTCATGTAGTGGACAATTTGACCTTGTCCCAGGAGAAGGCTCAACGTTTTGCTAATCGCAGACGCTGTGTGGGTCCCCGACTTCGTGTTGGGGATTTGGTTTGGTTATCTTCTCGTCATATTCCTATGAAGGTTTCCTCTCCTAAGTTTAAACCTCGTTTCATTGGTCCGTATAGGATTTCTGAGGTTCTTAATCCTGTGTCTTTTCGTCTGACCCTTCCAGATTCTTTTTCCATACATAACGTATTCCATAGGTCATTGTTGCGGAGATACGTGGCACCTATGGTTCCATCTGTTGATCCTCCTGCCCCGGTTTTGGTGGAGGTGGAGTTGGAGTATATTGTGGAGAAGATTTTGGATTCTCGCGTTTCAAGACGGAAACTCCAGTATTTGGTTAAGTGGAAGGGTTATGCTCAGGAAGATAATTCCTGGGTCTTTGCCTCTGATGTCCATGCTCCCGATCTTGTTCGTGCCTTTCATATGGCTCATCCTGGTCGTCCTGGGGGCTCTGGTGAGGGTTCGGTGACCCCTCCTCAAGGGGGGGTACTGTTGTGAATTCTGTGGCAGAGCTCCCTCCTGTGGTCACAAGTGGTACTTCGGCTGATTCTCTCTGTGAGCTTCCATTGGTGGAGGAAAGTGGTACTGCGGCTTCTGAGTTTCCTTCCTCAGGTGATGTGGTGAAGTCGTTAGGTGCTGCTCTATTTAACTTCACCTAGTGCTTTGATCCTGGCCTCCAGTCAATGTTCTAGTATTGGACCTGTTTCCTCCTGGATCGTTCCTGTGGCCTGCTGCTCTGCATAGCTAAGTTCTGCTTTGCTATTTTGTTTGCTGTTTTTTCTGTCCAGCTTGTCTACTTGTTTTTCCCTGCTTGCTGGAAGCTCTGGGACGCAGAGGGTGTACCTCCGTGCCGTTAGTTCGGGAAGGAGGGTCTTTTTGCCCCCTTTGCGTGGTTTTTGTAGGGTTTTGTGTTGACCGCAAAGTTACCTTTCCTATCCTCGCTCTGTTCAGAAAGTCGGGCCTCACTTTGCTAAATCTATTTCATCTCTACGTTTGTCTTTTCATCTTAACTCACAGTCATTATATGTGGGGGCTGCCTTTTCCTTTGGGGTATTTCTCTGAGGCAAGGTAGGCTTATTTTCTATCTTCAGGCTAGCTAGTTTCTCAGGCTGTGCCGAGTTGCATAGGGAGCGTTAGGCGCAATCCACGGCTGCCTCTAGTGTGGTTGGAGAGGATTAGGGATTGCGGTCAGCAGAGTTCCCACGTCTCAGAGCTCGTTCAATGTTTTTGGGTTATTGTCAGGTCACTGTATGTGCTCTGACCTCTATGTCCATTGTGGTACTGAATTACCTTATCATAACATACAGGCCCCAAAACAAAGAGAGGGAGTGTGGAAACCACAGAAAAACGACCAATATGGGTAATATACGTATAGAAAACTTTATTCACAAAAAATGCATTACAATCATAAAAAAGCCATAGTAGACTTAGGACAACAAAGGTACAACGTGAAACAATGGTGATGATTGCCCCAACCAGTCACCACCATACAAAAATGACGTGCGGACCGGAAAACCTCAGGCTACCACAAAGGACATGAATAAAAATGTGACATATGCTTACATACACTGGTACATCAGATCGCTACATACATTATAAGATGTCAAAGTCCATATTCACAAAAAAGTACATATGCCACAGTGGGGTACTAGCGTAAAACAATACAGCAACCTCGATGGTAGTACAGCAGTATGTGGCCAACAGCATCGCTCTAGATGCGCATAAGGGCTGTCACATATATCTGTCCCTCCCCCTTGTCATATGCAACCGTAAGACCCTCAATAAGACTGCCCGGTAAGTACCAGGGCTAGCCGCCGCAAATGCGTCTAAGAGTTACCTGTCACAGGGGGGAGTAAGAGATAGCCAGGTCCAGTCCTACACAGATCCCAAAACAACAACATTACTTCAGACTTACAGCGCAGACTCCCTCTGCAACACATACCGGCCATTTACAATCATGCCGGACACAGTTTCAATATCACCATTACAGATATGCCTCCATGCGTATCCTGAAGAGCACATACAGCACCCCCAGGTTGTAACATGGGTCACTGCACTACGTACCTTCTCCCTCTGTTCAAACTTGCGGGATTGAACACTTGACATAAACCAGGAGTCACTAGACCAGATACCTATGTCACCTTGCACCCACAAGTCGAGAGGACCGCCTCAGTCGGTTTTGGGCGTCATTCAGCATCACACCTTTGTTACGCCTCCCCCGTCCCGAAGGTCAGTATGTTGGCTGTGGGCTTCAGCCCTTGAGTCACCATCTGTCTGTGTCATCAGACCCTTTTTAGTCAACCCACTTTCCAAGTGTGCCCCTTCACATGACCTTTCTTTTCATAGCCGCCTCCCACTGTTGTTGCGGTCATGAGTCCACCATCCAGTCGAACTTAGTGACTGATCTGAGTCTGTCTCTTTGTTCTCATGTCTCTACCGGGTCTCCCGCCTAGGTCCCTCAGCCCTGAGCTAACTGAGGAGGCACTACTTTGAACTCTTCTGTTCTTTAGAGCATCTTTTTGTTTCTCCAGACCCTGGGTTGAAAGTGGTCGCCATCTTATATTCTGCAGCTGTTTATTAATCTGCAGCTGGTCCAGTCTTAGCTGCTCTATCTCCCTCCGGTATGTCACCCGGTATTCAAGAAGCATTCGAATGTTCCTAAGGCTTTTTACTGAGCCAATTACGACAAATGGAACCATCCCATCTTCACCAGCTACCTGGACTTTACCATCATTTGGAATCCTCATTCATGCCACAACGGATATATTCACCAGTAGAGTTGAGCGACTTTTACTTTTTTAGGATTGAGTCGGGTTTCGCAAAACCCGACTTTCTCAAAAGTCGGGTCGGGTGAAATCGGCCGATTATTGGAAAAGTCGGGGGCCGACCGAAACACGAAACCCAATGCAAGTCATTGGGGAATCAAAGTCGGCAGTGAGTGGAGGACAGGAAAACACCTACAGCGCCCATTTTAAAGCCAAAAACATCGATTCGTATTACTGAAGCTTGTCAATCTTAATTTACTTTATAATAATAGTTAGGCATTGAAAACAGGGGCTTATTTGGCTAAAGTTGTGGGGGGGTAGGGCTGGCTCAAGATTTTCATCACGGAGGTGGAGCAGGGAGAGGTATGTATTTCAACTTTGCAAGTGCTACGATCCTGAGCAAGCAGGGGGGCCCACTAGTTGGCACTAGCACAGGGCCCCTCATAGTATGTTTGACAGCGGGCGGCGCCTCCCACTGCCAGAGACACCTTTGCGTACTATGAGGGGCCCTCTGCCAGTGCCAATGAGTATGTCCCCCCACCTGATGAAGGAACCTGCACTTTCATCTGCACCTTCCTTTTTGTCCCCGTGTAAGGTGGTATAGTATGTGGGAAGGGGAACCTAACTTTCAGCAGGGTCATATTCTGGCTGTGTAGAGTGCAAGGGGAATGTAGTGGTCTGGGTCAATGTACCAGCAGACTCATCTAGCAGGGGCTGGGCAATGGGCAGGATGAGGAGGAAACACAGCTATAGACCCAAAATGAAAAAGTAGGCTAAAAGCAGTTCAAAATTGGTAACAGGACTAAACAGGTGGCACTGCTTTGTTCAGTGGAGGACAATTATAACGAGTGGCTCAGACAGACTTAGTAGGCCTAAAATAAAAAAGTAGGCTAAATGCAGTTCAAAATTGGTAACAGGAGTACACAGGTGGCATTGCTTTGTTCAGTGGAGGACAAATGTAATAAGTGGCTCAGACAGACTTAGTAGGCCTAAATTAAAAAGTATGATAAATGCAGTTCAAAATTAGTAAGAGGAGTACACAGGCGGCATAGCTTTGTTCAGCGGAGAAGGAAAACTGTAATGAGAGGCTGACACAGTTACTAGGTCCAAATAAGTAAGTAGGCTAAATGCAGTTCAAAATTGGTAACAGGAGTACACAGGCTGCATAGCTTTGGTCAGCGGAGGATAACTGTAATGAGAGGCTGACATAGTTACTAGGCCCAAATTAGTAAGTAGGCTAAATGCAGTTCAAAATTGGTAACAGGAGTACACAGGCGGCATTGCTTTAGTCAGCGGTATAATCTGTATTGAGAGGTTGACTGTTGTGAATTCTGTTGTCGGGCTCCCTCCTGTGGTCATGAATGGTACTTCGGCTGGTTCTATCCATGGAATTCCTCTGGTGGCTGTGGGTGTTTCTGAGCTTCCTTCCACAGGTGACGAGGTTAATTCGTTAGCTGGCTGCTCTATTTAACTCCACTTAGATCTTTGCTCTATGCCACCTGTCAATGTTCCAGTATTGGTCTTGTTCACTCCTGGATCGTTCTTGTGACCTGTCTTCCCAGCAGAAGCTAAGTGCCTGCTTGTTTTTCTCTGGTTTGCTATTTTTCTGTCCAGCTTGCTATTTTGTTTGTTGTCTTGCTTGCTGGAAGCTCTGGGACGCAGAGGGAGCGCCTCCGCACCGTGAGTCGGTGCGGAGGGTCTTTTTGCGCCCTCTGCGTGGTCTTTTTGTAGGTTTTTGTGCAGACCGCAAAGCTACCTTTCCTATCCTCGGTCTGTTCAGTAAGTCGGGCCTCACTTTGCTAAATCTATTTCATCTCTGTGTTTGTATTTTCATCTTTACTCACAGTCATTATATGTGGGGGGCTGCCTTTTCCTTTGGGGAATTTCTCTGAGGCAAGGTAGGCTTTATTTTTCTATCTTCAGGGCTAGCTAGTTCCTTAGGCTGTGCCGAGTTGCATAGGGAGCGTTAGGAGCAATCCACGGCTATTTCTAGTGTGTTGTGATAGGATTAGGGATTGCGGTCAGCAGAGTTCCCACGTCCCAGAGCTCGTCCTATATTATCAGTAACTATCAGGTCATTCCGTGTGCTCTTAACCACCAGGTCCATTATTGTCCTGACCACCAGGTCATAACAGTTGACGCAGTTACTAGGCCCAAATAAGTAAGTAGGCTAAATCCAGTTCAAAATTGGTAACAGGAGTACACAGGCGGCATTGCTTTGATCAGCAGAGGACAACTGTAATGGGAGGCTGACACAGTTACTAGGCCCAAATAAGTAAGTAGGCTAAATGCAGTTCAAAATTGGTAACAGGAGTACACAGGCGGCATTGCTTTGGTCAGCGGAGGACAACTGTAATGAGAGGCTGCCACAGTTACTAGGCCCAAATAAGTAAGTAGGCTAAATTCAGTTCAAAATTGGTAAGAGGAGTACACAGGCGGCATTGCTTTGGTCAGCGGAGGACAACTGTAATGAGAGGCTAACACAGTTACTAGGCCCAAATAAGTAAGTAGGCTAAATGCAGTTCAAAATTGGTAACAGGAGTACACAGGCGGCATTGCTTTGTTCAGTGGAGGACAACTGTAATAAGTGGCACAGACAGACTTAGTAGGCCTAAAATAAAAAGTAGGCTAAATGCAGTTCAAAATTGGTAACAGGACTAAACAGGCGGCATTGCTTTGTTTCGTTGAGGACAAATGTAACGAGTGGCTCAGACCGACTTAGTGGGCCTACAATAAAAAAGTAGGCTAAATACAGTTCAAAATTGGTAAGAGGAATACACAGGCGGCATAGCTTTGTTCAGCAGAGGAGGACAACTGTTATGAGAGGCTGACACAGTTACTAGGCCCAAATAAGTAAGTAGGCTAAATGTAGTTCAAAATTGTTAACAGGAGTACACAGGCAGCATTGCTTTGGTCAGCGGAGGACAACTGCAATGAGAGGCTGACACAGTTACTAGGCCCAAATAAGTAAGTAGGCTAAATGCAGTTCAAAATTGGTAACAGGAGTACACAGCCGGTATAGCTTTGTTCAGTCGAGGACAACTGTAATAAGTGGCTCAGACAGACTTAGTAGGCCTAAAATAAAAAGTAGGCTAAATGGAGTTCAAAATTGGTAACAGGACTAAACAGGCGGCATTGCTTTGTTCAGTGGAGGACAATTGTAACGCATGGCTCAGACAGACTTAGTAGGCCTAACATAAAAAAGTAGGCTAAATGCAGTTCAAAATTGGTAACAGGAGTACACAGGCAGCATAGCTTTGTTCAGCGGAGGAGAACAATTGTAATGAGAGGCTGACTCAGTTACTAAGCCCAAATAAGTAAGTAGGCTAAATTCAGTTCAAAATTGTTAACAGGAGGACACAGGCGGCATAGCATTGGTCAGCGGAGGACAACTGTAATGAGAGGCTGACACAGTTACTAGGCCCAAATAAGTAAGTAGGCTAAATGCAGTTCAAAATTGTTAACAGGAGTACACAGGCAGCATTGCTTTGGTCAGCGAAGGACAACTGTAATGAGAGGATGACACAAATACTAGGCCCAAATAAGTAAGTGGGCTAAATGCAGTTCAAAATTGGCAAGAGGAGTACACAGGCGGCATTGCTTTGGTCAGCGGAGGACAACTGTAATTTGAGGCTGACACAGTTGCTAGGCCCAAATAAGTAAGTAGGCTAAATGCTGTTCAAAATTGGTAACAAGAGGGGCGTGGCTTGCACGGGCTCAGGAGCAGACCTGTGTCTGGGGAGCTCCTGCTGAATCCCGTATTATTAGCGACTAATAGCTACTTTATTGGGAAGAGACTACCCAGAAAGTTGTTGGAAGTGCCCAGGAGCAAGATACACCATGAAAAAAGCAACTTTATGGAAGGCACAGAACACAAAGGGACATACTAATTCCAGACATGGCCGTGTGACAGGCCTGCATGAACAGGAGGACAAGAGGCTGCACGCATCGGTGCCACAAAGCTCTAGACCAAATCCGTCCACAGAAGGACTTCTGGACAAGCACACATCCACAGCGGCTCCCACACTGAAAACCGCGGGTCTCACAGGCATCACCGCTGGAATCCGAGCTGCCGCCGCAGGTAGGCCCAAAGCCGCGGCCTCGCCTGAGCTGGCGAGGCCGAGAAGCAAGAGAGGGGAGGTGGCCCCACCCACGAGAGGCCGAAAAGCAAGAGAGGGGAGGTGGCCCCACCCACGATCCCGCCCACGGCTCCGCCCGCCGCTCGCGGCGGCACCGCTACAGGAGGTCTGAGCCGCATCCCGATAGATAAGGGGAGATCGGGTGAAGCGGTGCCTACCTCCACTAGTCCCCCGGGACCCTCCGACTCACTTACCCGGGCTGGTGACACCTCCGAGAGAGGACATGGAGACGCGGCACTGCTCGCGCCGAAGAAGCTTGAGAGAGCGGACGGAGAGAAGGTCCCGCCTACAGCGCCCACAGCGCACGGAAATTCAGATCGAATTAGGAAGAGCTTGGACCCGCACACAGAAGAAGCTCCGGAGATTCCTCGGCCACTGGCTACACTGGCTCTGGACTCCCCAGCTGGGACTGCTACAGCTCCTCGATGCGGTATGTCATCTGGGTCGGGTGGCGCCGCTCTGCTATTGCCGGCTGGGACGGGGTGCAGGGCAACACAGGGGAAAATCCTCGGACGGGGGAGAGAGAGACAGGACGAGACCCCGCCCTCAACTCCGCCCACTGACTACAGCTGCACGGCCACTAACAACATTAGAAAACAAGCAGCAACCTGTACCCTTAGATACGATGCCCCTTCATTTATACCGCAGCTCAGACCCCAATTAAAGGAGAAACATCAGTCCACAAGTCCTGGAGCTCCACAGCTCAAACCAGAGGATATGCCACAAAAAAATCACATTCCACAAAACGCACTGTTAAAGGGTCATAGCAGTCAAATAGATCAGGGAGAGAAACGCTCCACATCAAACACCCCATGTCCATCACTCGGATCAGTGGAGACAACAGTGACAGAAGGTCCCCCCACTAAAATAACTATGGACAATTTACTAACAGGCTTCTGCGACATCATAAATAAAAAAATGGATGAAGGCTCTTCAAAGCTAGACAAATACATACTCTCTTTCAAATCTTTTAACACAGGATTAGATGGTATGGAGACAGCGTCTGAGTCCTACATAAGAGACGCATTGTTTTCAATTGCAGAGATCATCGACTCCTCCTCATCGGCTTCTTCTTCAAGGTCATCCCAAAGTGATTGCTCCTCGCCTATATGCGACTCATACTCACCCTCTGTATATTCATCGGACAGTAGCGAGGAGGACTTCTCACCTCGGAGTTTAGATCTCCCCCACTCGGTTAGTTCGCTGACCCCTCCTATATCTGGAATTACACTGGAAAATCTGCAAAAAGACATAGACGCACTAAAAAGCAACATGGCGAGTCTCGAGGACCACAGACGAAGAAATAACGTAAAAATAAGAGGAGTTCCAGAGTCTGTTAAACCCCCTCATTTGAAGAATTATATTCTCAAAATGATTAACAAATTCATCCCTGAAGTCAGAGAACCGAACATTATTGAAAAAGCTTTCCGTATCAAAAGACCCGCGTTTCTTCCACAGGATGTGCCAAGGGACCCGGCTTGGGTCAGGAGTAAATTATTTGATCTCCCCTTCGATAAGAACTTTCAGCTCTCCCCATATGGTCATCTATCATTTTTTAGGGATTTATCAAGAGACACCCTGAAAAAACAAAAAGACTTTTCATCCATCACACGGGAGCTTCAGAGGGCTCACTTTGCATATTCGTGGTCCCCCTCCTCTACTCTTACGATAAAACTTTTGTCTGGAAATGTTCATGTTGCAAACCCAGTGGAGGGCCTATCCTTTCTGCAGCAACACGGCCTGAAGCCTCCTGGAATCTCCAAGCAACATGACCCGAAAGCTCTTAGATCCTACAATGGTCCTGCATGAACTGTAGTTTTGTTCTGCACACTTTGACATCTACTTTCACAACACCCCTCACAAGATGTAAGATATAGATGTATTTATTCCCAAAGATTAGCTTTAATACTGAGCCAGATATTTTGCCGCCCACATAGTCGCAGGATCACCATTGGGTGTTTCCGGACATAAGTTACTACATATCATACGTTAAGCTAAAATTTACAACAGGCCTTCGTACACTACTACCCACTAGTTAGTCATTATGATACTACATATCATACATTAAGCTAAAATTTACAGCAGACCCTCAATATGGTCTTAGATACATACTCAAAGCATCTACATAAAACTTTACCTGTGTCAGTTTAATAACCTATTGCGTTACTCCAACCTAAACTAATATCTTTTAGCGAAACTGCACAGAGTACTTGCTATCTTACTATGTTTATATAATTCTACTGTATGATCGCCTGTCTCCCCTGCTGTTAGGGGGCTTGTTTTTCCCTTTCGCCATACCCCACCCTTTCCCCCCCCTCCCTTTCCTAACTAATCCTTACCGGTTAAAGTTAAAATTTAATAAAATATTTTGAAAGCAAAATTGGAAACAGGAGTACACAGCCGGTATTGCATTGTTCAGTGGAGGACAACTGTAATAAGTGGCTCAGACATACTTAATAGGCCTAAAATAAAAAAGTAGGCTAAATGCAGTTCAAATTTGGTAACAGGACTAAACAGGCGGCATTGCTTTCTTCCGTTGAGGACTAATGTAACGAGTGGCTCAGACCGACTTAGTAGGCCTAAAATAAAAAAGTAGGCTAAATGCAGTTCAAAATTGGTAAGAGGAGTACACAGGCGGCATAGCTTTGTTCAGCGGAGGAGGACAACTGTAATGAGAGGCTGACACAGTTACTAGGCCCAAATAAGTAAGTAGGCTAAATGCAGTTCAAAATTGGTACAACAGGAGTACACAGGTGGCTTTGCTTTGTTCAGTGGAGGACAACTGTAATATGTGGCACAGACAGACTTACTAGGCCTAAAATAAAAAGTAGGCTAAATGCAGTTCAAAAATGGTAACAGGACTAAACAGGCAGCATTGCTTTGTTCAGTGGAGGACAATTGTAACGCGTGGCTCAGACAGACTTAGTAGGCCTAAAATAAAAAAGTAGGCTAAATGCAGTTCAAAATTGGTAAGAGGAGTACACAGGCGGGTTTCCTCTGCTGCACTGGGGGAATCTCGATCCGTGTCTGCTGCGGTCTCCCACTCTGCATTGGCCGCAGTGCAGCCTGCTCAGCGGAGACATCGCTCCCAGCGTCTCACTGAGACCGATACTGTGCAAAGGGTTAATACTGCCTCTCCAGGCTCTGCTATTGTACCCTGCACTGATCTGCGGCGGGTAGGCTTTTCTGGGACTAAGTCCTGCTTTGAACACACTGAGCATGCCCATGGCAAGATCTCTCAGTGAAGATTTAGGGTCACATGCTCAGCTACTGCAGCAACTCCATTCATCCTTCTTTGAAGGCCCTGTATGTGCTGCAACTATTTAAGGCTTGCATGGCTGCACGGGCATGCGCTAGTATCTTCCTAAGTTATGTGCTTTGCGCCAGTGTGGTCATGCGTTTGTATGTGTTCAGGGACCCGGCTGAAATAAGCCCCTAGAATGCTGGCACCTCCGGCGAGGAGATTGTGTTTGTGTGTATTCAGGGACCCGGCTGAAATAAGCCCCTAGAATGCTGGCACCTCCGGCGAGGAGTTTTGTGTGCATGCATGACCACTGACTGTTCTCATTTGGGTAGTTAGCTTGTGCCTCTGTGAAAGTCTAACAGGGCACAGAGCTTTGCTTTCTTGGCTACTCTGTGAAGCTAACAGAGCTGGTTCATACCGCCATATAGTGCCGCCATTTACTTAGCAGCAGGTTCCTTCACGGTGGATCCCGGGTTGCGAACGCACCAATCCCATCTAATAAATATATTCGGTGCGTTCCGCCAACCCTAACAGTATACTAGCGCCAGGATCTGGCTAAGTAATGGCAGCTGAACAGCGATTGCAGGGGTACATCCAGCTGCTGGAGTGCCGGTTGGCATCTCGTGAGCGTGCAACCTCGGCGGTGGATGTTACAGCAATAGCTGTTCAGGCTGCTAGCGTGGCTGCAGCAGCTTTACCCAGTGCCACCTCTATTCCGACCCTATCTCACCTCCCTTTGCCTGAGAGATACTCAGGGGACAGTAAGTCCTGTAGGGGTTTCGTGAGCCAGTGTGGTATACACCTCGAGCTCCTGGCTGCACTTTTTCCCACTGAGCGGGCAAAGGTGGGATTCATAATCTCTCTCTTGTCGGACAGAGCATTGGAGTGGGCTACGCTGCTGTGGGAGCGCAACGATCATGTGGTGCGGAGTGTTCCTCGGTTTCTGGACACTCTGAAACAGGTCTTTTTAGGACCTCAAGTCACCCAGTATACAGCGCTCCAACTGCTGGCTTTGACTCAGGGTTCAACCATGGCCAGCCATTTTGCTGTTCACTTCCGGACTTTAGCGTCTGAGTTGGAATGGCCAGATAAAACCCTCATTCCCGTATGTTGGAGGGGGCTGGCTGACCATGTGAAGGACGCTTTGGCTACAAGGGAGATTCCCGCCACACTGGAGAAGCTCATAGCTGTATCAACTCGCATAGACCTTCGTTTTCACGAGCGAAGGTTGGAGCGAGCCCAGTGTAGGCAGAGGTTTCGGCTGGCTCCCACCTTCGCCAGACCTTTGGAATCTCCAGTCCAGGCGTCCGAGTCACATGAGGCCACAGAGGTGACACGAGCGGGATCCAAGTCCCAGTCCGCTCGTGCACATAAGGTCTGTCATGTTTGCCGGCAGTCAGAACATCTTGCCTCCAAGTGTCCTCAGCGGTCAGGGAAACGTCAGCGTCTAGTGGCAGTTGGAGGGGGTACACTAGACATGGCGATGTTTGCCTCAAAGTTGTCCTTCAAGGGGACAATTACCATAGGCCCATCCACTCCTATGGTAGAGCTATGCATGGACTCTGGGGCGGAGGGTAATTTTATGTCATCCGTTTTTGCCCAGCGTCACGCAATACCCCTGGTGATGCTCGCCAAGCCAGTAACCGTTCGAGTGGTAAATGGGTCGACACTACCCTCACAGATTACCCACCAAACCATTCCTATTACGCTTTCTGTGTCTCCATCAAATTAGGAGATTATCTCCCTATTAGTCATTCCTGAGGGAATTGATGAGGTCCTGTTGGGGATACCATGGCTACGCTATCATTCTCCTCATATAGAGTGGTCCTCAGGGAGAATTTTGGGATGGAGTAAATCCTACGAGGGCAGATGTCAGAGGGAGTGCATTCAGGTTACTACAACACAGGTACCCGCAGATCTTTCCTCTCTCCTCAAGCACTATTGGCCCTATGCAGACGTGTTCTCCAAAAGGGCTGCGGAGACCCTTCTGCCTCACCGCCCCTATGACTGTCCTATTGACCTCTTGCCTGGTGCTGAGCCTCCCCGGGGTCAAGTCTATCCGTTATCTCTCCCGGAGACAGAGGCAATGTCTCAGTACATCCAAGAGAATCTCGCAAGAGGATTCATTAGGAAGTCAGTGTCACCTGCAGGGGCTGGGTTCTTCTTTGTACAGAAGAAGACTGGAGACTTACGTCCATGCATAGACAACATGGGTCTTAACGCCATCACCGTTAAGAACAAGTACCCATTACCCCTGATATCTGAGCTTTTTGATAGGCTACGGGGAGCAAGGGTATTTACAAAATTAGATCTGTGGGGTGCTTACAACCTGATTTGCATCCGTGAGGGGGATGAATGGAAGACGGCTTTTAACACCAGGGATGGGCACTATGAATGTCTGATGATGCCCTTCGGGCTCTGTAATGCTCCAGCCGTTTTCCAAGACTTTGTGAACAACATTTTCCGGGATATGCTCACCACCTCGATCGTAGTCTATCTGGATGATATTCTCATCTACTCTCCAGATATTGACTCCCATCAAAGAGATGTTCGCAAAGTCTTCGACCTCTTACAGGCAAACTCCCTCTATGCCAAGTTGGAGAAGTGTGTGTTTGAGCAGGAGTCCTTGCCTTTCCTTGGTTATATCATCTCTGTCCAGGGTTTGGCTATGGATCCTGCGAAGCTACAGGCTGTGATGGACTGGCAGGAACCCCATTCACTTAAAGTGGTGCAGCGCTTTATGGGGTTCACTAACTACTATCGTCAGTTCATCCCACACTTCTCAACTTTGGTAGCTCCCTTGGTTGCCCTCACCAAGAAGGGAGCAAATCCCAAGTTGTGGTCAGAGGAGGTCTCCAAGGCCTTTCTCTCGATTAAGTCACACTTCGCTAGCGCTCCCATCCTACATCGCCCCGATGTAGATAAGCCATTTGTCATGGAGGTGGATGCCTCATCCATTGGTGCTGGAGCAGTCCTTTTCCAAAAGGATGCTCAAGGTCGGAAGCATCCTTGCTTCTTCTTCTCCCAGACCTTCACACCAGCGGAGAGGAATTATTCCATCGGGGACAGGGAGTTGCTAGCCATGAAGTTGGCTTTTTCAGAGTGGAGACACCTCTTGGAGGGAGCTCGCTATCCCTTCCAAGTGTTCACTGACCACAAGAACTTGGTATATATACAGACGGCCCAGCGGCTGAATTCTCGCCAGGCTAGATGGTCCCTGTTCTTCTCCCGGTTCCATTTTATTCTCCATTTTCTCTCTGGGGAGAAGAACATTTGTGCCGACGCTCTCTCCCACTCCGTAGTGTCATCTGAGGAGGAGGAGCCTCGGCTTATTGTCCCTTCTGAGAGCCTGAGAACTGTGGCTCCGGTTTCGCTAGAGTCTGTGCCCCCAGGCAAGACTTTCGTACCAGCGAATTTGCGACCGGAGGTTCTCTCTTGGGCTCACTCGTCCAGAGTGGGTGGACATTTTGTGACCAAGAGGACATCTGAGCTTTTGGCGAGGACGTACTGGTGGCCGCATATGGCCCGTGACATTGGGGACTATATTCGGGCGTGTGTCTCCTGCGCCCAGAATCGGTCTCCTCGACAACAGCCTGCTGGGTTACTTTACCCCATGCTGGTGGCAGACAGGCCCTGGGAGATGGTCGGGATGGACATCGTGGTGGGCTTACCCAAATCTTGTAGCTGCACCATTATCTGGGTAGTCACCGATCATTTTTCCAAGATGGTGCATTTGGTGCCACTTCCACGGTTACCTTCTGCACGGGCCTTGGCGGCGTTGTTCATAAAACATATTTTCCGCTTACATGGAATGCCTGATAAAATTGTCAGCGACCGGGGTCCCCAGTTTACGTCTCGGTTTTGGAGAGAGCTCTGCCGTTTACTCAGCATAGAGCTGAATCTCTCCTTTGCATATCATCCCGAGACGAATGGGTTGGTAGAGAGAACTAACCAGACTCTGGTTACATACTTGCGACATTTTGTCTCTGCTAGGCAGGATGACTGGTCATCTTTGCTACCTTGGGCAGAATTTGCATTGAACAACGCCGTAGCTGATTCCACTGGTCAGACTCCTTTTCTCCTTAATTACGGCCAGCATCCGCGTGTCCCTGTGCCCATGCCCGTGTCATCCACCGATTCTAGAGTGGCAGACTGGGCGGTGGAGGCACGTGACATCTGGGACCGCACACAGGATGCCATCCGGGTCTCGAAGGAGAGAATGAGGGTTTCGGCTGATACACACCGGCGCCCTGCTCCGACCTTTGCTCCTGGCGACTTAGTGTGGCTCTCCGCCCGTAACATCAGGCTGCGAGTTGAGTCCACTAAGTTTGCGCCTCGCTACATTGGCCCGTTCAAGGTTCTGGAACAGGTCAACCCTGTGGTCTACCGTTTGGCTATTCCTCCACGCCTTGTTATCACTGATACTTTTCACGTTTCCCTCTTAAAGCCCGTTCATTTGTCCCAGTTTTCTGAGTCATCTGCCGGGACATCGGGTTCATCTACGGATGAGTTTGAGGTGAATGCTATTGTGGGGTGCAAGGTGGTACGTGGCAAGAAATTTTATCTGGCGGACTGGAAGGGCCACGGTCCAGAGGATAGAACCTGGGAGCCTGTGGAGCACATTCGGGCTCCGCTGCTCATTGCAGCTTTTGAGCGTAGCGAGGCTCAAGGAGGGGGGCCCTAGGAGGGGGGTAATATTAGGAGTCGAGTTTCCTCTGCTGCAAAGGGGGAATCTCGATCCGTGTCTGCTGCGCTCTCCCATTCTGCATTGGCCGCAGTGCAGCCTGCTCAGCTGAGACGTCGTTCCCAGCGTCTCACTGAGACTGATGCTGTGCAAAGGGTTACTACTGCCTCTCCAGGCTCTGCTATTGTACCCTGCACTGCTCTGCGGTGAGCAGGCTTTTCTGGGACTAAGTCCTGCTTTGCACACACTGAGCATGCCCAGGGCAAGATCTCTCAGTGGAGATCTAGGGTCACATGCTCAGGTACTGCAGCAACTTCCATTGGTCCTTCTTTGAAAGTCCTTGTAGGTGCTAGGACTAAGTCCTGCTTTGCACTCTGAGCATGCCCAGGGCAAGATCTCCCAGTGGAGATTTAGGGTCACATGCTCAGCTACTGCAGCAACTCCATTGGTCCTTCTTTAAGGGCCTGTACGTGCTGCAACTATTTAAGGCTCGCATGGCCGCACGGCCATGCACTAGTATCTTCCTAAGTTATGTGCTTTGCGCCAGTGTGGTCATGCATTTGTATGTGTTCAGGGACCCGGCTGAAATAAGCCCCTAGAATGCTGGCACCTCCGGCGAGGAGTTTTGTGTGCATGCATGACCACTGACTGCTCTCATTTGGGTAGTTAGCTTGTGCCTCTGTGAAAGTCTAACAGGGCATAGAGCTTTGCTTTCTCGGCTACTCTGTGAAGCTAACAGAGCTGGTTCATACCGCCATATAGTGCCGCCATTTACTTAGCAGCAGGTTCCTTCCTGCACGGTGGATCCCGGGTTGCGAACGCACAAATCCCATTTAATAAATATATTTGGTGCGTTCCGTCAACCCTAACAATGCAGTTCAAAATTGGTAACAGTTGTACACAGGCAGCATAGCTTTGTTCAGCGGAGGAGGACAACTGTAATGAGAGGCTGACACAGTTACTAGGCCCAAATAAGTAAGTAGGCTAAATTCAGTTCAAAATTGGTAAAAGGAGTACACAGGCGGTATTGCTTTGGTCAGCGGAGAACAACTGTAATGAGAGGCTGACACAGTTACTAGGCCCAAGTAAGTAAGTAGGCTAAATGCAGTTCAAAATTGGTAACAGGAGTACACAGGCGGCATTGCTTTGGTCAGCGGAGGACAACTGTAATGAGAGGCTGACACAGTTACTAGGCCCAAATAAGTCAGTAGGCTAAATGCAGTTCAAAATTGTTAACAGGAGTACACAGGCGGCATTGCTTTGTTCAGTGGAGGAAAAATGTAATAAGTGGCTCAGACAGACTTAGTAGGCCTAAATTAAAAAGTATGCTAAATGCAGTTCAAAATAAGTAAGAGGAGTACACAGGCGGCATAGCTTTGTTCAGCGGAGAAGGAAAACTGTAATGAGAGGCTGACACAGTTACTAGGTCCAAATAAGTAAGTAGGCTAAATGCAGTTTAAAATTGGTAACAGGAGTACACAGGCTGCATAGCTTTGGTCAGCGGAGGATAACTGTAATGAGAGGCTGACATAGTTACTAGGCCCAAATAAGTAAGTAGGCTAAATGCAGTTCAAAATTGGTAACAGGAGTACACAGGCGGCATTGCTTTAGTCAGCGGTGTACAACTGTATTGAGAGGTTGACTGTTGTGAATTCTGTTGTCGGGCTCCCTCCTGTGGTCATGAATGGTACTTCGGCTGGTTCTATCCATGGAATTCCTCTGGTGGCTGTGGGTGTTTCTGAGCTTCCTTCCACAGGTGACGAGGTTAATTCGTTAGCTGGCTGCTCTATTTAACTCCACTTAGATCTTTGCTCTATGCCACCTGTCAATGTTCCAGTATTGGTCTTGTTCACTCGTGGATCGTTCTTGTGACCTGTCTTCCCAGCAGAAGCTAAGTGCCTGCTTGTTTTTCTCTGGTTTGCTATTTTTCTGTCCAGATTGCTATTTTGTTTGTTGTCTTGCTTGCTGGAAGCTCTGGGACGCAGAGGGAGCGCCTCCGCACCGTGAGTCGGTGCGGAGGGTCTTTTTGCACCCTCTGCGTGGTCTTTTTTTAGGTTTTTGTGCTGACCGCAAAGCTACCTTTCCTATCCTCGGTCTGTTCAGTAAGTCGGGCCTCACTTTGCTAAATCTATTTCATCTCTGTGTTTGTATTTTCATCTTTACTCACAGTCATTATATGTGGGGGGCTGCCTTTTCCTTTGGGGAATTTCTCTGAGGCAAGGTAGGCTTTATTTTTCTATCTTCAGGGCTAGCTAGTTCCTTAGGCTGTGCCGAGTTGCATAGGGAGCGTTAGGAGCAATCCACGGCTATTTCTAGTGTGTTGTGATAGGATTAGGGATTGCGGTCAGCAGAGTTCCCACGTCCCAGAGCTCGTCCTATATTATCAGTAACTATCAGGTCATTCCGTGTGCTCTTAACCACCAGGTCCATTATTGTCCTGACCACCAGGTCATAACAGTTGACGCAGTTACTAGGCCCAAATAAGTAAGTAGGCTAAATCCAGTTCAAAATTGGTAACAGGAGTACACAGGCGGCATTGCTTTGATCAGCAGAGGACAACTGTAATGGGAGGTTGACACAGTTACTAGGCCCAAATAAGTAAGTAGGCTAAATGCAGTTCAAAATTGGTAACAGGAGTACACAGGCGGCATTGCTTTGGTCAGCGGAGGACAACTGTAATGAGAGGCTGCCACAGTTACTAGGCCCAAATAAGTAAGTACGCTAAATTCAGTTCAAAATTGGTAAGAGGAGTAAACAGGCGGGTTTCCTCTGCTGCACAGGGGGAATCTCGATCCGTGTCTGCTGCGGTCTCCCACTCTGTATTGGCCGCAGTGCAGCCTGCTCAGACATCACTCCCAGCGTCTCACTGAGACCGATACTGTGCAAAGGGTTAATACTGCCTCTCCAGGCTCTGCTATTGTACCCTGCACTGATCTGCGGCGGGTAGGCTTTTCTGGGACTAAGTCCTGCTTTGAACACACTGAGCATGCCCAGGGCAAGATCTCTCAGTGAAGATTTAGGGTCACGTGCTCAGCTACTGCAGCAACTCCATTCATCCTTCTTTGAAGGCCCTGTACGTGCTGCAACTATTTAAGGCTTGCATGGCTGCACGGGCATGCGCTAGTATCTTCCTAAGTTATGTGCTTTGCGCCAATGTGGTCATGCGTTTGTATGTGTTCAGGGATCCGGCTGAAATAAGCCCCTAGAATGCTGGCACCTCCGGCGAGGAGATTGTGTTTGTGTGTATTCAGGGACCCGGCTGAAATAAGCCCCTAGAATGCTGGCACCTCCGGCTAGGAGTTTTGTGTGCATGCATGACCACTGACTGCTCTCATTTGGGTAGTTCGCTTGTGCCTCTGTGAAAGTCTAACAGGGCACAGAGCTTTGCTTTCTTGGCTACTCTGTGAAGCTAACAGAGCTGGTTCATACCGCCATATAGTGCCGCCATTTACTTAGCAGCAGGTTCCTTCACGGTGGATCCCGGGTTGCGAACGCACTAGAGTTGAGCGACCTTGACCTTTTCAGAGTCGAGCCGGGTTTCGCGAAACCCGACTATCTCAAAAGTCGGGTCGAGTGAAATCGGCCGATTATGACCTAAAGTCGGGATCGACCGAAACACGAAACCCAATGCAAGTCAATGGGGCAGCATAGTCGGCAGTGAGTGGGGGCCAGGAAAACACCTAGAGTGCCCATTTTAATGTCAAAACCATCCATTCTTCTTAATGAAGCTTGTCAAGCGTAATTTACCTTATAATAATTGGAAGGCATTTGAAATTGGGGGTCATTTGGCTAAAGTTGTGGTGGGTAGGGCTGGTTCAAGTAATTAGTGGGCCCAGGAAATCTGGACCACGTCACGGCAGTGGAGCAGGGAGAGGTAAGTATTTCAACTTTGCAAGTGCTGTGAACCTGAGCAAGCAGGGGGGGCCCACTCGTTGGCATTGGCACTGGCACAGGGCCCCTCAAAGTACAGCGGTGTGTTTGCACGGCGGGGGCGCCTCCCACCGGCAGCAACACTTTTGCGTACCATGAGAGGCCCTGTGCCAGTGACGTCGCCAACTAGTATTCCTCCCCCCACCTGATGAAGGAACCTGCACTTTCATCTGCACCTTCCTGTTTGTCCCCGTGTAAGGTGGTATGGTATGCGGGAAGGGGGACCTGACTTTCAGCAGGGTCACAATCTTGCAGTGTAGCGTGCACGGGAAATGTTGCGTTATGGGTCAATGTACCAGCAGACTCATCTATCACTGGCTGGGCAATGGGCAGGATGAGGAGGAAACACAGATATAGGCCCAAAGAATAAAGTGGGCTAAATGCAGTTCAAAATTGGTAACACAGGACTAATCAGGGGGCATTGCAGTGGAGGACAACTGGAATGAGAGGCTGACACAGAGAGTAGGCCCAAATCAGTAAGTAGTCGAAATGCAGTTCAAAATTGGCAACAGTAGTAAACAGGCGGCACAGCTTTGTTCAGTGGAGGAGAACAGCAAGGAGTGGCAGACACCGATAGTAGGCCCCAACCCAACTAGTAGGCCAAATGCAGTCTAACATTAACAACTACTTAACGAGCGCCTGAAAACGGAATTTCAGGACAGGAAACCAGGAGAACAGCAAGGAGCGGCAGACACCGATAGTAGGCCCCAAACCAACTAGTACGCCAAATGCAGTTGTTCCGTTTAACCACAATTTAATGAGAGCCTGAAGATAGAAGTTCAGGAAAGGCAACCTGGAGAACACCTTGGAGTGGAACACACCATCTCTCTACACCCCATACCCAATTTGTAGGTCTAATGCAGCGTAGTTTCCAACAACTACTAAACGAGAGCATGATGATCGAAGCATTGGCGAGGAAACCTGGGGAACACCTTGGAGTGGAACACACCATCTCTCTACAGTGGAACACACCATCTCTCTACACCCCATACCCAATTTGTAGGCCTAATGCAGCGTAGTTTCCAACAACTACTAAACGAGAGCCGGAAGATCGAAGCAATGGAGAGGAAACCTGGGGAACACCTTGGAGTGTAACACACCATCTCTCTACACCCCATACCCAATTTGTAGGCCTAATGCAGCGTAGTTTCCAACAACTACTAAACGAGAGCCGGAAGATCGAAGCAATGGAGAGGAAACCTGGGGAACACCTTGGAGTGTAACACACCATCTCTCTACACCCCATACCCAATTTGTAGGCCTAATGCAGCGTAGTTTCCAACAACTACTAAACGAGAGCCGGAAGATCGAAGCAATGGAGAGGAAACCTGGGGAACACCTTGGAGTGTAACACACCATCTCTCTACACCCCATACCCAATTTGTAGGCCTAATGCAGCGTAGTTTCCAACAACTGCTAAACGAGAGCATGATGATCGAAGCATTGGCGAGGAAACCTGGGGAACACCTTGGAGTGGAACACACCATCTCTCTACACCCCATACCCAATTTGTAGGCCTAATGCAGCGTAGTTTCCAACAACTGCTAAACGAGAGCATGATGATCGAAGCATTGGCGAGGAAACCTGGGGAACACCTTGGAGTGTAACACACCATCTCTCTATACCCCATACCCAATTTGTAGGCCTAATGCAGCGTAGTTTCCAACAACTACTAAACGAGACCTGGAAGATCGAAGCTCAGGAAAGGCAACCTGGAGAACACCTTGGAGTGGAACACACCATCTCTCTACACCCCATACCCAATTTGTAGGCCCAATGCAGCGTAGTTTCCAACAACTACTAAACGAGAGCTGGAAGATCGAAGCAATGGAGAGGAAACCTGGGGAACACCTTGGAGTGTAACACACCATCTCTCTACACCCCATACCCAATTTGTAGGCCTAATGCAGCGTAGTTTCCAACAACTACTAAACGAGAGCCGGAAGATCGAAGCAATGGAGAGGAAACCTGGGGAACACCTTGGAGTGTAACACACCATCTCTCTACACCCCATACCCAATTTGTAGGCCTAATGCAGCGTAGTTTCCAACAACTACTAAACGAGAGCCGGAAGATCGAAGCTCAGGAAAGGCAACCTGGGGAACACCTTGGAGTGTAACAAACCCTCTCTCTACACCACGGAAGGGCTGATTCTTAGGAAGGAAGGCTGTCGGAAAGAAGCAGGGCGCGTCCGAGGGTGATTATATTCTTATTAGGTATGTACTCACCCTCGGACGCGCCCTGCTTCTTTATTTGTAATGAATGTTTATTTGCAATGTGGTTTTGACTTACTCTATTTTTTTGGTAAATAATGATTTTATTATTTTCATTGTTTTGCATCTTCTTGGCAATAATATAAAGAAGACGCGACAGGACAACACTCGGTGGATGCCATATCTGTGTTTAAAATTGAAAAAACCTTTCAGTTAACTACTTGCAGGAGAAAGTTATTGTAGCTGGTGGCCATTTTTAGTACTGTACCAGATTTTTGTTGTATGTGTTTGTTTTTAATGTTAAAATGTCTGCATTTGATATCTCTCCAGTATTTTCTTTTTTATAAGCAAAATACTTATTTTTATATTTTCTGATGTTGGTTCCAGAGGTACACGGGCAGCAGTGGTGTGGTCAGTGGAGGCCTAGTGGAAGGAGTGACCGCAGACAGCCATCGAAGGCCTAAAATAATAACACATGGCTGTAGGCAATTTTAAATTGGTTCCAGGGGTACACGGGCAGCAGTGGTGTGGTCAGTGGAGGTCTAGTGGAAGGAGTGACCGCAGACAGGCATCGAAGGCCTAAAATAATAACACATGGCTGTAGGCAATTTTAAATTGGTTCCAGGGGTACACGGGCAGCAGTGGTGTGGTCAGCGGAGGCCTAGTGGAAGGAGTCACCGCAGACAGGCATCGAAGGCCTAAAATAATAACACATGGCTGTAGGCAATTTTAAATTGGTTCCAGGGGTACACGGGCAGCAGTGGTGTGGTCAGCGGAGGCCTAGTGGAAGGAGTCACCGCAGACAGGCATCGAAGGCCTAAAATAATAACACATGGCTGTAGGCAATTTTAAATTGGTTACAGGGGTACACGGGCAGCAGTGGTGTGGTCAGTGGAGGCCTAGTGGAAGGAGTGACCGCAGACAGGCATCGAAGGCCTAAAATAATAACACATGGCTGTAGGCAATTTTAAATTGGTTCCAGGGGTACACGGGCAGCAGTGGTGTGGTCAGTGGAGGCCTAGTGGAAGGAGTGACCGCAGACAGGCATCGAAGGCCTAAAATAATAACACATGGCTGTAGGCAATTTTAAATTGGTTCCAGGGGTACACGGGCAGCAGTGGTGTGGTCAGTGGAGGCCTAGTGGAAGGAGTGACCGCAGACAGGCATCGAAGGCCTAAAATAATAACACATGGCTGTAGGCAATTTTAAATTGGTTCCAGGGGTACACGGGCAGCAGTGGTGTGGTCAGTGGAGGCCTAGTGGAAGGAGTGACCGCAGACAGGCATCGAAGGCCTAAAATAATAACACATGGCTGTAGGCAATTTTAAATTGGTTACAGGGGTACACGGGCAGCAGTGGTGTGGTCAGTGGAGGCCTAGTGGAAGGAGTGACCACAGACAGGCATCGAAGGCCTAACATAACAAAAATGTCAATACAATGGTATTGTCAGTGGCAGGCATTGAAGGATGTCAGCGCATAGACTAAACATTGGTGGAGCTGTGAGATAATTTTGCAAGTGGTAGAGCACTGTTTGAGCTGGGGTGGGGGGAAACTGTCTTGTGGCCGGCGGTACAGGCCCAGGGCCCCTCATATTACAACGGTGTGTCTGACGTTGGGTGCGCACCACCACCGCCAGAGACACTTTATTGTACTAGGAGGGACCCAGTGGCAGTGCCGTCGACCAAAAGCGGGCTCACCCACCTCTTCAGACAAACTGCACTCTCACGGGTGCTGTCGCCAAGTGTCGATACCACGGCCCCGTGTGGGGAGTTTGGCCATTTAGTGAGGTGTAAACATGTCGTATGCTGGACAATCAGGTGCAGAAAATTACGAGATTGGAAAAGGCATTCAGAATAGTCCACAGGCAAGACCTTTTCATAGGAAAGCTAGGTGTCAGCCGGGCAAGGTGGGGCAAAAGATTTCAAAATCCAGTTGTGGTTCATTTTAATGAAGGTTAGATCATCTACATTTTGGGTAGCCAGACGAGTCCTTTTTTCTGTTAGTATTGAACCTGCAGCACTGAATACTCTTTCTGATAGGACACTAGCTGCCGGGCAAGCAAGCTCCTGCAATGCATATTCTGCCAATTCTGGCCAGGTGTCTAATTTTGATGCCCAGTAATCAAATTGGAATGACGGTTGAGGGAGAACATCGATAAGGGATGAAAAATAGTTTGTAACCATACTGGACAAGTGTTGTCTCCTGTCACTTTGAATTGATGCTGCAGTACCTGTCCTGTCTGCGGTCATAGCAAAATCACTCCACAACCTGGTCAGAAAACCCCTCTGGCCAACGCCACTTCTGATTTCTGCCCCTCTAACTCCTCTGGTCTGCTGGCCCCTGCAGCTCGTGTGAGAACGATCACGGGCGCTGTGTGCAGGGAATGCCAGAAGCAAACGGTCAACAAGAGTTGATTGTTTGGTTGCTAATATTAGTTCCAAGTTCTCATGTGGCATTATATTTTGCAATTTGCCTTTATAGCGAGGATCAAGGAGGCAGGCCAACCAGTAATCGTCATCATTCATCATTTTAGTTATGCGTGTGTCCCTTTTGAGGATACGTAAGGCATAATCCGCCATGTGGGCCAAAGTTCCAGTTCTCAAATCTGCGGTTGTGCTTGGTTGAGGGGCAGTTTCAGGCAAATCCACGTCACTTGTGTCCCTCAAAAAACCAGAACCCGGCCTTGCCGCGCCACCAATTTCCAGTGGCCCCGGAAAAGCTTCCTCATTAAAAATATAATCATCCCCATCATCCTCCTCGTCCTCCTCCTCCTCTTCGCCCGCTACCTCGTCCTGTACACTGCCCTGGCCAGACAATGGCTGACTGTCATCAAGGCTTTCCTCTTCCTCAGCTGCAGACGCCTGATCCTTTATGTGCGTCAAACTTTGCATCAGCAGACGCATTAGGGGGATGCTCATGCTTATTATGGCGTTGTCTGCACTAACCAGCCGTGTGCATTCCTCAAAACACTGAAGGACTTGGCACATGTCTTGAATCTTCGACCACTGCACACCTGACAACTCCATGTCTGCCATCCTACTGCCTGCCCGTGTATGTGTATCCTCCCACAAAAACATAACAGCCCGCCTCTGTTCACACAGTCTCTGAAGCATGTGCAGTGTTGAGTTCCACCTTGTTGCAAAGTCTATGATTAGGCGATGCTGGGGAAGTTTCAAAGAACGCTGATAGGTCTGCATACGGCTGGAGTGTACGGGCGAACGGCGGATATGTGAGCAAAGTCCACGCACTTTGAGGAGCAGGTCGGATAACCCCGGATAACTTTTCAGGAAGCACTGCACCACCAGGTTTAAGGTGTGAGCCAGGCAAGGAATGTGTTTCAGTTGGGAAAGGGAGATGGCAGCCATGAAATTCCTTCCATTATCACTCACTACCTTGCCTGCCTCAAGATCTACAGTGCCCAGCCACGACTGCGTTTCTTTCTGCAAGAACTCGGACAGAACTTCCGCGGTGTGTCTGTTGTCGCCCAAACACTTCATAGCCAATATAGCCTGCTGACGTTTGCCAGTAGCTGCCCCATAATGGGAGACCTGGTGTGCAACAGTGGCAGCTGCGGATGGAGTGGTTGTGCGACTGCGGTCTGTGGACGAGCTCTCGCTTCTGCAGGAGGACGAAGAGGTGGAGGAGGGGGTGCGAACGGCTACAGCCAATTGTTTCCTAGACCGTGGGCTAGGCAGAACTGTCCCAAACTTGCTGTCCCCTGTGGACCCTGCATCCACCACATTTACCCAGTGTGCCGTGATGGACACGTAACGTCCCTGGCCATGCCTACTGGTCCATGCATCTGTTGTCAGGTGCACCTTTGTGCTCACAGATTGCCTGAGTGCATGGACGATGCGCTCTTTAACATGCTGGTGGAGGGCTGGGATGGCTTTTCTGGAAAAAAAGTGTCGACTGGGTAGCTCGTAGCGTGGTACAGCGTAGTCCATCAGGGCTTTGAAAGCTTCGCTTTCAACTAACCGGTAGGGCATCATCTCTAACGAGATTAGTCTAGCTATGTGTGCGTTCAAACCCTGTGTACGCGGATGCGAGGCTAAGTACTTCCTTTTTCTAACCATAGTCTCATGTAGGGTGAGCTGGACTGGAGAGCTGGAGATCGTGGAACTAGCGGGGGTGCCGGTGGACATGGCAGACTGAGAGACGGTGGGAGATGGTATTGTTGCCACCGGTGCCCTAGATGCAGTGTTTCCTACTACGAAACTGGTGATTCCCTGACCCTGACTGCTTTGGCCTGGCAAAGAAACCTGCACAGATACTGCAGGTGGTGCGGAAAATGGTGGCCCTACACTGCCGGAAGGGATGTTGCGTTGCTGACTAGCTTCATTGGCCGAGGGTGCTACAACCTTAAGGGACGTTTGGTAGTTAGTCCAGGCTTGCAAATGCATGGTGGTTAAATGTCTATGCATGCAACTTGTATTGAGACTTTTCAGATTCTGTCCTCTGCTTAAGGTAGTTGAACATTTTTGACAGATGACTTTGCGCTGATCAATTGGATGTTGTTTAAAAAAATGCCAGACTGCACTCTTTCTAGCATCGGATACCTTTTCAGGCATTGCAGACTGAGCTTTAACCGGATGGCCACGCTGTCCTCCAACAGGTTTTGGCTTTGCCACGCGTTTTGGGCAAGATACGGGCCCGGCAGATGGAACCTGTTGCGATGTTGATGCCTGCTGCGGCCCCTCCTCCTCCGCTTCAGAACTGCTGCCGCCTGCACCCTGTTCCCCCAATGGCTGCCAATCGGGGTCAAGAACTGGGTCATCTATTACCTCTTCTTGTAGCTCGTGTGCAACTTCGTCTGTGTCACCGTGTCGGTCGGTGGTATAGCGTTCGTGATGGGGCAACATAGTCTCATCAGGGTCTGATTCTTGATCATTACCCTGCGAGGGCAATGTTGTGGTCTGAGTCAAAGGACCAGCATAGTAGTCTGGCTGTGGCTGTGCATCAGTGCACTCCATGTCAGATTCAACTTGTAATGGGCATGGACTGTTAACTGCTTCACTTTCTAAGCCAGGGACGGTATGTGTAAAGAGCTCCATGGAGTAACCCGTTGTGTCGCCTGCTGCATTCTTCTCTGTTGTTGTTTTTGCTGAAGAGGACAAGGAAGCGACTTGTCCCTGACCGTGAACATCCACTAACGACGCGCTGCTTTGACATTTACCAGTTTCACGAGAGGAGGCAAAAGAGCTAGAGGCTGAGTCAGCAAGATAAGCCAAAACTTGCTCTTGCTGCTCCGGCTTTAAAAGCGGTTTTCCTACTCCAAGAAAAGGGAGCGTTCGAGGCCTTGTGTAGCCAGACGACGAACCTGGCTCCACAGCTCCAGACTTAGGTGCAATATTTTTTTTCCCACGACCAGCTGATGCTCCACCACTACCACTACCCTCATTACCAGCTGACAATGAACGCCCCCGGCCACGACCTCTTCCACCATACTTCCTCATTGTTTTAAAAACGTAAACAAACTAACGGTATTTGTTGCTGTCACACAAATTACACGGTGAGCTATAACTTCAGTATGATTTAGCTACCCCTTTACAGGTGACAGGAACACATGGGCTACTTGCACAGTGAACAAGTCTGTATGATCATGTTCACACACCACCAAGAAACCTGAAGACACAAAAGAGAATAGTAAAACCAAAAACACTCAGTTTGAAAAAATGTTGCAGTAATCCGCAAGTGCTAGTAAAAGATGTAAAAAACAGGGTATTTGGTTGATACGTTTTTTGCAAAAAATGTATACTAAGCTGCTCTACCAATCTTCACGGTATACCCTTATCAGAGCAGTCCTAACTAATGTATGCAATCCCTATCTGATGTATTTAAAAACCTGATCATCTGTATATAACCTGTGTGAACAGGGTTCAGAGAGGAAAAATCCATGTGTGCATACAGGGTAGAACAGCTTTTGTGCAGATAGCCCAAGAGGAGTGGTGGAACTCCCCAGTCTTGTAGACACAAGAGAACAATTATGGAAACAGGAACACATGGGCTATTTGCACAGTGAACAAGTCTGTATGATCATGTTCACACACCACCAAGAAACCTGAAGACACAAAAGAGAATAGTAAAACCAAAAACACTCAGTTTGAAAAAATGTTGCAGTAATCCGCAAGTGCTAGTAAAAGATGTAAAAAACAGGGTATTTGGTTGATACGTTTTTTGCAAAAAATGTATACTAAGCTGCTCTACCAATCTTCACGGTATACCCTTATCAGAGCAGTCCTAACTAATGTATGCAATCCCTATCTGATGTATTTAAAAACCTGATCATCTGTATATAACCTGTGTGAACAGGGTTCAGAGAGGAAAGAGGAAAAATCCATGTGTGCATACAGGGTAGAACAGCTTTTGTGCAGATAGCCCAAGAGGAGTGGTGGATCTCCCCAGTCTTGTAGACACAAGAGAACAATTATGGAAACAGGAACACATGGGCTACTTGCACAGTGAACAAGTCTGTATGATCATGTTCACACACCACCAAGAAACCTGAAGACACAAAAGAGAATAGTAAAACCAAAAACACTCAGTTTGAAAAAATGTTGCAGTAATCCGCAAGTGCTAGTAAAAGATGTAAAAAACAGGGTATTTGGTTGATACGTTTTTTGCAAAAAATGTATACTAAGCTGCTCTACCAATCTTCACGGTATACCCTTATCAGAGCAGTCCTAACTAATGTATGCAATCCCTATCTGATGTATTTAAAAACCTGATCATCTGTATATAACCTGTGTGAACAGGGTTCAGAGAGGAAAGAGGAAAAATCCATGTGTGCATACAGGGTAGAACAGCTTTTGTGCAGATAGCCCAAGAGGAGTGGTGGATCTCCCCAGTCTTGTAGACACAAGAGAACAATTATGGAAACAGGAACACATGGGCTACTTGCACAGTGAACAAGTCTGTATGATCATGTTCACACACCACCAAGAAACCTGAAGACACAAAAGAGAATAGTAAAACCAAAAACACTCAGTTTGAAAAAATGTTGCAGTAATCCGCAAGTGCTAGTAAAAGATGTAAAAAACAGGGTATTTGGTTGATACGTTTTTTGCAAAAAATGTATACTAAGCTGCTCTACCAATCTTCACGGTATACCCTTATCAGAGCAGTCCTAACTAATGTATGCAATCCCTATCTGATGTATTTAAAAACCTGATCATCTGTATATAACCTGTGTGAACAGGGTTCAGAGAGGAAAAATCCATGTGTGCATACAGGGTAGAACAGCTTTTGTGCAGATAGCCCAAGAGGAGTGGGAAGATTGGTAGAGCAGCTTAGTACACATTTTTTGCAAAAAACGTATCAACCAAATACCCTGTTTTTTACATCTTTTACTAGCACTTGCGGATTACTGCAACATTTTTTCAAACTGAGTGTTTTTGGTTTTACTATTTTCTTTTGTGTCTTCAGGTTTCTTGGTGGTGTGTGAACATGATCATACAGACTTGTTCACTGTGCAAGTAGCCCATGTGTTCCTGTTTCCATAATTGTTCTCTTGTGTCTACAAGACTGGGGAGTTCCACCACTCCTCTTGGGCTATCTGCACAAAAGCTGTTCTACCCTGTATGCACACATGGATTTTTCCTCTCTGAACCCTGTTCACACAGGTTATATACAGATGATCAGGTTTTTAAATACATCAGATAGGGATTGCATACATTAGTTAGGACTGCTCTGATAAGGGTATACCGTGAAGATTGGTAGAGCAGCTTAGTATACATTTTTTGCAAAAAACGTATCAACCAAATACCCTGTTTTTTACATCTTTTACTAGCACTTGCGGATTACTGCAACATTTTTTCAAACTGAGTGTTTTTGGTTTTACTATTCTCTTTTGTGTCTTCAGGTTTCTTGGTGGTGTGTGAACATGATCATACAGACTTGTTCACTGTGCAAGTAGCCCATGTGTTCCTGTTTCCATAATTGTTCTCTTGTGTCTACAAGACTGGGGAGTTCCACCACTCCTCTTGGGCTATCTGCACAAAAGCTGTTCTACCCTGTATGCACACATGGATTTTTCCTCTCTGAACCCTGTTCACACAGGTTATATACAGATGATCAGGTTTTTAAATACATCAGATAGGGATTGCATACATTAGTTAGGACTGCTCTGATAAGGGTATACCGTGAAGATTGGTAGAGCAGCTTAGTATACATTTTTTGCAAAAAACGTATCAACCAAATACCCTGTTTTTTACATCTTTTACTAGCACTTGCGGATTACTGCAACATTTTTTCAAACTGAGTGTTTTTGGTTTTACTATTCTCTTTTGTGTCTTCAGGTTTCTTGGTGGTGTGTGAACATGATCATACAGACTTGTTCACTGTGCAAGTAGCCCATGTGTTCCTGTTTCCATAATTGTTCTCTTGTGTCTACAAGACTGGGGAGTTCCACCACTCCTCTTGGGCTATCTGCACAAAAGCTGTTCTACCCTGTATGCACACATGGATTTTTCCTCTCTGAACCCTGTTCACACAGGTTATATACAGATGATCAGGTTTTTAAATACATCAGATAGGGATTGCATACATTAGTTAGGACTGCTCTGATAAGGGTATACCGTGAAGATTGGTAGAGCAGCTTAGTATACATTTTTTGCAAAAAACGTATCAACCAAATACCCTGTTTTTTACATCTTTTACTAGCACTTGCGGATTACTGCAACATTTTTTCAAACTGAGTGTTTTTGGTTTTACTATTCTCTTTTGTGTCTTCAGGTTTCTTGGTGGTGTGTGAACATGATCATACAGACTTGTTCACTGTGCAAATAGCCCATGTGTTCCTGTTTCCATAATTGTTCTCTTGTGTCTACAAGACTGGGGAGTTCCACCACTCCTCTTGGGCTATCTGCACAAAAGCTGTTCTACCCTGTATGCACACATGGATTTTTCCTCTCTGAACCCTGTTCACACAGGTTATATACAGATGATCAGGTTTTTAAATACATCAGATAGGGATTGCATACATTAGTTAGGACTGCTCTGATAAGGGTATACCGTGAAGATTGGTAGAGCAGCTTAGTATACATTTTTTGCAAAAAACGTATCAACCAAATACCCTGTTTTTTACATCTTTTACTAGCACTTGCGGATTACTGCAACATTTTTTCAAACTGAGTGTTTTTGGTTTTACTATTCTCTTTTGTGTCTTCAGGTTTCTTGGTGGTGTGTGAACATGATCATACAGACTTGTTCACTGTGCAAGTAGCCCATGTGTTCCTGTTTCCATAATTGTTCTCTTGTGTCTACAAGACTGGGGAGTTCCACCACTCCTCTTGGGCTATCTGCACAAAAGCTGTTCTACCCTGTATGCACACATGGATTTTTCCTCTCTGAACCCTGTTCACACAGGTTATATACAGATGATCAGGTTTTTAAATACATCAGATAGG